>NW_025109971.1:0-356473 GCF_011392965.1 Frieseomelitta varia
TTTTTTTTTTTTTTTTTTTTTTTTTTTTTTTTTTTTTTTTTTTTTTTTTGGACGAGGACACATAGGCCGGAGTACCCTTACCCATTGTCTCGGTACGTCGGACCATCAACCTTCGACGCTCTTTGCCATGCGTTTATCGCCACGTGCTACGATGGTTTCGCTGTCGAGTCGCAGGAACGCGTAGCTAGTAGTTATGGTACACGTATAGTCAGACAGCTCGAGGCGTCGCTACTTACGGCGTGCGTTCAGCATAAACGAACGAACGCTAGTTTCATTCATTGGGGAGGCTAATAATTAATTTCATGAGGAGCCAAAATCAGTCACTTAGGTTTATAATAATAATAATAATTTAGCTTAATTGTGAAGTAAATGAAATTTCTTTAGTTATATACACCGTTCAAAAAGAATTAATGAATTATTGTGGTGTACTGTAGTGAATAATTGTAGAACGTATCAAAGTATAATTGTTTAATAGACGAAGTTTAATAGACTAATGTATTACTCATATTATTGTTGAAAGTAATTCTAGGACAATAAAAGTGAGACAATCGCGCAAAATCGTACAAAAAGTAAATATAGAAATCGAAATATCGTGGAATACGATTCTCTGTTATTTCAGTTAATGTATATTCAGAAATATCCAGTTCATCGATAATGAATACATATTTGTAATGAAAATGAATATGAAATTAGCTGTATAAAAATATTCAACTTATCAATATCGAATTTATATTGTTATAACGAACACGTGAATGAAACTTCAATGAACCATAAATATCGAATCTCACCTTATCGTATATTACCCTTTGCAATTATTTAATTTCAATTAATTCATTTATCAGCCGAACTAGGGGTAGAAGAAATAAATTAAACAACAAACAATATACCATAAATGTAAAATTAATGATATAATAGTATTCAAATTATTAATTCCAGATTTAAATATGTATGAAACATCAATGAGACTCGGACAACAAAATACCATGAATGTAAAATTACTGCATAAGAATATATCTGGACTATTAATTCCAAATTTTTAATTTCCTAATTCTGAGATATCTCTAATCCTCAGTTCTCAAAATATATCCGAACTGTCAAAAGTTCATGTTTATATTTAGAGCGCGCGAATGAAACTATGAACATAGAATGTCATCTTGTCATACATGTTATTCTTCTATAACCAGGTCTAGTATGATAATTAAATTCTAATTCAAGTGTGAAATCTATAAAAAAATAACTTAGAATAGAAACTCAATAATACAATAACATAAAAAAAGATATCGTCAATTCCAAACTACATTAATTCAAAATTAGTAAAATAATCCCCCGATTGTTAAATACATCTACTCGCTATATCTCCGATATGTTGGACCAATCAATCTCAAGCTCCCAAAATAACCCGATGTTTAATTTCAAAACGTCACTGACCTTTGATTTCCGGGATTATCCAAACTGTCGGTCACGAAAATTCATATATTTATATATAAAACACACATGAATATCGAATCTCATCTTATCACACATATCACCGTTCGTAGTTGTATTAAGAGTATAGCCGAAGCAGATCTAGTATGGTAATCAGGCTCGTGTGCCACGAAATGTCCTTATCGAGTGTCTGGTGTCGGCACGGCGGAGACCCCGTTCGATGTCCCTTTTGTATGCGGAAATCGTACACGGCGCGAGAGGTGAAATTCGGTTCAGGTTCGAGGTGGTCAGCAGAACGAGTTTCCGGTCTGGAGACCCGATAATCTCGGTTGTGCCGTTCCACGCATGGAGTTGTCAATCAGGGTTGATGGTGTCCCGCTGGAACGTCCGCTGTCTGTCCGACTCGTCGACGGATATATACGAGGTCCGGACACGGCACGACATCCGCAGTATTCATGCGATCTATCTGATCGTCTTCCCGTTCACGGCCGCCACTATGATCAGCCCGGCCGGCAACGCACTATGCCTGGATGTTGCATTAGCAATTGTTCCGCTCTATTAGAGTGTGCCACTGCCCTGACGGAGGTAACTTCTATGGTTGCACAAGGCATGATAAATAGAATTCACCCGTGTTTGTTTAGAGACTGTCACTTGCTGCGCTGGATACGACACGGTGCGGTGGCCGGAATTTATGTTAATTTTGCGCCACTGGCCAGACACTAAATTATATACGTGAACTGGAATTTGTTGAACTGGAAATAAAGATGAATTAATATCTTCGGTAATGGAGCACGTAGGATATAATGTATCGAGTTAATTTGCAAACGAAAAAAGAAGAAAAAGAAAAAGAAAAAGAAAGTGAAATAGATTTTGATTTTCGAAGTAGATTCTACAATTATTATAACGTATTGTACTCGTATATGCACCGTTATTTCTTTAACTGCTGAAAATGGGAAAAAATGTTTCAAACAAACGTTGCACGTTTTTCCAAGAGGACATACGATACTTTAATTGTTGTTTTGTTGGTACTCTGCTTTTGTTCTTTTTTTTTTTTTTTTTTTTCATCGAAAATCACTTTTAGTTCCCTGAATAGAATGATACAATTTTTGATCTATTATTCGGTGCAATTCGATCCTCGATAAAAAAGCAAAATAACAATAAATCACAGTGTTACATGCTTTTCTCTGGGAACTGTGCAAGAGTTTTGTTTGTATGTTTGTTTTGTTTGTAACGTTTTCTTGTATTTTCAACAGTTGAGGAAATAACAGCGAGCACACAAACATACTGTGTATTTTTTACTGTATATTTTCACTTAATTGATATCTTAATGTCAATTGATGTATTTAATTGATACTTTCAAACGATAATGGTGGTTCAAAGTCAGTAAAATCGGGATAAATGGTTTTTAGGTATTTTTAAGTTATCGAAAAAAAATCCAATTATATCCGAGAGGGATTTTATTCAGAAAGCTGCTGTTTTTTCCTCGTTTCAAACTTCTCTTTTTTGGCGTTTCGATCGCTTTGAAATCAATTTTTACTAGTTTCATGAGGTAGGAGACACGTTTTCTCCACTTAATTGAATGTGAAAATTTTGTGACACTTCGGAGACTGGATTCTTGGACTTTATCTTATCAATTACCGTTCTGTGAGATTATAACAACGTTAACGAGATTCTGAATGTTAATATAAATCAACATACATGTTACTCTCAGCTCTATGAATTTCCGAAAATTTTGAGACATTCGACGTTTCGATAATGCCAAAAATAATAACTAACACCTTTTAACTATCATTTTTGCCAAATTAAGAAAATCCATCGCACAAAGAACATTAAATCACGTTAAATTCCATGTAATCACATTCTCTAATTAATCGATCAATTTTACGCGATATTCCTCCATCTCTCTCTCTCTCTCTCTCTCTCTCTCTCTCTCTCTCTCTCTTCATAAAAATGACATTACATAGATACACGTTACCGCGCGCAGTGGGAGAGTCCGAACGGTATGCGCCTGTAAAATTCCTTTGATGCTACGCCACGCGCACGATCGAACAAGCATTTCACGAGAATCTCGGGCGTGTTTCGCACCCTCCTTTCTCGCGGCCTCGAAAACGAACGTGAGCCAGGCGGGACTCGAATTAGCGTGAGATTTCGAGCGGGTTTGATGGTAATTGGAAGCGGCAGTTTTTGCCGTTTCGTTGCAATCGGTGGGTTCGGTAGACAGATAACCGCGATAGGTACTTGTTTGCGGAGGGTACCGGGATAGATTAATCATCCGTTAAGCTTGGGCAAGACGTGTTCGCGTCGATGGTTATTCCGGCTTAATCCAGCACGCTCACCCCTTTATACCCGGAGACCTCCCTTCTTTAGTATCGTACCCGTTGGCGTCTGTTGCTAAAGAGACGTAACCCAGGAGCTTCGCGTTCCGACAAGTTACGCCTACTTCAATACAGGCCGGATTACCTAAGTCCGCAATCTCACGCCTTTGTCTTCTTAATCTTGTTCCAGTTGGGCACGTTAATACTTTCTGTCAAACGAAAGCGGCCACTGGCTGCTAGGTCGGTTACTTTGCATTGTTTCAATAAATTGCGAACCGGGCCGTATAAATTGGCGCGGAAGAATTTATGCAACGTGACAGTGTGAATGTAATTGTATATATTTGCATGTGTCTGTCGTATTGTATTTAAACTAGAGACCTTCTAAATATTGTATTTAAGAGGAAATTTTTTTCACGTATTTTATTTTTCGGTGGAAATAAATGATACTTTATGCGAAGGAACGTAAGAACAAATCGAAAGTACGATCTTAAGAAAATTTTAAGTATCGCGTATCTACATAATTCTTAAATATTTAAAACTAAAAGAGTTTTTGAGTATTTTGTTCAAGTTTCAATTAATTCAGGCTAGACCTAATGTATAAAATATTTGTATTTTAAAATATACAAAGTAATATATATCGTATATCTTATTAAAGTTTTTATATAAGTCTACACGTATCTGCTGAATTCCAAACATTTAAAAAGAGTTATATAAAACTACATGTCTAAAATGAACGAATATTCAAATTATTTATTTAATTAATAATTGCATTACACTTATTAATTATAATGAACCGGGATATATAGGACAGAATATATAAGTGAATATGAATTTCTTATTGTTAATCAATTTGCGGATTATTCAGTAACATACAGCAGATATTTCTTGCAAAATATTCAGCTTCGTGATGCAAATAGGTTAATAGAGAATTGATTGAGAATGTTAGCAACTTTAAGAAGATTAACTACAGCATTTCATAACAATTATAAATTTATAAAGAACTTTTTTGATAGCTCAATTAGCATGTAATGGGATTACAACCGATGAAAATAGGCAGGAAAAATGAAGTTGACCGTAGAGAGATGAAGTAAACTACATTATTAATTTAAAATATCTGGAAAATTACCTGACGAACATCTTAAATCCTTTATTATGTATTTTTATTAAAATAAATAATAATTTATACTATGTATATATTTATACCACGTAATAATAGTATTTGCACTCATAATGATATTTATACCAATGATATATGACTAATAAA
Source organism: Frieseomelitta varia (assembly GCF_011392965.1). Taxonomy (NCBI): domain Eukaryota; kingdom Metazoa; phylum Arthropoda; class Insecta; order Hymenoptera; family Apidae; genus Frieseomelitta; species Frieseomelitta varia. The sequence continues at coordinate 5,005 of NW_025109971.1, forward strand.
TTTTAATATGTTATTACTCATATATATTTCTTAAACAAATTTTACACTTATTAATTATATAAAAAATTTTTAATGTACAATTCGTTTATTATCATAATTCAATATTTGTCTATACACAAATGTAAATCATTTGGTTGCTGACCTGAAAATTAATTAATTCAAATTTTGAAGTGACAATGTTATCAAAATTCAAACATTTCTCCTCAATCTGTAAACTCTCGTTGATTTGACAATTACATATAATTATCATTTATATATAAATCTACCTAGAGTAGCATTTTTCATCATTGATTTGTTATTATGTAACATTATAAAAATATTATTTTGTAATTGTAACATAACAAACTAACGTATATAATAAAATACAAAAAATAAATGAAACATAAGGGTGGAGCAAAATTAATATTAAAAATTTCTTTGATTGGCAGTAAAGGATTTTATTACAAGAACTTTATAAAAATTTCAAAGGCAGGTTTCCATGCAGTGTTGCATGCATGCTCTATTATTTAATTCTCTCTTTCTGTTTCTGGTTTAAAAATACAATTTTCAGTTCAGCAGCGAATTAAACGGAACAGCAATTGCTCTGTAAAATATACGATTTACATAGTAAAATATAGGATTTATATAGTATTATATAATCTACTAGGTGTCAAAAAGTTTAAGTCAAAAGTAATATTTCGAAATACTTAAAAATTTGCTCAGGTAGAATAGAAAATTAATCTTTAATTTTTTTTCAAAGCTTCATGACACTTTTCCTGAATTTATCCTAATTATACAGTAATGTCATATAACAATATAATAATATTTTATATTATTATTCTAAATTTCTTTAATATTAAATATACGTAATTTATATTGAACTTCTTCAATATGGTTAATAGTATGTAATGAACAAAATTATATATAAATATTTAATATAAAAAATAATTTGCCACCAGAATTCAATTTTTTTCATTATATTTATGAAAGTATAGTATGATATGGCAGTATATAACATATAAGATATACTATATTTAAATTATACTATGATATATGGTATATTTATTCTAACAATAATATATAGATATTGATTTTTATGTATTAGAGATTTGGAGATGCAAAAATACACAGACTACAAAAATACATAATAAACAAATATATATAAAATATTCAGAATATAGTGTAATATTTAATAAAATATTGCTTTATCCATATTCCAATTTTTTAATCAATTCGATAAATATATGAACTTAGAATTGGATAAATATATCCAATAGTGTATATAGTTATATATATATATATTGTAATTATATTGTAATATGATGCAGTGTGATGTAGGATTTACACAAATATCCACGATTTAGATATTAGTAACAAGTATTCTATTTTGTAATTTTTTATGTGTATTGTCTCGCAAATTTCCTCAAAATGCACAAACACCCTATAGATCGCGTACAGACGCAGTTCATTTATCACGGCGCTCACGTTCGAACAGCTGTTCCGTGCCTTTCGGAAACTTCGGAACTATAATGACGCGTGAAAGGGCGGTCGAAGAAAGTGGCGAAAGGGTGGCGAGACCTTAGAGTTTGGAGAAGGGGTTCGCATGGTCAAACCATGACCTAAGCCATGAGCAACTAGGTCCGCCAGGAACACGTCCCGCCTTTCACTCGCATCCTTACTTTCTCGCAGTGCGAGATCCGCGATATTCTTTTCGTGTAATATCCTCTCCGCTACTCTTCTTTTTTTTTTTTTTTTTTTTTTTTTTTCTTTCGCCGTACGAACTCGCATCGATTTTCCCCGGCTCGGAAACTCGAGCACCGATCGTATCGCTATAATCGTGATCTCTCAAGGAAGTTTGACCGCCTTGTGACCGGCTTGAACGTTCTTTTTTTTTTTTCCACGGAGATTTCGAGATTATGTGGAACGCTCGGTACATAAAATTATATTTGAAATTGCTCTGAAATTGTTCACCGCGGTGCTTGGATCGCAGTTCTTTTGTACGGCGATTCGGCGACTCGTTGCGAGATCTCAGATTAACTTCCGTTGCAGTTTCCACTCGCTTTCGAGTTACATGCAGGCAATTAAATGAAAACTCGGCGCGGTGATAAAAGCGAAAGGTCCGTGAGGTCTTTCCGTGAGCGAGTAACTTGACTTATTGATTTCATCGATTACTTTATAATTGACATTTTCTTTTTTTTTTTTTTTTGCTTTAAATTCTCGAATTTCTTTATCGGTAGACGATAGCGAAAATTCAGATAAAGGATGAACAATTCAATGCTGTTGGATGTTTATGCAGTTCTGGGAAGTTTAAAGTTTTTAAAGTTCTATAAAATACAGAGAATTTATTCATTTTTTTTTTTTTTTTCATTGCGATTGGAACATTTCTTTTCTTAAAATTTAGATAAAGAATAATTTCAAAGATAATATAATTTAATATTTTTTATGCATTTTTGGGAAATGGATTAATATTATTAAGGGATTATTTATGCATTTTATGGTTCCAAAAATTGACAAAATGCAAATTCCTTTAGTTCACAAAAATATAAAATGGCAATATGTTTACTTGAGAATCGAACAATGTACTTAGTAAATTTTCACATTTAATTGATTGAAGAACGAAGTGTCTTACCAAAAAATCTAATTTCATATTTTCGTCTTATTTTCGCCCGTTGAATGACCACCTGTCGATTATTCACTTCCGTCCAGTTTGGAATTAATCAAATTCACGCAGACTTGACAAATTTTCCAACTCGGAGACAAACTTCTAATCCTTAAATAATATTTTTGGATCATAGATAATTACAATATGATAATTTGTGATCCAAATGAAAATAGAGAAAGAAAGAATAGAAAATATAAAGTAAAATCAAATAGAATATAATTATATTATCAAAATAATATAATTTAATTTAAAATAATTTAATATAATATAATTATATTATCAAAATTTAGGGTGTTTGATTTTATTCTATATTTATTATTCCTTCACTGAGAAATCTAAGTTAAATTAAGAATTCCAAAACAAAATATTTTAACTTCAAACTATTTTGGTTCTCAATGATACCAGTTAAGAGAATTCTAATTCTAATTCTAAATGAAAGAAAATGTCGTTCGCTTTTCAACTTACTTTTCATGTTATTTATGGATGTGTATTTGAAAAATTAGTTCCTCTTCAAACTTAGCAATTTTGAATTTTTATGCAATTTTATATTTTTGTGAACATGATTAAAGAAACGAACTTTACAAAGTAAACTTCATAACTATCACCTACCCATTTATACATTATACATTATACATATACATTACACATTTTTGTATATCGCATGCGTTCTCTGCGGTTTCGCGTCCTTGAATTTCCCATAAGTGCATAAACATCCGCAGCCTCATTAAATGTCGAATTAAAAAGTTAGCGTGAACAACGATTCTTTACTTCCATTTAATTTCCTCCATCAGGCTACCCGTGTTTCTGTGTTTTCTTCGATTAAATTTTGTTGCGCTTTAATTCTCGCCAGAGTATCGTAGTTAAATACTTCCAGGTGGTGGTAGTACTTTGAACGAAATTAGGTCAACCGGTCCTGGATCTACTCACTTCATTGAATAAATTTAACCGAAACAGCGCTATATTTTACTTCATAATACAGTAAAGCCTCTCATATCCAAACTAATAGGGAGACAAAAGTGTTCGGTTAATGGAATTTTCGGATAATGGAACAATCACTTTTCTTACATTAAATTGCGTGTAAATGGCGGCTAAGAAAATTTGTCAGTTTATTGCGTTATTTAAGAATGCCGTGCATTTTTTTCTCTGCTGCTGAAGTACCGAACTATTCTTACGAATTATTTATCACAAATTTACTCAAATGCTTATTTAAATAACTTATTCAATTCTGCGCCATCGTGAAATAATCTTACGTCTGTTTGAGTATGAATTATTTCATTTCTTGGCTACGAAATGAAATAATTTTTATACTTGTTTCTGTAAATAATTTCCCAAATGTTTCTTGATAGACTTTATCTTGTTACGAGATTATTTCTCGCTTCATTTCAATAAACTCACTCAAACGAAAGATTGTTTGAGAACGATTAATTTGATACAAGATAAAATTACTTTTCCCATGTTATTTTTGAAACAAAAATCCCAATAGTGGAAACGTTTCGTTATTTCAGATTGTTACTTTTCATCTTCATCTTAAATAAGATTTCTCTAACCTTGCCTCAAGCCACGTTTCAAGAAAACCCACTTTTATCATAATTTCAACTTCATTTCTATGAAATATTAATTCATCACGGAATAATTTCTTATATTTCATATTCTATCAGCATTATGCTATTTCGAGCAAACTCTTGCATCTGATATTTTATTAGATTTATGTATATACGTCTTGCAACAAACGATCTTTAACAAATGAAATTCTAGAACGAGTTATCTCGTTACAAAATACTGCATTAGTTCTTTCGATTAGTAGAACGAGTATTAAACGATATGATAGTACATAGTAGTGTAGTATTATTAGTATAAAATTAAATACCCTTCCTCGTTTTTTCCTTCTTCTTCTTCTTCTTCTTCTTCTTCTCTTCTAGTCGAAGACGTTGAGGATGGAGGCAGGCCTTCTCGCAAAAATATCGTGCCGCTTGAAAGCGCCATTTTCGGAGGGAGCATAAATAGATGGGTATTTCATTATGCGCGAACGTCGCCTTTTTGAAAGCACCTTAAATTTCTCGAGCGACGGTTTTTTTCTAAGCCACTCGGGAGGGGATGGGGAAAATGAGCGAGAAAGAGGTGCTCAGGTGCGTCCTGCATCGTCTCCACGACGACGTTGCTCGAAAGCCCTAGCATTGACGCTCTTCCTCCTCCTCCTGCTCTTATCTCCTTCCGAAATTTCGTTATTTTGTTTCCCCTCTCCCAAGCGCGATTCATCGATAGAACGAACCACCCGTTCTCCTTCCGCTCGAGTTTCGCTAGATTTGAACAATTATCGCCTAACGTGCAAAGCGTTCTATAATTTCGGCGGAACTTTGATTCGACAACAGTTGTTCCGATACTTTGTCACTTGGTTGCTAAGTTTTGATTGCGTTACCAGCTCCAGCTAGACTTGAAAGGAAGTTTGTTAAACATTGACGCTAGTAATGTCCGAAATGTTGAATTTCAATCAGGGGGAAAAATTAAAAAATTAGTAGCCAACGTTCGAGATTTTGGGAACATTTTGAAATTTCGTTGCAACGAGGTACGACTGTTGCCGATTACACATTTATAGTATATGCATCGTAACACGCATTTATATATTTATAACATACACTTGTATACTTGTAACTAATGTACAGATTTCATGTATTTATGGATAACTAGCATATAAAATATTTACACAAAATACACCAAAAAATATGCACAATACATGTAATATAGAAAAATATTTATTATAAAATATCCAAAGTAGAATGTAATATAATATATAGTAGATAAAACAAGATCTCTATTTTGTCAATAATGTTTATAAAAATTTTCATAACATCCGCGTCTTACTTATAATATACTTAGTATGTTGAAAATATACAAAATATCCAGTAATAAAATACAACGTTTTGTAAATAAACCATTTTCTACCGAGATACAATTTTTTAAATTATATTTTAAAGAATATGAATCAAGACAAAAATCCATAGTCCATTTGTCAATATTAGATATCACTTATTAATATAAAGAGAAATTTTTCTAATTTCCATGAAATATAAATTTCTATTAAATATCTTACAATCTCTATACGTATTATTAGATTTATTTTAAACTCCGCCAATGTTCATGAAATGTCCAAATGCTTCGTACGCACGCACAATGTACATCCTATAATAAAAAAATTCGAATACTTACATGAACAATTGCGTGTATCCATATAATTAATTAATAACACACGGTGTAGTAATTATCTAAATAATACATTCTCCTCAACATACAGTTTACAGTGAATAAAAATGGATACAAGTACAAAGTAAAAGCAAAGTCAACGAGACTAGAGACTATTTGCGTACGCATTGTGTGTTCGACGATGCTTATACGCTCGAGCGAGACGTCACATCAATCGCTCGACGCTTTGAACACCCGAACGCGCGTACTAGGTGCATTAACGGCAAAATCAATACAGCAAAAATCAAGTCGCGATGTTGGTTCTGGCTCGCACTGATTTTCACTTGATCGTTAGTCGGCTATTCCCGAGCTGCCAGTTTCGGCCGCCCTTCTCTCTACAGCGGACACCCTTTCGCAGCACATTACGCGGGAAAGATGTACGAGGGGGATATCGACAGTCCAGTGTCCACTGCGAAATTGTCGCCGGTGCCTTCGCGAATGGCCAGAGGAAGCCGTATAATTGACCGGCGCGGCGTCGATTCAATAAAAAACTGCAACGGCGCGCAGTTTTGTGAAAAACTGCGGTCAAACGTAGATCGATAGAGATTGCGATGCCGCGGCACCGGTTATTTCGCCATTCTATAGAACTCGCGGTAGAACACTATACTGTCAGTCAGGGTTATTTATTGTCCGCGAGTGACATGGTAACGAGAACTCAAGTTCTGCGAAACAACGTCTTTTTCTCTTGTGTTCATTTATTGCCGATAAGTGAATTTTCAATCGATGAAATCGATCTGTAGAAACTTGCGTTGTTTTTTCTACTGAGAAGGTTTACGACGATGTTGCAATTCGCTGTAAATTTTTCAATAGTATGGTATTGTAACTTGTAATATCTTGTATGCGAATTTAATACCTTTTACAATCATTTTATCTGTTATATATTATAATACACTAATTTATTTTGGATATTCTATATATAGATGATTTTGTGTATTACATGCATCAGATATATGTACATTTTTGCAATTTAGTCCTGACTATAAGTCATTGGATTAATCTTGATGTTCGTTGATGACAAAATCGTGCTTTATCATTTTTAACGAACGCATCGACAATGTTGAACAACGTTTATCTCTTCGTAACATCTAATGTTTGTCTCTGTCGTTGAAACTATTTAAAATTCAATACAAACTTTCGGCAATAAATGACACAATCCCATTGCAAATAACAAATATTAACATTTATCACAAATCTTAAGTAAGTTAGATGAGTGTAATGGAATTAACAATATGTCTTTCTTACAGAAGACTGAATAAAAGAGAATTTAGATTAAAGCCCCTGTTACACACGTCTTTCGTCCTAAAAAAAAGTATTAACTTTACTTTGAACGTTAAATATTTCAAAACACTATCTTAGGTGAATTTCACGCGAATGGAATATTAATTTTAAACTGTAAACATGTAATGACTTTGCATTTGTCTACATCATTTGCATTTGCACAAATGATCGCGTGTTCAAATTTTAACTTGTAAACTTCGCGACGAATTTCGATAGCTGCAATATCAAATTATTAATAAAATTAATGAGAAATGTTTATAAGCGTGCGAGAATGATGTTTAAAATTCACTTTCATATTTGTTACTCAATCTGTTTATGAAAACACGAAGTATTTGTCTTGTGCAAATTATGATACGTTACGTTGAATTTGTCGCAACAATAATTTTTCAGTACAATGGACACGTGACGTATTATCGATAAAATTAATTATTAACTCTCGTAAATACGATTTAATGTGGTCGCCGTCGTATAAATTGATGTAAAGAGCTTATAAATAATTTCCAGTGACGTAGGTACAATTCGAAAAGCTTGCCATTCTTGCGAGACTGTTATTTTGCTTACAACTTTGTTGCAAATGATTTTAACTGCAATATGTTATTATTTTATTTTCGTATGCTACGAAATTAGAAAGTACGGAGAAAATTATACAAGGATTATATCAAATGTTTAATTAAAAGATGAAGAGGAATTAAACAAATAAATTTTTTGATAAACGCGGTATTAAAATATTATACTTACTTAGAGGAACGTATTTTTATCTATTCTTAAATAAAGTGTTCGATTATTTCCACTAGTATAGCATCAGATATTATTATATATGAATAATATACTTAATAATAATAAATATAATAAATATAATATAAAAATAAATATATATAATAAATAACAAATATAATACCATATTATATATAACAATAATAATAAAATTTATATCATATGAGGCAAGTATGTTATATTTTAATATTATAGCTAATCTTTCGTCACATACGGATTAATTCCTTTCCATAGAAAACATTGAACAGCATCGATCGATATTCGTTCAAGATTTAAAACAGTTCCATTTTAAAAAACAAATTTGAATTTCTCTTACACATATAATTGACATTAGAATATATTACATTTCGAATATTAATATTCCTTGTTGCTGATAATGATACTCGTGACACACTAGTAACATTAGATGGCACATCCTATATATATATATATACAAAATATTATTTATTGCCTACAGAACAGACAAGGTAGCGCCATCGCTGTTACAAGTCATATGTTTGAAGTACATCAGCCAATTTTTAATTTCGATCAATGATTCATAACGGCCGATTGTCCTCCCTTTCGTTACGCATGCATCGCGAGCAGTTTACATAGGTGGAGGCCCCCGTCTATAGTGAAAGCGGCTACTTTCTGCACGGTGAAATGTTAGAGCCAACTGAAGCGTTGGACCCCATGAATAACAAATGCACAATCTCTAGTCTCTACTGGCACCTTGGCCCCTTACTTGGCGACGGCCTGAGAAGTTTTCCACCCTCCGCCGAGCGGACCTGGAAAACTTTTAACTGGATACATTACCTGCTTGACTACCGCCGGCTTTCCTTCTTCCTTTTTCTTTCTTTTTTTTCCCCCCTTTTTTTTTATCGCGAGGGAGGCTTTTAAACTCCTACGGTACCTTGGTGCAGCTCCGCCGTTATTAGAGATTTCATGGCGAAACCAGGGGGAGGAAAATAATGAATAATTGTCGTGACCGTGGTCGTTAGGGCTTTTGTTCCAACGAGCTTGTAATTCTTCGATTCCTCCCGATCCACGATTTGTAAAACGATTTCCTTGAATTATTACCGTTACCGCGATCGCGTCCCAATTGCTCTTCCGATGAATGTTACAAAGTTACGATGAAAAATGCTCGGCTTTTTGTTTGCCGAGTATTTTGAACATTAAGGATAACGGGACGCTGATTGTACTTTGATGGAACTTTTTAATTTCCTTAATAACTGCGCAAATACAAAACAAGTGCCTGGCCAGTAAGAGCATAATAACAATACTTGTAAACATATTTTTCTCTTCGAGCGTTCTCCCCGGATCACAATAACTTGAGAAGATCAAATATTGAATTGTTCTTTTTTAGAAGAAAGATTTCCTTTCGGAAGAGGAAATGTTATAAATATTATTCCTGTGAAAGGAATATAGCACAAGAATTAGTTACTGGTACATTCTAGTGGACAATGATGGCGCGATTAGGTCACTTGAGTAAAGAATAAGAATATTTACACAATTATAAAGTAGTAGTGAAAATATACTAAAAATAACATTTACAAATACATTTTTCTCTTTAACTATTATATAAAAGCAAATTCCGAAGCTAAAGTGTTTAATAAATGAAAATTTTCTTCCAAGTATGTAGAGAAAGAAGTATACTACCAAGTCAAACTCGAGATCCGAGTTTCGTAATATTTCTGAATTAATAATTCCAACAAAATGATTTCTAAATCAACCATTGGTCTGGATCGTTTCAATAAGTAAAAATATTCTATTGATATTTGCGTTTAACATTTCTGGAAGATAATTTGTTCCTTCGATGTATTACAGTAATTTACAGCCGTTCTCGCACGTATCGTGCTTGGTTGAAGCACGATGTTACGACCTTGTGATTAAGCAAGCGTGCAAGGGTTCAGCTCTTAAAGTACAGGTCTGAAGTTACTTCCGTAAAGATTCAAGAAAACTAGGTTCCACTGTGTGATTGCTAGTTTAGAATTGTTTATTTCCTTCTGAGTGGATAGATCAGAAGCTCTGATTTTTAATAACTGTGACTGCAGTCAATATAACATTTAATATTTGAAATTGAATATTTATACGCATGTATATAAAAAAAATTATGGTATCATTCTTTGTCCTAGAAACTTTAAATTAATAATAGTGGACACGATTGGATGAGATGGAATAGTATTGTAGTTACTATTCTATTCTATGTTCTATCTCTGTATCGTTACGTATATGTTTATATTTTTTAATAGTGAAAATTACTACACGTACTGTAGAAACTAAATAAGATGCATGAAATGTCCACTATCTTTCTTGTTTCGTTTTAAATATTAAATATTTGATCGATGTATGTAAATTATTATGTTTAATAAAATATTTGCATACGGGACTAATTTACACTATTTAATAAATCGTTAAAGAATATTTGCAAGTGAAACCTGTTCACGGAATCGGTGTAAGCAAAATTAATTAGATCCTATCGGTATTTAGCTTGTTAATGCATCTAAAATGATTCTAATGTAAAATTAAAGTTGTTAAACTATATATTTAGTTAAAGATACAAGCAGTGTCATGTAAAAAAGTGGGGTTTTTATCAGAAACTTTTTAGTTATCTAATTTTTTCTAAAAATACTACAAATTTTATTTAGATGCTTATTATTTCTTGGACATTTCATGTACCTATTTCTTTTTTTTTTTTTTAATTACGTGCAATCTGTTGTCGAAATAAATCGTTTGATTTAATTCGTTGAAATAAATTAAAAACTAATTTCGGTAGGTGAAAGTTTATACAATAGAATTGGAAACTATTTGAGAAATTATTTGTAGAAACAGATACAAAGTACGAAATTATTTTATTCGATGAGTAATTAAATAAGTTAGAGAAAGAAATCATTTGCTTGTTCAAACAAAGTAAAGTAGAATTATCATAAACGTCGAGTCCGATGTGCAAAAGGATATATTATTTAAGTAATATCCATGCCTATTAACAAACGAAGTGAAAGTATGAAATTACACGTCTCGTATGCATGCCCAGATACGAATGATAGGAAGCTGCTTCCTCCAAGATGACATCGTAATTAGTAACTTAAACAAGATGAATAATTTCGTTCCTGCCAAGTCTGGGAAATCAGTTTTCAACTGTTTCTCTAAAAGCGTTATTCCTCGTCGGTACTTGCCAACTTTCTTCGCGGGGAATCCGTTTTTCCCAGGATACTTAGACGAACTTTTATATAAATGAATAAAATTATTCCTCTATGGAAGTTAAATTACTTTAAGAGAAGTTCTCGGTTAAAAGGAGAATTCACAATAGATAAGTGCAAGCATGCCGCATTTATTTGCATTTAATCCGGCGTTGGCCGATTTTCAATGGCCTATAATTTCGCATATGGCGCGCGCGCGCGCGCGCGCGCAGTGTCAATTTTATGGAAGTCGAACGTGCGACTGTATTATTCCTGGCGTTTACGTTATCGCGTATTTTACATACGAATCTACGACAGTTAAATATTCGTCGGCGATAATTCGTTCGTTTGATAAAAAATTAATTTAGAAATTTACACAAGAATGTTAACTCGCAATTACAACAGGCGGTTGGCCTACTTTTAGTTTTACTTGTTTCCCTTTACAAGTGAAAGCTTGTAGATAATAATGATTTCCTTGAAGCAGCAACAACGTGGAATAATGATTTTCAATTCATAATAATACGTGACGCGGTTGCACGAGGCGAGGAAAATTATTTTAAAGGATTTTTATGCGGTCGTGCTACGGAGGAAAAGTTTTAATAAAATCATAATTTTACATATTTATAAGGTTACATATCGTGTATTACAGAACAAAAGTTTGGGTACACGTTTTGCGTACACCTAGTGTGTGAAATATAATGTAGTTGCTCGTGAAAGTGTCCGGATATTTACCGGAATTTTTAATGAATATATTACGCACAATGTGTATGGACATTTCATTAACATTGTAATGAGACACGAGGTTTCATGATTATATACGCAAAGTGTGAGACTAACCTGGAAATGTACATGAAAAAGTCGAAAGTAGAAAATATGTGAACATATTCGCATAAATATTCGAACATTTATAACAACTTTCTATAGACATATTATCTGTCCTGTTTGGCATTCAAAATTTAGCGTCAAATATTTCAAACAATGTATACTACATTTTAATATTTTTACTATGTTGTACTTGTAATAAGCAGTTATCACAATATTAACTGAACGAAGAGAAAATTGAGATCCTTATCACATTGTATATATAATAATAACATTAGTAATACATAATTTTTTTTTCGCCCAATTTCTAATTTCTTGATCTCGTCATTACGAAAGCAATCGAACCAACTAAAGGAATGCAGCTCTATTCTTACTAAATTCGAGCAGATCAGAAAAGAAGTTCATAAAGTGATTGTTATCATCAATTGCTTGTTATCAAATTTTCATCAAACCTGTATTGAACGATGTGAAAATCTTTCCATCTACATTGTACCTTGTAATTAACAAACTGTCATAAAACCGATCGATCCTTAATTACTCCACAATGTTTTCACATTGCTTCTTAAAAGGTTCCTTAATCTTTTAAGTTCCATGATGAATTATTCTCTCATCCTCACGTCGGCGAAGCATCCCTCGATGACGATTTAATTCATCACTCGCAGTTAAAGGATTAAATATTACCTCGCCCCAAGGGGGTTAAACATTTACCAAATAAAACATTGCCGGCAAGATCTACTCTTTTTTTATTTTACTCTCTGCTGTGCCGCGTAATGAAAATCCACCACTTAAAAAATTAATCGCTTCGGAACGTCCGGAAGGCCGTTCTCATCCGGTTCTGTTCACCGGTAATTAATTCGTTTCTTTCCTTTTCTTTGCTCCCCCCCTCCCTCCCACTCGTCTGATTCGCGTCGCTCGTTCGTTTCGGGCACGTATCGCAGGGGGCAGACAACGTTATTACCTTTCGTTTGCACAAAGACGAGCGTGCATCCGTTCGTTCTACAGTTGTGGGCGCCGCCGGTTGCCGAAAGCAGGCTCGAGGGCAACAATACAATTCGCATAATCCCATCCGGCAAACGGCGTTAATGCGCGGCTTTAATCAGCGGCCGTTCTATTACGATTCACGGTTGAAAACGTATTTATATGGCGACAAGAAGGCACGGCGGCTGAGTGAAGGGCCCCAACCTTCCCGAGGGGGGAGGCCAGGCGAAAGATTATGTTTTTATGTACCGAGGCAAATGAATCCACCGTGGTTATGAGTCGCGAAAATCCTGCCTCGCCCCTCTCTCTCTCTCTCTCTCCTCTCGCGGCTTTAACCGCCCCTCTCTTACCTCCATCTAAGAACTCGAGCAAATATTGGTTTTGTCTAGTGGCCCAGCGATTTGCATAATTAAATCTTGGGAGGGAGAGAGAGAGAGAGAGAGAGAAAGAGGGAACGCGAAGAAAGAGAGGGGGGCGAGAAGGCAGTAACGGGGTAGAAGAAGCGAGGGAACAAGGCACGAAACTCGCGACCGGTCGGTGGATGCGAAAATAGGAATAATTAAAACTCGGCCAGTTTATTTACTGGGCGCTCGGGTGAGCAGCACGGAGGCTGGCGAAGTCCACGCCGTGCCACGGAGATTTATTAAGGCTCGCTGACTGTATACACACCGCGAGACCGAGGGAAACTGCAGTGGTTTTTTTCTAAGCGCTTCCTGAAAAGACGACGCTTCATAAAGTACGCGCGGCCATCCCTCCTGCGCGAATCAGATTAATGAGGCTATTACGGATCTCGCGAAATGAGAGATTTCACGGTGCGGTATTCGCCCCTGAGAATAAGTCGCGCGTCGCGCCCGGTTAATGAAAATTTATCGATGCAACCGGCTGCGTGATTCGGGGCATTAAGACGCTCCGACGAACAGATTCGCCACCGTGCACGCGTGATCCTGTATACTTTGATCATTGCTACGCAGTTTTGAATCGTTTTTTTTTCTCCCATCTCGTGTCGAAACGTGCGTCGTTTGGTGTCCAGCGAGCGTTTAACGATTGAAATTTGAACTGTAGCGTATATATATATGTGTGTGTGGTATTTGTTAATATACAGTTGCTCGTGAAAGTATTCGAACACTGGCGAGAAGAATAGATTTTACGAACAGGTTACGTGTACTCTGTAAAATATTTTTATTCTGAACAAATTCCATTGTATTATTTGAGAAACACTGAATATGCATCTTAATAGTAGTCATTTTTGATAGATTTTTAACAACAGAGAAACGAAATGCTTGTGATTATGACAAAAGAATAATTAAAGTTGTGAAAACGGAAATAATTGCAAATAAATTATAGAGAGATTCCACCAAAAACGCGTGAAATTTCCATTCAAGATATTATTTTGAAATTTTATTAACACAACAGTGACGCTCAACTGTTGTGATTATACTGATCAATTTCTGAAAATATACACAATATTTTACTCAATATTCTTTATATTATCTCTCTGTTTTTCTCATTTCTCATATAACAACAATAATTAATTTTATTTTAATGATCTGTAACATCAAGTTTAATACACTCATTGTTTCATTCACTATTAGTATCTGTAACGTTTCAGCATAAAGTTTTAATTTTAAAAGCAAGAAAGTAGTGAATCTTTATTACGATAAAGATTTCGTCGTTCGATTTTTACTTCCGGCCACAAACTCTGTGCAAAATACTTCTCGTGAATTTTAGTCGAAGAGGGAAGTTTTCCTAATCGTATTACACTCCAAATCCTATTAAATTGCACCATTTAATCCCGTTTTTTAAAATAACATTTAGAGCATGACGATGGTTCAGTTTAATCGTAATAAGATTAAAAACGAACAGTTGTAAATTTACAAGAATTGTTAGTATTAAATCTTATTCCATTTCTAACGTATCGAATTTTCAATGGACTACTATTTAAAGAAAGAATAATATATTCTCTCATTGTCAGTATTACCGTAATTAAATTCAGTGTTAATATAACTAAAATAATTCCTTTTTAAAACAAAAATATCATTTTGAATTAGTAAAAAAAATGTTGAATTACACTGCCATTGAAGAAACGTTTTAATCCATTTCCTAGGTATAATGCGTAATGTCAATAAGTAATCAGATCTTCAATTATAATTAGTACAGATTATTTAATCTTATTTATCTGTAATATTGACATAAAAATATTAATATTTTTAAAGAAACAGTTTAGTAATATATTACTTTATATTGGTCATGCAAATACACTGTTTCTCTAAATAATTCTATCATCTTTTCAAATCGACTAATTACGACTAGAATAACTACTAAAAAGTAACACTAAGGAGACTTAAAATATTTTCTAATTAATAAGCAATAAAAGAAAAGAACAACAACTTCCACAATGACTTGGATCAACGAAATTAGAAAAACTATTTTTGTTCTAATTACTTCAATTAAAACTGCGGGTGAGATCGGTTGAAATATATGATCGTCCAGTTTTACGGTTTAACTTCCACTGAAGATGATTTAGGATAAAATAACTTTACAATCAGAATTTCGCAAAGTTTCGATTAAAATTGCTCGTACACTGTTGTTGCACTTTCCAATAAAGCTATATAAACTTCAGGCTCGCTCTACTGCACCAAACAGTTTAGTCCTTCTCTTTAGCACTTTCGTAAACTTCGAGAAGAAACTTTGATCGCGAAATCAACAAAATTCGCTTCTACTTTTCATTTTAGGTCATGATTTCCATGTGAAACAATAATATGCCCATGTATAATTAATATAATAATATAAACAAGTACATGTGTAACTAGCAATCAACATATTTGTGTTTTATTCTGTGTGATTATTATTGCACAATAAAATATTCGAACATTCAAGTACAATATGGAAAACCAAACTGATTAACTCCAATTTTCACCGATATTTTTTTTAATTTTATTACGTAACTTTAAGATTGATAAATCGATCCTCAAAAAATAAAATAACTAACTCGCGTAAGAAATGATGTGAATGTAAATTTGAAAAATACAGTACATATTGCTCGTCTATTTATAAATTAATACATACACATGTGCCTATATATACTGATATGTATTAACTTAATATATTAACATTATTATATATTATATTATTATATTATTATTATTATATTATATATTATATTATTAAATATTCGAGTATTTTTTTATACATTAATACACACGTATACTTGTATATTTTAACGCACGTACGGTCATATATTAACTTAATATATTAATATATTTACATTATTATATATTACTATATATTACATTATTAAATATTCGAGTATTTTTTTATACATTAACACATACGTATACTTGTATATTTTAACGGACGTACGGTCATGTATCAAGAAAACCACGCGACTTCAAATACGTATGCATCAATTGCACGTTGGAATCTCAATTTCTCACGTTCGCCGCCATTCAGATTGTTGTTTAAGTCCTTCCTAACTTATTTTGATGTTAAACTGCTCACTGGAAGTTTCTCGTTCATTAAACACCGAAGATCGGGAAGTTTAAACCCCTGACGGATTAGTTATCGATTCAATTTTAATACGCAGCGTTGCCGCGAGATTTGAACTAAATTTATCGATCGCGATAAACCGTGCCATGCATGCTGATACATTGCGTGCGTGTGTATGCGTGCGTGTACGCGTGTTCATAAGCGAAACAAGTTTCAAGAACGGAATACGTACCTGGCCGTCTCTTTTCCAGGCCGTTTCCGACCATTATGGTAAATGGCGCATTAATGTTGCAGCTTGATCAGAGATAGACAAGCGAGCGGGGTCGTTTAAACGTGTCGTGCACGTGTATTCGTCCTACGTTCGACGGTGTATTGCATTAAATATTTCTCGGCCTCTCGCTTCGACGACTTTGTTTCCAGACGAAAATATTTACGCGACAGCTTGCTGTATGTCATCGGTAGACGGAGAATTCCTGCGAGGAAATTCCTGGAATATCGCGATGCATACATTCGTGCTCGAGCTGGAAAATTCCTGAAAAATCAAAATCATATTCCGCGTCGCGCGGAGAGATGTCACACGTGCACGGAATTATTTTCTGTTAATTATCCCATAATTTCCGAGCGAGACATTTAAGTATGAAATATTCTGCCCCGTTTTTCTTAACGAGTTTTTGAGTTTCACGTAGAGGAATAATAAATGGGTTTGATAGATTTGTAAACGTACGTGATTTCACGCGTAATTAGTACGTTACGCTAAATACAGTTTCACAATTTCAAAAAGTTTTCTTAAAATAATTTCTCTCGCGCGTATATATCAGCTGTTACATAGATGAGAAGTATATGGAATAATGATAGTTCGATTATGTTTTGTGCAATGTATAAAATACATTTACAAAATCTTCAAGGATGAATATTCAAATAATCTTCTTTTCGAGTGAAATTTGATTTGAATTTCACGTAACATGCATTATATATTTATAAAAAAATTTCTATAGGGATACAAATATTCTCGTGAACTGTTGTTTCATGAGAGACATATTAATTCATGGGATAAAATGTTACACATTCTTTACCTTTATTAGAAAAACAATTCCTTGTTGCGATAAGATTATTATTTGAAGCATTATTTCACGTCTTAAACAAATATGTAGTCAAACAATAAATGAAAAAAATGATACAAAATTATTTAAAAAATATGTTTCCATTTCTCATAGATTGTAGGCTTAAAACAGCCATCACAGTGACATTACCATCACGAGCAAAACCATTCAAGAAATTTTAATTATTAGTATAATTAATTATTTAATTATTAGTATAATAATTAAAAATTTAATTATTAGTATAAATTTTTAATTATACTAATAATTAAATTTATACTGATAATTATAAATTTTTACTAATAACTATAATAATTAAAATTATAAAAATTAATAATTTATACTAATAATAATAAATTTATACTAATAATTATAATAATTAAAATTTAATTATTAGTATAATTTTAATTATTAGTATAAATTTAATTATTAGTATAATTTTAATTATTAGTATAAATTTAATTATTAGTATAATTTTAATTATTAGTATAAATTTAATTATTAGTATAATTTTAATTATTAGTATAAATTTAATTATTAGTATAATTTTAATTATTAGTATAAATTTAATTATTAGTATAATTAATAATTAACTTTTAATAAGAAAATAGTTGAAAATAGCCATCAATGGTACATATTGTATTATAAATACATCAACCTCCCAGACAAATGATGTTTAGCATTAACATTGGTAAATTAAACCTTTTAATCCCTGTTATATGCACGTTCATGCATTCTCAACAGTTGATCGTCCGTGATACAGCAGGAAACGGGTTGCGATTCAATTGAATCTCACGGATTTGGCCAATTGCGAGTGAGTTGGTAGAACGCGCGTAAGAACGAAGGCGCGTCGTGGCGAACCTTATGCATCCGCTAACATTATTCTCTTTCGTAACTCAGCCGGATTTGCACGCTGTGGCCGCTGGCTGCACAGCAGAAAATTTATTGCCAACTACCTATCTGGCTGGTAGGCGCATAAGAACCGCGAACCGGCGTGTAATTAGCAACCTAGGAATCTCGCCGCTTTGCGCCGTCTACGGATCTTAATTGCGCATGCACGTGCCGCGAGAGAGCATTATTTTTCTGTAATTATATAGAATCGTCTGGAGCTGCGGCGTTTTCACTGCGTATCGTGGCTATTTAATACACGCGTCGTCTGTATGCGTTTGTATACTCCGATTGGACAGGTGGATTGACCCAATCGAGAAACAATACGTTCGAAACACTCGTGAAAACCCTCAATTTTTTAAATTATTTCGTCAATTATACTGAAGGTGTTTGTATAATTTTTCATCTTCACGAGCATAATTGAAGAAATTAAATCTATATAGAAAACTGTTTGTTCTGTTAATTGTCGTAGTAACTACTCTATTTTATGCTTCTGTGTTTTCATGAAAATTCTCAAAGGTCCACAAACCTTCTAACTCTGTTCGTAGCTAGCGAGAAAGTAAAAACAGGGGCTAAAAAATTTTCTTGTATATGCTAACGTGGCTAATATTTGAAGTGAATAATTCCTAGAATGTATGTACAGTTTATTCCAAGATGTTTCATTTACATAGATAATGTTCATCGTTAGATTGTGGATGTTTTATGCATTTTGATTTAATTTAAACGTACTTCTTTACTTCTTCAATTATATTCTCAAAAGCATAAATTGGCATAAAAATTTAACACACAATATATATTCTTTCTACTGAAAGATCTCGTCTCGTTACTTATTACCAACGTTAAATGAATATTTTGTTTCTATAAACAAGTAATTTTATTCTTCTGACGAAAATACGTGACACACGGTGAAATAATTCAAAGCGTGGTATTTCGCTCAAAGCGATACACGAACAATATTGTGCCGCGAAATATGTTGTCCAGAGCGTCACATGAATAACATTGCGCTGCAAAATATCTTGTTCAAAGCGTATTATGAACGACATTACGCGGCAAGATATTTCGTCCACACATGCGAAGGAATTAAATTAGCGAGAGAGCAACAATATTCTTGATGCGCTTTCTCTTACACTTTTTAATTATGAATAACTCATTTCATTAGTAGAATTTATTGCTCCTTATGTAGTCTGAGTTAGGTTTGAGAGTCATGTACGCCTTGTTTCACTCAGATTTCTAAGAGGAACTTAGTACGATACAAACATTAATAACAATGCAATTATTATTAGCAGTTTCACAATTTCAAATAATTGGTCCTTGCGATATAAATTTTAAACTGAACGAGGAATAGACTTTTGAAATTTGTATTTAATGAGATTTCGCGGGCAGGTGGTGAAATTAAATTTTAAACATCGATTTTACAGTAAAATTTCGGGACGAAATGTTTCCTGTAAAGGTGAAATCACGAATACGAGAATGATAAATGTTCAAGTTCGTGATTCATCTCTGAATTTGTATTTAAAATCTCAACAGAATTTTATGTCATCGTGGCACCGAAACCAGAGGAAAGTGAATAAAAATAATAATTTCACATTTAAATGTAAATTCTAAACGTCACAATATTCTCATAACTGTGATAAAATTTCATTAATATAATTAATAACTATGAAATTTTTTAATTTCTATAGATTATATTCATTAATATAATTAATAACTATGAAATTTTTTAATTTCTATAGTTTCTATAGTTTCCCTAATTAAATGCCTGATATTTCCATGATTTCACGTAGCTGCATTACACATAGTTTAATACAGACAGATTGCAGTTTATATTTCTTATTATAGTTGTTATTACAGATATATTAGTTTTTAATATATTATAACACCATATATTAAAAAATAATAATAAAATTAATATTTCTTATACATATATATATATATATTATAACACCATGTATTAAAAAAATATGTCGTCGAAAGCATGCATCATTAGAAACACAGATGCAGAATCTCGAAACGTCCTATGTCGTTCTATTAAAAATGCACCCGAAAGCCAAACGTTACACAAGTAACACATTGCCATAGACACGCGTGTATCCATTCGCTCCATTCGCAAATTACTATCACTCGAGAACGACGTAGGAGGTTTGTAAAACAACGTTGAAATTAAATACTTGGCTGAAAGCATCATTTGCGCGGGTGGGAGGCACGATGAGTGATGATACACACTTCCCTAAAATTGCTAGCCGAAAGTGAGGGACACCCGAACATCGGGGCCACGTTTCCCCCTTTTGGTTTCGCGGATGATAGATATTGTGAATGACGCTGAGAGCGAGCCAGTAATTGTTACATCGCATGTCTGATCGCGAAAACTGTGGAACGGGGAAGTAGGAGAGAAGTGAATCGCCTAGGATTGATTTATTGCCGCTGAAGTGCATGTAAAACGCACTTCGGCCAGCTTTGTACTACTCCCTCGCGAATAACGTCCGCGTTCTGCCTTTTCTTCAACATTCGATTACGATTCAACCGTTTCCTACTACTAGTTTCGATGTTCCGGAGCATTTCGATCATCATTAGATTTACGTTGTTACAGCTGGATTTGTTATATGTATATCGTTTGTTACTCGAGCTAGGTTTATTCTTACATACCACTAGAGGTATTCCTGATGAGTCGATTTGTTGATCAATGCATGCGATCAAGACACACCGTTGGTCGTGAAAGTATTTGTACATTCGACAGATTTTATGAAATGATCAAAAATTTAGAAAAAAGTAGATGTATAATATAAATGATAGTTGCATAATATTTATATATAATATATTATATATAAATTAATTTATTATATATAAATTATTTTTATTAATATATTACTATATAAAATAAATGTACGAAATAAATAATTAGTAAAATAAGAATAGTAAATGAAATAAATATCTATAATAAGCCAGTTTCTTAATTTATTAACACAAATTTAAGAAAAATCGGCGTAGAAAGATTTGGAATAAAATCGAACATGGAATAAAATCGACAGTTTCGAAATTCACGCGCGTGCATTCGAAAGACGGGCGAAACTTTGGAGAGAATAAAATTTCGTTTCGCAGAGTATTCGAAATAATTTGGAGGCTCCAAGTGAAAATGTTATATCTTCATGAGGACGCATTCATAATTGAACGCGAGCGTCGACGGAGCCTTCGGTTGTTTCGGAAATCGATGGACAGGTGTACAGACGTGTCGTTTTATTGGTAAATGAGAAAGGGCCCGTGAGTTTGATCGCAAGAGCAGAGAGAGAACAGGTCTCGTTAGTTACATTAAGGTGTACATGTGCACGTGATTGCGATGCGATATATCTCGTCCATGCCGATAGTTAACGATAATTGGAAACATCCCTTGCGCATCGCCATATCGATTTTGCCGGGCGCGATTGAGGAAATGGGTGTGGGAAGAATTAAGGACTAAAATTATCCTCCGGTCGTTCCTTGGCCCATTGTCATTCCCATCTCTTCGCCTAAGACTTTTCAGTAATTGCCAATTACGCTAACTGCGGATTAGGGATGCCGAGTGTGGACTCGTGGAATTAAACAGTTCCGTCGGTCGCGCGCGTATTAACACTGTGTACGTTGTTGAAATCGGGCGTAGTGAAATATTATGCGATTAATTGGCCAATTAATTTCATAAAATTTGTTATTTTTTTTAAATTATTCGTTGCCTATTATGAATCTGATATAAAATATTATATAATCTAACAAATAAAATATAAATCTGAAAATATTATATTATAATATTATTATTTAATATTTTTTATAAATCAGATAAATCAAATATTTGTCGAATTGATCAATTTCGATTTCATTCATCGAGATTCAATCGAATTTAATTCAATTAATTGATTAATGGAAGAAAGTAGACACGTTAATAAGATAGTATACTTTCTTCTTTAAAATTCTTTTGAATAAATATTGAAAAAATGATGTACAAGAATACTTAAAACAGTACATTCTTGGAACAACCACAGTTGATTTCTGAAATAAATTGATTATTCCACGGTCGAGAAAGTTAAGGAAATTTATTTCAAATATAAGCTTTTAAACATCGGTGAAAAAATGATTCATTAATTTTTTGAAATTTTTAGTCAATCTTAAAAATTGTTATTCTATATTTATAAATTCATATCTTTCTTCATAATTACGAGAATTAAGATTGTTAGAATAGGCCAAAGGTTTATTATATATATAATTATAATTTTATTTTATATATAATTATAGTAATTTTAATTTTAATTTTATAATAAATTAATTTTAATTTTATAAATAATTTTAATTTTAATTTTAATTTTATAAATAATTTTAATTTTAATTTTAATTGTATAAATAATTTTAATTTTAATTTTAATTTTATAAATAATTTTAATTTTAATTTTAATTTTATAAATAATTTTAATTTTAATTTTAATTTTATAATTTTGTTATATATATAATTATAATAATTTGTAGATTAATTACAGTAGTTGATAGATTAATTTATAAATAACAATAGTATAAATTTAGATTAGACTAAAATAACAATCTATAAGGATTGAATTTTAACCCTCAATTAGTGTTGGATTGTAGATAATTCTAAAATTATTATATCATCCGAAACAAAATTACGCATTATAATTCAAAGAGTTTGAAACGCCACATAATATGAAATATTCAAATTCAACAATTTGGAATATTTAAAAATATCTCTACCTTAAATATTTCAGTGAAATTAATCATAAAATAGTACGTCGTATATTTCACGCTGCTACGAGATAATCTAATTATGATACTCGTGAGCTTAATGGATGGAAATAGTTCAAAGTACGGAAAATGAGAGTTCGTTACCGTCAATTGAATCGAAATCCATTCGACAAGCCAGTCGCTCGCGATATGTACGTACGTATGTATGCACATGTGCGTGCGTATCAATACTTAATTTCCCTCAAAGCAAGCAACTTGTACGTCGCATGCGAGCATAACTTCTAAACAAGTAGGTAAAACTCGCGGCGAAATCGCAAATTGTAACTGCCAATTCCGGCTAATTTGGCGAGAAAATAGGGAACCAGGCAGTTTGTTTTATCATCGATTTCAACGTCGAACTTTTCCAACGTTGGAGAGAGAACGCTATCTATATTCCATTAATTTCCCTCTCTCGATAAGTACACCGATGTAAAAGTCTATTATCTGTACATCGGTGTCGCCGTTATTTTATTATTTCTTCTTGTTTTCTTCTTCCTCCTTGAAGGAGAATGTTTTAATTAACATTAAACTAGCACTGAGTTTGAAATATATACCTGATAACTTTACTCCTTTATAAATTTGTGATAATTATTTTAACCGTCTCGAAATTTATTATTCCACACTAGTGATCATTCGACACGAAGAAAAATGGATATTATATTCTTGAGAAAGAGATATTCACCGACATGATTGTTACAGTCTAAACACCAAGAATTCTATATATCTTGCAACAACATATTTTAGAGAAAAATGTCGAGCATAAAAGTTTACGCTTTCAAGGTATTACGCTTGAAATTTATAATAATATTTACACTTTCTATTATAAAATATACTTATGTAGGATAATCATAAAATACTACGGAAATGTCCTCCATTTTGTGCTAGATAACACGATAAATATCTAAAGTAAATTCTCAGTTTTCTAAGGGTTGCACATTTCCAAGGAACAAAATAATCATGAAACGTTTTGATAATATGTATGTCAGATATATCAATCAAAAGATTGTGATGTCAGATATATCAATCAAAAGAATGTGTGTGTGAGTATCACTACAGAATGAAGTCATTTAATGTATTAGCTGTAACTGAGCGTGCAAATCGCTGCTGAAAGACTATATTTCACACAATGAAATATAAAATTAACTAAAATAATATATTTCTCGCAAAAGAGATACTTGTGTTCTGTTGTTTTTTAAGAAGTTTTTTGAGACAAATTTCTCTATACAAACAATTTACAATTTATATAATTAGAATTCACGTAATACTTTGTTGACCAGCGAGATCATTAATGAAAATATAAATGAAAATTAAACTACACGTATATTTATCATTTCACAAAATTTAAGCGTAATATTTTCTTTTATTAATATTAAAAATAAATCCAATTTTTGACTCCTCCGAACGAGCGTGTTCTTTTTTTCCTCGTTTTGATACCGGTTTCAAGAGCATTTGGCAAAAGGATTTAATACGTGCGTGAAAAGAGGTGACTTTGGAACGCGCGGCAGAGGAGGATGGATATCGCTGAGGAACAGTGAGGTTAGATTAAACTCGTGTATAGGTACCGAGCGCCTGCCGGGATGGCCGGAGCTTAAACAGTTTTAATCTATGCCTAGGAACCTCACGTGAAAACAAATCGCAGCCTTATCACCACCTGCGAGGTAGATAACAACTTTTCTCTTACTCTCTCTCTCTCTCTCTCTCTCTCTCTCTCTCTCTCTCTCACACACGTTCCTCTTTTATTCCTTGATTTTCCTCCCGCGTATCTCCGTGTTCCTCCCGCAACCCCCCTTCCACTATCCGCCCTGGCAACCCCTTTCTTTCCGTCTCATTTACGCTGCCCGCCTCTCTTTCTCTTCCTATATACACATACATAGTGATGGGATCAATGTGTACTCGCTCAAGTCAAATCTAATACAAAGCTATGCACTTAATAACTAATTTTATTAACCCCGTCATACATATCTTGTGACATATCTTGTGACAATTTAACATATTTTCCTTAGAGAATATCATACTATGCAGCTATTTTTAAAAATAGCAACAAAATGATATCGTCAGAGTTGCAAATAATATATTCATTTTCAAATTCCTTAACAAGGAATTGTCTTGTAATTGTTGTTATTATAATTATTCTACGATTGTGCATTCAACGTGTATAGGCATTCATAATTTAACATAATGTAACATAATTGTAGCAGGTTCAAAGCAAACGATCATAACGTTGAACAAAAGTAAAAAGAATAGAATCACAATGTGAAATTGACTCGTGCGTGACTATAAGATTTGTGCAAATTTTACATTTGTGTGGATGCAATTGAATTGTAAATATAATTATTTATTTATGTATGAATTGTCAACCAAGTACGTGTACACATTCACGCTGATTTTAAACCCTGAAACATTTGTGAATATTTTGACATTTAAATAAATTGAATCTTTTAGAAGTAGTAATCGAACCTTAAAATTTATATACTGTAATGAATAGAAAGATATTGATGTTACTGTAATACAATGATTTATTTTTATTTAGATACATAAATTTAATTTATATAATAATTTCTGTCTAACCTCTCATCTACAATCAGTGTATTGAAATCTGTCGATCAATTTTTCATATGTTTAAAATTAACTTCGAGTACGTTCCGTCAAAACTTTATTTGAATCACTAGTATTTGTCAAAGCAGTTATGAAAAAAATGCAAATATTCACAAATTATATTACTTTCATACATTTTGTTTCTTTTTCTTTTTTTTTTTTTTTAGTATTTGTAAAAGATTTGAAGGTGATTTTTGAATGCACATCCATATTCTAGATGAAATATTTTCTTCAAACATCTATAAAATTAACAATATAAGATATCCAGCATATTCATTTATTTTAACATGTAGCAAATTGAACATTCAAAAATCAACCTACACCTACAGCGTCTGTTACGCTAGTGCATACTTGGTTCCATCACTACACATTCAACCCTTGATTCCGATTTCTCTCTTCGCGTTTCTGCTATTCTCTCTCTGGCTGATTCGCTTTCGCCACTCTTCCCATGCGGCCGTCCGCCTTTCTCTCTCTTTCTCTTCGATTCTACCTTTTGTTTCCGGCCTCCCTTGACCTCTCCCTTCGCCACTCTTCCTGCTCCACTGTCCTTGTCTCTCTGGTTGCTCGCGTCAACTCCGAACGAACGAACGAACCGACGAACGACCATACGGCACAGCCGACGGATGCGCCGATTAAACTTTCGAAAACTGTTTGCATGAATAGCCAAGCGTTTCCCGCACATGTGCCGCCGTTGAGTACTGACAATTAACACGCTGGAAATAGAGAAACCGGCCGAGCGACAGGCTTCCTTCTCGCGATATATGTATGCCCGCGTAAGAGAGGAACGGGGATGTATGGCTAAATACGCGTAGGCTTCGTTTAGCGAAATGGGATTCTAGGCCGATTCGACACGGACTGTGAGCTTTGCGAAAGTCGGGTCTAGCTTCGATAATACATAAGGGGAACATAAGCGGTCGAGTTGTTTCGTTGTTTCGACGAAAGAAGAGAGGAGTTGTGATCACCTCTCGTGATCGATTCAGACGAGCATTTTATTGCAAAATGTGGAGTTTTTATACGAAGCGCGATGCACACGCTTGATCTTTGTGGAAATTTATATTTTTGCTGATAGAATCAAGAAAATGGAATTATCGTAAAGACGGAGTTGAAATTGTTTTGAAAATATAGTCGAAAATTCTCTAATAAATTAATTTAGAGAAAACCTCTTTGTTAAATTGAACTTTTTGAATGGATCTTCAGCCCTTACTTGCGGAAACCGTCTATGCAACTTTCAACGAAGCTGACATTCAGCTTCTTCTGCTTCTCCGCTTCGAAGCTAGAAAGATTAATTCTACAAATTAGTAATAGCTGGCAGTAGCTACCTTTGATCATAGTTGTCTGTGTAATACCGTAGAATCTTCCAACCTATGTGTTTCAGTCGAGATATTTCCGCATGATCACTGACCACAGGAATATTCTTTTTTTCTTTTTCTCTTTTTTTCTTTTTACGATATTGGACGTTGTTCTGTTACGTGCTCCTTGAAATGGGCAATAAAGTCGCATAGAAACTCAGGCCTTAATAAAACGGCGGTCCCGCAGTTTCCCGCCAAACGTGATTTTCCTTCAGCCGAAACCGGGTGAGAATATTGGCGAAAGTGAGGGAAGAAAGAATAGAATCCTCTTGCGTGCTTCTGGATAGAGGAAGGGATGGTTTTCGTAGGCAAGGCAGACAGACTGGCAATAATTTTCCTAGTGCATACATAGATTTCTTTGCCACTAATCTGTCATGCGAGGAAAAAAATGAATTGACTGTTACCTGCACGAAATTGTCCTGATACTGATGAACACACTGTGAATTTTTATGGAAATATTTGCAGTTAAAAAAATAGAAACTTGCTAGAAAATTGTTTTACATACACATTGTGAGAAGCATTATATTCTGGTTATTTTTTCATGTTGTGCATTCTGTACAACTTTTGTATTTGAAAATTTCCCATGTCTAATGAGACATGTGTATAATACAGATAAGAATGCGGTATTTACAATTAGAATAGAAATAATGATTTGAAATGTGAGTTCGTTTCAAACGGTTAAGAGTTCACTGGTTTGGCAACAAAATTTGAAAAGAACATCTAGAAAAATTATTTATATATTTCTGTGCAGAAAATAAATATCCAAAGGCCATTTTATACAATAAATATAATATTATATATTATTATTTTCATTAATTGATTTAATTGTACAGTTATTATTTATTAAACTGTCACTACGTTTTAGTAATAGATTTAATTCATTTGTAGGGAAAATGTAATTACTTAATTCTTCAAATTTTATCAATCACGCCAAATTATCAATATTACATTAACATCGATTACATAACTACTTATTACTTACTGGAAGATAATTATAATTATTGTTAATAAATTAAATTAGTAAATGAACTGTTTACTGTTAATTAACTGTTTAATTACGCTAAGGCAACAATCAAGTATTTTGCATTTCACATTCCCAAATCACAAAGGCGTAAATTCTTGAAATATTCGTCGTATAAAACACAATACGATATTCAAGGATCCGCGAAAAATTCCTTCAGTTAATAATTAAAAATGCTCTTGTCTTTAGAAATGATTCTTAATGAATGCCTCTTCTCACCTGCGATCTGTTCTTTAAACGTTCCCATCTTAAGGGAGTCTCTTTCATTCGTTTGTTCATTCTTTCATAAACAGCTTATTAAAGAAGATCCGGTAATAAAGAAACCAACTGACGCTTCGATAATTCTCTCTGAACAATCCCTTTTCTTCCTTCACCCTTTATATTCAGAGATAAGGTATCTATAATTATTCCTTATCAAATACCTCTGTCGTTGGATAACGTTTGGTATACTGCAAACGTAGAACAAAGAAAAATAAATTTTATAACGATTTAATATATATTATATTTAAAGTGGAATATATTATGTTATATGGAATGAGGGAGGGGGACATGTTATGTTTTACAGATTTTCAGATAACAATTTTAATAAATTTTTAAATAACGATTTTCAGATAATAATTTAGATAATTTTCGTAAATTGTATGTATCGAAATGGAGATTAAGAAGATTGTCAATTTATTTCCACGTTTAAAAATGCTGCATCATTTTTACATTCTGTCTGTGCTTTCAAGAACCGTCGAAGCAGTTTTCTAAATGTCTTAAAGATACATTCTCATCGTTTGCGTAACTTTTAAGAACTTATAACGAAGGCTAACTCATTCTGACAGAATTTTTTTGACGACAAAACTTTAACATTAATTTAAAGATTAACGTAGACGTTAATAAAACTTTCATTGACTTAGAGATTCATTAAAAGACTAATTTAAATTCCAGTGCCACGACAGAACGATCTCTGACGAGATTGGAACAAATAAATTGTTCAATCTACCGTTAGTAGAATACCAGAAAGAATTCAGCAACAAACATTATTCGACAATAATAATTAGACCGAAGAACTTATGTATATTTGTGAAAAATTCAAAGATACAAAAAATGCATACAATGTACGTAATACATAAAAATACATGGAACATCATTTACACTTGTTACAATATTTAAAAAAAAAAATGAGAACAATCTCTACGTAAGTTCTCTTCCTCTTTTTTTTTTTTGTACACAAAAATGCAAACTTGCATAAACTTCCATAGTCTCGTAATAATATACGTAAACCATAGATCGCATAAGAAATAACAAGTGTGCGTAACCATTGTTGGTTGTAATAACACAGTGTCGTGAGGAACGACAGAGACAGACAGCAGAAGAAGAGAGTGACGAAAGGATGAAGAGGAGAGGTGTAGAAAGAGCGATGAAGGGAGAGAAGAGAGGAATCATCGTGACGCGAAGCACCGTATACCCCAAGGAAGAGTCTGAGCTTTATAATAGCACGATGAAAACACAATGGCACCCATTCTACCTTTCCACCCCCTGTTCGTCGTCCTGGCTGGCCCCAGACTTATCTCACCCCTTCCCCTCCGCCCGCGCACGCTCTTCTCACATCCTACCACGTCCACCTGTGCACCTGGAAACTTTGCATAAATATACTATATAACTATTGTTTCGCGGCAACCATTCGTGGTGGCATTCCCGGTTATTTATCGTTGTGGGTTAATGAATTTCCTCTTTCGGACTCGATTTATTGGCTAATCCGGCTCGCCCGCCGTGTGAATAAGTTGCTTGCGCCGGTATATAGATATCGATAGAAGATATCGGTTAAACCTTTATAGCGGTCGACGCTGTTTCCTTGGAAATAAAATAATGCTGCGTGCAACACCTACGTTTCGTACGTAGAGAAGGAAATGTACTTTAATGTATTGTACGTTTGTACATTGATGATGTAGATATTAATTATTGTGTGCCGTCAACGTTGATATTATACGTTTTCATATTTTCATTTTGTTCAATGTTATATTTTATTAAATAACACATTATTTAATAAAATAAAAATATGAAAATATATAATAATATATTTATTTATATTTTATATTATTATACATTTTCATATTTTTATTTTGTTCAATGTTATATTTTATTAAACAATACATTATTAATATATAATAATATATTTATTTATATTTTATTCAAATAAATATATTATTATACATTTTCATATTTTTATTTTGTTCAATGTTATATTTTATTAAATAATACATTATTTAGTGTACATTTACAATATGAAAATATATAATAATATATTTATTTATGTTTTTATATTTTATATAAATAAATATATTATTATACATTTTCATATTTTTATTTTGTTTAATATTATATTTTATTAAATAATATTAATGTAATATATAAATATATTATACATTATAATATAAACAGATATATAATATACTTTTATACATTATATATTTATTTATATTATAATGTATAATATATTTAATTATATTTTATTAAATGACACATTAACGTTGACATTACGGTACAGCCTAGTTTCAATTTATTTATATTTTCAACAGACATGGGAAACACCGTAATTTTCTCAGAATTTGCATAATAAATATTCGAACATGTGTTTCTTTAAATATTTCTTGGCTGACCATGTGACATTTTTATTCGTTACAATTCACACATGCACATCTTCGTCTTATCGTCTTTTTTTTTAAATACGAAAAAACGATCCGAGTGCATTCGCCAGACAATTATACGAATTAGGAAAGTTACTGAACGACAGTGTACAAAGGGAATTTGAAACAAAGGAGGAAGAGATTTCGAGCAAATATAAGAATTGGGAAACTGGACACATACTCTTCGGTACGACAATGTACGAAGAGCGAAAGAATTGAAACAAAAGAGGGAGAAGCGCGGACGTGATAAGAAAGAGAAGATTCAACAACGAGGAAACTCGTGGCTGAGAAGTCGCGATGAATTTGGAAGAGAAGGAAAGGTTAATCGAACGATAATGAGTTGTGAAACGATTCCACTTGCCAGCGACGGTGAAACGAGTTTCCGAAGGGATGCGTTTGTGTAAAAATATCGGGCATACGTTTTATCGCCAGCCGCAAGATTTAAAGCGCAACGAATCGATATCGCTGGAAAAATGTTTCCCGTGAAATATGCTTCTCCTTTGTGGAGAGAAGAGGCGTTGAACCGACGTTATATTTGAAGCGTTGCGTTAATATTCATCTTGTTTCTTTGTATATGTGCAAGGTGATCGTTAAGTGATTACAATAATAGATCACAGTCAACCAACTGTTGGAAATGATTAAAAATTAATATCCGGGAAAGGGGATTGAACTATTTTCTCTGTCTGAGAAGTTCTTCATTGTTAAATTATTTAATTGCTCGGATCGAAACTAAATTTTCAATATTTTTCCAAACTTGTAGAAGCAAATACGGAACATAGTTTTATTCGAAATATTTCAAAACACCTCGATCTTCTTCTACGGTTTAATAAACATCTCATCCGTACAATGTTCAACATTTCCAAAATAATGGAAATATCTTTTTTAAAAACGATCGAACAACCTCTGGGAAAAGGGGAAGAAAAAAAGAGGGAAGAAAATTTTCTTCTGAAAAGAAAATGAAGAGAGCTAATTAATCGTTGAAACAACAAACGGACATCCACCATCATAAATGCATCTCGTGTCTCGCTGCCAAGTCGTGTGAATAATTTAAGCGGACGGAAAGAAAGAAAACTCGCGCCGCCACAACCCGCCGCGAACAAAGACGCCGCGAGTTCCCTGGCTAACCGAGGGCGCGGATCAGGGTGGGTGTAGTGAAGCGACAACGAGGTTGTACGGTAGGACGACTTCGTTCGCGAGCAAAATGGTGTCCGGCGGAGAGAAACTCCAAAGTGTTCGTGCAAGAACCGCGCGCCGATCCGCTCCGCAGTGTCAAGTTTCCAAATTTCCGGCCGTTACAACGTACACGCCAGAGAAACGCGCGCCAGCAGGGCGAAGTCAAAGAGGGGAACGACCGAACCAGTCGAGAGCAAAAGGGGCAAGTTTCTGTTTGACTCCCGTAGCCTCTCCCGACCGACCAGCTCTCGCAACTCTTCCTTCTACCTTTCCTCGTCCCCATTGTACAAACGTCTCCGTTCCTTTTCTCTCTCTCTCTCTCTTATCTTGTTCTCTATATGCACATCCGTCACACCATCTTTGTTCTTTCTGTCGTCCCTGTTCCACTTACATTCCTACGCATCCGCCCTACGATTCCAGCCGGGTGTTAACGGTTTATTTCGACTTGGACCTACGGGAAATTAGTCGAGACTCCCTCGGGGCAGGCTACGTCTGAGGAGGAGGAACCCTCCCCCTATAGTGATTCACCTTGGCCCGAGATCGAGATGAAACCTGCTCGATTCGCGTTCAAATCTCGCGACGACAACTGAAACCTTGAAAATAGAAATGGCGAGTCACGTTGTTGATTTCGATAGACGAGGAAAACTGGGAAAAAGAGGCTGGTTTTTGAGTGGGCTATATTTATGTTGATCGATGACTGTATAATTTGTATTATCTTACGAAAGTTTGTTATTTAATTTAAGTTTTTTCTTTCTTATGGAAATTAAGTAATAAAATTGAAAATTCCAAGATTGAACAACGTGGAATTCAGTGATACCAATTAAAATTCGGCAACTGCTATTAGTAGACTAGATTTCCACGCATTTTAGAATTTTTGCGAACGTATCTAAAGAAATGGTGCCCAAACAGAAATTTGTCTTATCTGATATTATGATAGATGCAATAAATTTACTTTGGATATTTTATATATTTTTATACAATGCATTGTCATTCATTTTCTCATGAATATACAAAAACACGCAATCTAATTGTAACAAGTACTTTTGGTATTTTATATATTTTTACATTTTTTTTTATTGTTTGAAAATTACAATTTTCAATTTTCCATAAATTTATAAACATTCGTTGTCTAGTTATTACCGTAAGAATATTGCAAAGATACTTCTCAATCGATTATGTTGATTGGACTGCAAATCTCTATGCAACTTTTAATGAATATTTTAAAACATTAAGTAGGTTGATAAAGGTAGATTAATATTCTGAAAATTTTGTAAGCTTCAGGAGGAGATGTTCGTTATGCATTGTCTCCAAAAACCTTGAATGTATTAAGCCTTCTAGAACTTTGGAACAGTTCAAATATTATTCAAATCTTCCAAGTATTGGAAACCTTAAAAGTTTCGAAACACACACACACATACACACACACACACACCTTAGAAGTCTTATAAAGTCTTAAGAGTCACTAGGGATCTTGAAACTTTAAACAAAATTGAAAATTTCGCGTGTATCTGTACAACGTGTGTTATATTTGCCTTTTTTTTTAATTCTGCGTGAACTTTTACGTATTTTGTTTATTGTTAATTAATTTGGTTGATTGATATATATAATAGATATTGCACACAGTGAAAGAAAAATAAACAATGAAGAGGAAGAAGTAAAAGAAATTTTGATGTTTTTTGATGGACAATGTTTAGAAATATTCATGATTTCATTTAAAAAATACGAAATGTAAAATTATTTGACAAATATAAAAATCATGAAGAAACAGCAAATATTAATGCATTTTTATACTTTTACAAATTTAACTAAAGAAAAATTTGTCATGTATTAAATATTATAACAAGCTTATTGGATATTTTATCTATTTCTACATATGTATACGCATTTTATGAATTTTGTCCTCTTAATTTTCCCAAAAGCACATAAATATCTGGAGTTTAATCGTAAAATTAACGTATATTTATTACATGACTTGTGTGATATGTACTATTACTAAATTTATTTTTTATTATTATAAAATTACTTTTAATATTTACATCAATGCAGTAGTTAAATTTAAATAATATATAAGGTATATAAGTTGCTTATATATTACCAACAACGTATAAAACCTAATTCTATAAATCTAAGGCATCGTATATCATATTTTATTTCTTGATATCTTTATCGTTGACTTGTACTACTGCTAGCACTACTGCTCATAAATTACTTTCGTGTTAGAAGAATATTAATTTACGTTTACGAGTAATATTTTATAATGTGTATTAACGATATTGATCTACGTTTTAAGGCCAGCTCGTACGATTTATCATAAATAAAACATAATTGGAGGAAAAGCAAAACAAGTGTTGATATACGGTCGAAAGCGTATACCGTGGCTCACAAAAGTATTCCTACACGTTTATCTTTATATTTAATTATATTTATATGCAGTTATAATGCATAAGTCTACGACTGCATTATTAAAATTTTACAAATAAATGCAATACGTAAGTTTATGGTTGTTAAAATTTTACAATGAATGAATTCTCATTTCTACTTTCGTTGAAAGGATTTGTCATTGAAAATCGCAAACAAATTAAACAAATCGTTTTGGGAATTCGCATTGCTACAATTGTCACATACTATCACGTGAAAAAAATTCTTCAAATCAATTTTCAGTTTGAATTTAGATTCCGTGTTGAAAATATATCATACGGATTATGACTATGAAACTTTCAATTGCTTTCGACAACTGCTCACGATACTTTGAAAATTTTTTTAAAACTCGTAAATTAATGAGCCTCGAGGATCGTGCAACGCTCACGTAATTGGGAAGTATTAACAGCGGTGAAACTTCTGGTTACTTTGAACTGTTTCTTTCTGAACTACCTTCAAAGGTATTTGACAATGTGAAAGAAAGCTCCAGCGATTATAAATTTTCAGATCAAACGTGTCTCTCTTTCTTAAACATTTGATAGAATTTCTTCATTTGAATCTTACTACGCTCGTGTAATGTATGAAAATCACATTTCAAGTTTAAGAATAGAAGGATTTAGAAACTTTCCAAAGAATCCTGGCACGAGATACAGTCGTTACAGTTGAACGTAATATATTACGCTCCACGCGCCAAAGCGCTTAAATCAAAATTATTTCCAGCAAATTAATAATGCAAATACCGTCGTAGAAACAATTTCTCAAATTTTTAGCAAATTTCAGGAACGTTAACTCCTTTAAATCCTTTCTCTCTTCTCTGAAGTATATTATATGCAAGTTGAAATTTTTGTTACATGAATCGCTACATTTGCCATTTGGTTTGTTTATTTTATTATAATAACATTTAACGTTTTTCATTATTCAAATACTATTCTTCAAATACTATCTTCTTAAATTGTAGAAATTCACTCACTCTTAATAGATTTATAAATACGTAAACTCAACATTCAGAAAATATATTCAGACGTATATTTCTTTGAAAGTTATTTATAAATATTTTTTAATATATATTTATATAAAGCTTATATGTTTAGATATATAAATTGTTAGATAGTTAAATATTAAATGGGGAATATTTTATCATACGTGTATTATAAGAATGCTGATCATTTTCATATTTTTCTAAAAAATCTCGAAGAAAATTTTCATTTCGTGTACATTTTTGTCATCAAAAGTGGCTCGCGACTGTATTACGCGTTTTATATAAAACATTTTGACATTTCATCAACGAAACTGAATTTTCACCATTATGCTAGTCAAATTCAAAAATATAATATCAAAATTACGAGATACTTATCAAATTTGATTCTGACTCGAGCTAACGAAGCCTGAGATTAATCTACCGTTGCTTCTCCTATGACGTGACTGTATTCCAGATAGAAAATGCCCGGCGATATGTAAGAACGGAGCAAATCCAAGGAAAAAATCAGAAACCCCGGGATTCGCAGTATCTTCGAGGATATTGTGCCTGGCGTAGCTTGAAATCGCGTTTCCTGAACGCTTCCTCTCCTCTTTCTATTATTTTCCTGTCGTTCTTTGTGTTTCGTGCTGAAAACTTTTGTCATCGAAGCACCAGGCCCAGACAACCGGAATAGAACTCGGTTTGATGTCGTGAACCGAGCTTTTGTTGGGAATTACTCGCCGGATAATTTGATAAACGTAATTCGCGAATGTTTGTCGGCTTATTAAACATCGGTACGTTATTTTTCATTTAAACGGTGGAACCGAGGTTGCTTAATTTGTATAATACAGTTTCTCATGGTCCGAACATCTGTCATAAAAGAGTTTTTATGTAAAACGAGATAGATATGTGTGTACGTGAAATATTTTGAAATTTCATTGACAACGAGAGATGGCTGTGACGATTTTATTGGCTCGGTAGATGTTACAAAATATTTATCGTAAACATAAGTTAAAAACGATGAATATTGAATATTGAAGTTCAAAATGAATAGGTAGTTGTCTCTCACGTGTCAATAAAATTTCAAAATACATATAGAATATATACATAATTTATTATATAATATAATATAATATAATATAATATAATATAATATTATATAGTATTATATTATATTAATAATAATATATTTATATATGTTATAATTTATATATATATTTTATATTTTATTATATTTTATATTATATTAATTTTTATATATATTATAATTTATATTTATATATTTATAATAATATATTTATATATATTAATATAGTGTAATATATATATTATATAATATTATATTATATTATAATATATATTATATAGTACATTCATTATATTAATAATAATATATTTATATATAGTACATTCATAATATTAATAATAATATATTTATATATATTATAATTTATATATATTTTATATTTTATTAATATATATATATATTTATAATTATAATAATATATTTATATATATATATTAATATAATATAATATAATATATATTATATATTATATTATATTAATAATAATATATTTATTTTATTACGAATGTACTATAATAATATTATATAATAAATATTCGAACACAATACGACGATCGACGTGTATCGAAAGAAATATTATCGGGATAATAATTAACTGAAGATGTATTGATTGCATGAGCAACAACAAATTACACCAAACTTGTTAGTGTGTTGCTTTGTATTCGACACGAATGCATTACGGAACAATAACAAAATAACTGGACACGATTTGAAACGACTTTCCGAGAAACGAGAGAAATTAACAAGGCGTAGGGTTAAGCGGCGTAGTGCTGCGATTTGCACAGGTAAAAAGTACACCTAAACGAGGAAGACGGACAATATCGTTGCTCCTATCGTCTAACGGTGGCCTCGCATCGGTGTCACACGCGTGTGTGGCAATTTACAGATATACGTGTGAGCGACGCTATCTAAATCGGAATCTGGAAATCAATGTCTCGTCCCCGTTCAAAGCATAGTGTACACACTATAGTTCTCTGTCGGGAATGAACGCCGACTCGGTTCGTGCGGATCATCGAAATTAAAACTCGCCTTTTGGAAACATCCGATGATGCTCTTTCAACGTTCGCGACACACCAATGACGTGCGAATTTCCCGCGGTTGTTTCTGTCCGGATTTTCCAAGGTCTGATCGATAAGTTTGAAGGCATCGTTCGTAAATAATGACAGCAGTGACGACATGCACAGTGTTAGGAATAATTAAAGGTAGAGCTCTTATTAGCTGAAATACTCGAATGTTTGCACGATTGTTACTCATTACTGTTGCTCGAAATCCAAATTGGAATCTGGGAATTCTTCTTCTTTTGGTATATCTCGTTAACAGATTGTAAATTGTCATGACAAAGTCAGCCAGTATTATACTTGGTACGCAGAGATACTTGAAGTTCAGCCCAAAATATAATAAAATTGAAAGTTTCCGAAATGACGCGTTGTTCAATAGAGTTGCTTCAATTTGTACTATTCTTAACTGTTCTCAAAATTTTGTGACCTTCGCAAGTGTTACATTCCTTGTCTTTCAAATTTTCTTCCGACTTTACTCACACATTCTTAAGATTCGAACCTTTCGTTTGTTAAAGAATTGTTCTTCAAATGTGCAAATTTCATTTCTTGTTTGTTATGGGATGTTTTGAATACTGTCGTGAGAAACTGTGTGCAAATTCTTAGAAATCACTGCAAATATTTATGGACATTCTCGTGTAATAACAAAGCACTCGTTATATTTAATGTGTGTGTTGTTTGAAACCATCTACCATTGGATTGCATATTTTACGATAAACTTGAACGCGATCTTTCGATTGGATTTCGCGCATGTTGAAGTTGTACTTTCTTCGATCGTTGTATCCTATTGAATTCTCGTTGCTTTAACGCAAACTTCGCGAAAGTTTCGAATAATAATACGTATACTTTCCGTGATTGATTGCTCGATAAACGTGGGTTACCACCAAGATGCGCGTAACTTTGTTAGTTCACTGGTAATTAGTGGGTTGCTCCGAAACGAGATAAAAGTTCTTTCATACCTGGTGAATGTTAGTAATTAGTCTGGAGAAAATAGAATTATAACGTACAGTGGAAAAACTTTATCTCGATTCTTTTGAACTTTATCATACACCTTATTCCTTATTGCGCATTTATCGAATACTATTATCATATTTTGTTGAAATGAAAATTCCTATTCTTATATTTACGTATATTAAAAATGACAGAAAGTTGTTGCATCTTTTTGCTTAAACATTTGAAACTGTATCAAGATATGCTTGTAAAGTAAATAAATATTTTATTTTATATTATTATATGTAGCATAGTATCATTGTAATAGTATAATATAATAGTTTATGAATATGATTTTTATAAATTCGGTATATTTACATGCGTATTTGGAAGTTCATATTTACTCATTACATCATACCAAGATCTTGTATTTTTGAATACATGCTTGAAATAAAACTGTTCGTATTAGTTTCGGAGATGTACGTGATATATCAACCTAAACTGAAATCAAAATTTTACTACAAACGTAGAAAAATTGTCGCCACAGTAAACGTAACAATTTTCACACACATTCGTATTTTTAGAAACTAACAAATTACAGAATTGTACTGCTTACAATATTACTTTCATTACTATATTATCCAATTCTACGTATCCTAATGTTAACTATCACTAATCCCTTATAAAATCCTTACGTGCACGCAACACGTTCGTCTCAAAAATGTCACGGTATAACGTGAATTCAGAAATCTGCTTTTGATATCGAGTCGACACAACCGATACTTACACTCTCGATACCCCTTCAATACGAAATCCCTTAAATGCCCGTCGTTACCTTTATTCCCGGCCGTAAAATTTTACTGGGAACGAGACGGATCCCCGGTATCAGCTAACAATCATACAGAATCCGAGAAAAGTCCCGGCCGAATGATAAGGGGTGGTTTTGGCTTTGAAACGGCAACGATCACGCCCTCCCTCGCCGGTCACCGCCGAGGTTTTTGGCGAGTAGCGCGGCAGTAGTCGGAAGTTAAAGGGGATATGGCCGAGGAACGTAATGAATATATTTGCATATCGGGGCCGTTACCGAACAGTTACTGGTACAAGGTATACCGGAGTACAAGTCTGTCCGACTGCCAAATATGCATGCATCTCGCCCCGGGGCCAAACCGTCCGCAACGCTTCAAACCGACCGCCATGCATATAACGCGCTCGGAAGAGAGAATTGTCGATTAGTTTGCAAACTAGGGACCAACCGACCAGTGCGTTCCGTCGCGCGTCCGCACATACACACAGATTGCACACACACACACACACACACACATAGATCTGCTCGAGCGTGAAATTTCGCGCTTAGCTCTCTGTCGTGGCCGGCGTGTCCGGTCAAGCCGATCCGCTATATGGGTCAGAGGACACTGCGTGCGCGCTGCACGCGTTCGAATAAAACGCTCTCCGATATATGCATACGTAATGGAAGAGAGAGTGTGTCTCCCCCCTGCGTCTCCTGCCTCGTTGAAAGGCTATTTTCGAACGAGGTTCCCCCCCCCCCCCGAGCTTCGACGCCCGAACCTCGCGAAATACGCAGAGAACGCGCGCCGCTCACGCGACCAACCAGCACGACTTATGGAAATTACTCGATCGTGGACGATCGTGTCTCGCGGTTTGGCGGAATTTTATTGTTCGAAACGAAGGTGAAAAAAAAAAGAAAGAAATAACAGTTCGAAGCGAGGAATTACTTGGTCAGAAGTTTCTTGATCTCGTTCGTGGAAACAACGCGGGAGAACTAATATCTTTTTCAATGCTTTTGGGTATGATTGGGTGTAATTAAGTTGGGTATGATTAAGTTGGAGCCACTGTCAATATCTCGCGGGTTTTTAATGAAATTGAAGAGAACTTGTAGCGACCTCTACAAATTCTCTCAAAGAATTTAGATCAACGACATCTATGTTCCGTCGAGATGTGTATTTAATATAAACAATAGAATATTTAAAAATAGCTATTAATTNTTATTATCACCATAGAAACGTTTACTGACACTTATATATATTGTAGCCATAGAAATTCTTCATTTGTTATTTAACTTTCATTTATAGAAATTATTCATCATTTAAATTCTATTATGTAATCTTCATTAAATTATTAGTAATTGTATATTTTGTGATATTGATAATATTTTTATATAAACAACTAAAATTAATTACGGAGTTAATTATTTATTTATAGTATTGTGATATAAATATAAATTATCATAATCACTATAAACTTAATGGAAAAAAAGGGGTTCATCAACTTTTGAGAGAATATTCGTCGGAACGTGAAAAGAAAAAGTTCTAACACGTGGGTCGAAAAGTTAAAAGTTGGAAAAGATCTGAGAATCTTTGAGACAGTATGTAATTCTTTGACACGTGTAGTATGATCATTCTCGAAGCGAAGAAAATTTGTTTCGAAACGAAAAATTGTTTATTACTTTGAAACTATTATATTAAACACTTGCGCTGGCAACTGACTGCGGACCATAACGAGCGACCAAAACCGTATACAATAATTCGTCGCTTCCTTTTTGAACTCACCGATAT
This sequence comes from Frieseomelitta varia, assembly GCF_011392965.1. Classification (NCBI taxonomy): domain Eukaryota; kingdom Metazoa; phylum Arthropoda; class Insecta; order Hymenoptera; family Apidae; genus Frieseomelitta; species Frieseomelitta varia. Next base: position 45,950 of record NW_025109971.1, read on the forward strand.
CACTGGATAGAAATTACCGAGAGTAAATAAATTTATTATTTGTTTTGCTCTTTTCCCTATTTGTTGTACTCAAATATACTTAAAACTGAGAAAATATTGCAATTTTGGGACAAAAAATTCTCGACGTGCGTAGCACGAAATTTTTCGACCCACTTATCTACTTTAGAAGTTATATTATTCTTGTCTCTAATCACCCTGTATAATGACAACACGTTCAACATGTTCAAGTGCTAATCGCGTGGCAAATGAGAACTTCCACAGGCAACGTTAAATAAAGGGAGCAATAAATTAATGATTAACGGCGTAGTTGTTTCGGCGATAAACCTTCAATATAGATATTTAGCTTTAGATAATTTGGTATTTATGCGCACGAGACAGTTATAAAGTATCAAAAGTTTTTTGTTTTTTTATCAAGAGGCAAATGAAAAAACGCAAGCTGAGAAAAAATATTATTTATCTGGTAGAATTTTAATGGTACGAATCAGTTCCATCGATCACCGAGGCGGAAGTCACCTGTACGTACAAAGTCGTCGGGTCATTTAATTGAGATTCAACACTCCGGCGAATTTTCCATTCGCGCCTTACATTTATCGAGAAGGATACGAGCCAAGGGTAACGAACACGGGGGCGTCGACGATTTTACAATGGACGTGTCTAGCGTTAGGTAATGGGTAACGGAGCCCTTTCGGACTTTAAAAGTTCGATAATTGCCGAGGACACGTCTGCCGGTAAAATCGGGCCGACCGCAGCCTTTGTGGTCTAGTCCCTTCTCGTTCTTCATTCCCGGTTCTCCCATTCTCTCGTTGACGGCCCTCGGTCGCCTGTAAAAGTCAGCATATTTCAGCTTCCCGCGAACCTCGTCTCGCCGAGACGAGGCTGACCGAGAATCGTGGTACGAGAACGAACGAGAACGAACGAGAAAGAGAGAGAGAGAGAGTGAACGAGCGAAAGAGGAGTTGCGGAAAGGGGAAAAAAGGGAGAAAATGAGAAAGAGAGATCGTGAGACAGGCCGAGAGCAATGAAGCGATTCGAAGGATGCAGACAGCGTGGTGCGAAAGCTCGTACGCAGGAACACTTCAAAGAGGGAAAATAAAATAGGGACTGAGGGTGAGAAGGGAATATCACGACAGCGCGCGGGGGAGACGGTAGCTCCGAACGAGTTTGTTTGCAAAATTTAACGCAAATTTTAGCGGGAAATAAAATAAAGTGTGACCCTTTGTATCTTGACAGTGAATGAAACGATTATATAGAATAGTTTTATATAGAATGCGACTGAAAGTAACGTACTGACGGGCAGCAGATGATTCTTTAAGAAAAAGTAAATTAAAATCTTTTCATTGGAGGCTTAGTTTTCGAGAAAATTGATATTAAAAATTTATACCTGTATACCTGTGAGTTATAGGTAATTACAGTTTGTTCGCCAAATTCAGATAATTAGACAAGGTTATACATGGAATGTTCATTATAACTATTAAAATTACTGTGTAATGAATTAAAGTATTTGTACAAGTACAAAAAGAATAATTTACGAGGGTATCTCATTTTTATTTCGGTATATTTCTATTGTATTGTGTAATTTCACAATGGCCGCAATTTAATTGTATTAATGTTTCGTTAATTAAATATTTCACTAACTACTTTAAAAAGAAACATAGAAGATGAAATCTTGCAAAACATGCCAGAATTGCGTTCATTAAATCAGTAGAATCGTCTTATTCGATAGCCAAATCACGCACAAATTAATTTCTAACTTCAAACCAAAGAAAGATAACAGAAAAATTATTTCTGTTTCTGAAACATGTAAGATTATTTCGCTAGAATACCATTTCTTTCTATTAAAAAATAAATAATATCTTATTGTGATAAAATAAAAATAAAAGTGAACTTATTGCAACATTATAATACTTATTATATACACTTATTGTATATGTGTACTTATTATATATTATAAATATGTTAATTATATATATATAATATATTAATATATTAATATATAATATGTTGAGTATATATAATATATTATAAATATATGTTATTGTATGTGTGTACTTATATTATAAATATGTTAATTATATATATAATATATTAATATATAATACGTTAATTATATATATAATATATTATAAATATGTGTTATTGTATATGTGTACTTATTATAAATATTGTAACTTATTGTTAATGTAACCATCTTTTCTAAATTATTTCGCCCTCATTGATTCTTATACGTTAATTTGAAAAGGAAAAAACAGAAAAAAAAAAAAAAAATCCGTGGGCCAAATGGTCAAACGTACGTGTATTCTCTTCCTCTCTGCAGAAATTCAGGGCCTCAGCATATTCGATTGCCGTTTCCCGTGGATCGGTGTAACAAACGAAAATTGCTGTTGGTGCGGTTCATCCGGCGTGGTGGGCGAGATGGGAAAGGGGTTGAATGGCACCGGTAGCGCTGCACCGCCTAGCGAAATTAAAACTCTAATTCGACCGGACAATATCCAATTACGGCGCTCGCATGGATATTAATTTCTAGCTTTTATTCCTGTTTATATGTTGCTCGAGCGTGCCGACTCACGGCCCACGCGATTCGACGATATTTGATCAGCGCGGAAATTTGATGTTGCGATTCCGATATTAGAGGGTTTTATGAAATTTCCCCGGACGAAGGAACAGAACGCGGCGCGGAGGGGGCGAACCTCCCTTGAGATTATATTCCCAGCGAATCCTTTTTTTTTTTTTTTTTGCGATTTCGTGCTTTCCCTTCGAGTAATCTGCCACCGAGGCCTAGATGCAATTAGATCTGACTTCATTCTCTCTGGACGATTTGGGTTTCGATTATTGTGATTATGATTAAACAAAAATACCTTGCGAACAACGCTTTATGAAAATGCTTCGTCTAATTGATGAAAGCAAATAAATTAATTTTCTGAAAAAAAAATTCCAGACCTTCGCCAACGTGATATTACTGTTCAATCAAAGTTCGAAAGGAAATGACTTACATGGCAAATAAAGGGGGATATTTGAAAACCAAACACTGTTCAAATTTATGGCAAACAGTTTATTTATGGTGTATGGGAAAGTGATTTGTCTGTGTAATAACAAGAGAGTAACAATCAATCAGACAGAATTAGAGGAAAATATTCTAACTTATCGGACAAAATTAGAGGAAAATATTCTAACTTAGTAAGCTTGGTATTTTTATGTCAAACGTATGTGTTTCTATGAAGGATAACAAACGAGAATAAGAACCGTTTGAGGTGGATTTCGAACGATCCTTTCCGTTAGAGAGAAACGTTAAGTCAGGATATTTTCCTTTGACAAACGCGCCTTCATTGGCCCCTTATTCGTGACTGTTCGTCTATGAAATACCTTCAATCGAATCAACGTGCAATCACCTAAATTCCTCGAGAATTTAATCAGAACGTGAGCTCTCTGTTCGCCGGCTCTCTCTCTCTCTCTCTCTCCATCTATCTATCTCTATCTCGCTTCCTCTTTGTCTTTCATCCTGCCTCTGTATCTCTTTCTTACTCTGTTGCTGGTTCCTGGACAATAATTTTGCCGCGCGTGTTGGCTCTCTGGTCACGTTCATGGACTTCCAGTGGCTTCTTACAAGTTCAACGGACAAGTTTGGCTCTTTTCGTCTTTCGATATTTAGGTTTCGGTAGCCGCTGCCCCGTAAAAACTATCGTCTACTTGTATACGCCAGAGATGAAATTTACGAGTGAAATATTTGAAAAACAATGATTACTTAAATGTACATTATCTTCTCTGACTCTTTAAACAATCTCGTCTTTATCTTAGAATTTGGTCTTGATTTATGCGAACGAACGAATGATTTTTGTTGACAATATATATCGTTAACTCAAATAAACTTGCGTAAGATTGTTTCTAGAGTCAAACAAGACGATTATTTAAATAATAATTTTTAGATATTTTTAAATGTACAAGTAATAAAAAGTAATCATTTTTCTAACATTCGAACAATATGCAAGCATCGTTAGGGTACAAAGAATTAAATATTATTGAGGTATTAGAAAGAAGATATTATTAAGACACTAGAAGAATATAAGAAAATAAATAATTGAATTTACAGATTGTTTCATTAACAGTAAGACTAAATTTCTATTCGTTTCACAAACATTCTACTCTCAAATACAGTTGTTCAATTTCATGTCGATCTTTCCTTTAGCTTTTTTGACTTTATTCTAAAATCACTTACTTTGCACTTTCTTCAAAATTACATAATTATAATACAGTAATTACGGAGCAATGTGTTGCTTGTCAATTAGAGAAATAAATACTCTACAAAATAAGAAATAATCTACAAATCTAGCGGCACAGTTTATTGTCAAAAATATCAATGATATTAACATAAACATAAATGTATACATACGTATCTTAAAAAAATAAATGTCACAGAGTCTCATTTCCTATACCTACGTCCTGTAAAATAATGTAACATTTGTTTAAGAGACGTGTCAAATTGACAGAAAGCGAACTAACAATAAGAAGAATGGAATTCTATATCGTTAAAATTACACATGCGTGTAAATACTTTCCCAAAAGTACGTTGTTTAATTTCGAGGTTTTATCACTGCGTCAAGTGAAGCTATTTGATCAATAGAACGTGTTTTTGTGAAACGTATTTTCGAAAAATGTTTCGAAGCCAATGGTAAACACTGCAACAGAATCAATCGTATCCCAGGCAGAATTCGAAACCTGGTTTACGCCACAGCTGTTGAAACATTTGCAAACTTGAAAGTAAATACAAGCAGACGGTGTTGCGCGATTCCGATGGCGGTTCCGAGAGGTCGAGTGTTAAAGTGGTAAATAAGTATCGATACCACGATGATGATATATTTCTATGTACATGCATCTACATATCAGTATCTTTTAATAGCTTAATATTTTCTGTACATACGTCTTCTGTTTACCCTCTATCTTTGATTTTATTTATTCCATCTTGAACAGGTAACGATAGATATATGTAGATATGCAACAGCAGACAGGAAAGTTATTTGAAAAGCAAATGGAATGAAATGGAATTACAATGAAAGCGATAAATAGATTTAATATGCATCACATTGGAATTTTTTTCTTTTTTTTTGGATATAAGCACGTATCACACAAATACAAACAGTTTTAAACTTTCTTTTATTCGTCAATATGAGAGCAGTCCAAGCTTTATGACAAATTATAGAAATGATTGCCAACGCATTCACATTTTTACGCATATGACGGAGCAAATTTGCGTAATTTCGTTCCAAAGTGAAGTTACGTTCAAAAGAAAATGTTACAATTCTTATGAACATGGATAGACAAGTATTTTTCTAAGAAAATTTTAAGAAAAATTCTAGATTACTTCATTGCTCGATAATTTATAAATTTTACCTTGCAACAGTCAATGCTTTTGAATCTTAATATTTTTAAATATTTTAATTGGGCATACATACATACGTATAATATTGCATAAATATAATGTATTTTTTAAATTCGTACATTTTCTCATTTTGCGTTAACTAAACAAAATAATAAAATTAACTATAAAATTAGTTGTACAAAATGAGACAGTAATAAAGTATTATTCCTTTCGATAATATCCCAAACGTGACTATTATAGTATCCGGTTCGAAGCACCGAATTTGAAATGTTTGAACGCAATCAACTCGCTCGCAAAATTAAGCATCACCAAGGATTAAAACTGTACGATATCCGCCTGCATCTCTCGCGAAATTAAACAAGCACGTTGTTTCACATTTCTTTCGCATGGAAACATATCAAACTAATTGTACACTGTATTATATACAGGCAACAGTCAATCTCCGGCCGCGATCAGAACCCTTTAAACCTAATCCGTCACGAAACACAATGCAAACATATAGCAACACTTGTACTAGTGGAATCATTTCTGTCCGGCTGTAAATATCCAACGAATAGCGATAGCATTGACGAAGATGGCTGTAATTCTGCCCTGTTGTTTGATAGCCGAGACGTGGTGCGCGTGTTCCTTCGATTTCCACGGGTCGATCAATTTTATAAAAGAGATACGCGAATTAGGTGGCGGGTGGTCGCCAGATAGAGAAGCAGAAAGACAAAGAGAAAGAGAAAAATATATATATATATATATAGATATATAGATACCAGCTAGATAAAGCTGGAGCAAAAAAAAAAGAAAAAAAAAAAAAGAAAAGAGAACACGATTGTAGAAAGAAAGAAGCAGAGTGGCGGAAAGGTGGACGGGGAAGCCGGGAGAGACGCCGCTTGTTTCGGAATAAACAGATAGCAACGATCGCGGTCTGAATACCAAACAGCTCGTGGCTCGCTTCTCCACGGAGCAACGAAAATGTTATCCCTCTGTTATAGCCAGCTTCGAAACGTATTCCTGCCGCGACGCGTATACGTCGTCGTAACACTAGACCAAGAAGAAGAAGAAGAAGAAGAAGAAGAAGAAGAAGAAGGGAGGGTTTGCAACACAGAACGAAACAAGTGTAGATATCTATCCGCTACTTTCCTCTATTGCAAGAGACAAGGGACGCTAAAAGTTAACCCCCGGTCGACCAGAGCCACCGCCATACCTCTGGCAGACCTATAGGTAAGATATCTTCGCTCGATGTACAAGCGAAAACTGCATTCCAAGTCCCTATTCCCCTCACCCCGTGTCTTCCCTCCGATTGTTCCTCTCGTTCCCTTTCTTCTTCTTCTTCTTCTCCCTCTGCTACTTCTTGGCCTTATTCGTTTCTAGTAGGGATGGCATCAAGTTCAGTATGTGAACTTGCGAAATCGAGTTAAGTTCGCCATTTGTGATTCATTTCATAGGTTATGGAATAATTTCTACGTGCATTTGAAAATAAAATACAGTGCATTGTTTTGTGTTTCAAGTTCAATGTATATACATATTGTGTGTGTGTATATATATATATATATTTTTTGTTGTTGTTGTAGATCTAAATTTTGTTTTCGAATATTTCGCAGTAAACACGTAAGAATGATTCGCACTTGAAATAACTTTTAAATTATAATTAAATAACTTATTAAAATTACACTTGAAATAACTTTTAAATTATAATTAAATAACTCATTAAAATTACACTTGAAATAACTTTTAAATTATAATTAAATAACTAATTATAATTAAATAACTTTTAAATTATAATTAAATAACTTATTAAAATTACACTTGAAATAACTTTTAAATTATAATTAATTGACTTTTAAATTATTATAAAATAACGTTCAAATTGTCTGGTATGAATTAATTCTCATCCAATAGTAGTAGTATAATTTTTCGACATTCCACTTACGTAAGACACACCACATGCTATTTATTTCTATATGTGTTTCTGTGATTCAAACGAGATTTATTTTCATGCACACATATGCACATACAATGATCGGCTGTTTCTGCTTTAAGGTCTCTAAAAATGGAAGTTCCTATAAGCGTCAAATGACGTATACGAATGTCAGACGTATTTATACTCACACAATGGAGAAGCGTGTTCCTCTTTTTCTACACTGACGCGAACGCAACATTTGAAAATCGCGTATAAAAGAACGGGAACAAGCTTCGTCCAGTCGAGAAATCTCTGTCATGCTAAAAATTGTCCGTCTGTAGCATTCAGGGATTAGTCGATGTACTGTTAATTGTTTTGCAGCACTCTTTCCTTTATCATTTGTCAGGTTAAGTTGCCACGCGTATTTAAAACTGATTTAATAAAATGGAAGAATGGGGTAAAGCGAAGAACGAAAACTTCGTTCAGTTAAAAATCGTCAATGCACGCATCGTGACATTTGAGTTGACAATTTTAAATCCCTAATATCCCAAACAAATATTTTATATTTATACTTTATACTTTATACTTTATACTTTATACTTTATACTTTATACTTTATACTTTATACTTTATACTTTATACTTTANTTTATTTATATTTTATATTTTATATTTTATATTTTATATTTTATTTCAAGAACTTTAGAATTTTATTGTTAGATATTATTATTACAGTACATATATATATATTATAAATTCGAAGTCAGTGGCTAAGAGAGTTATTTCCGAGGTGCTCGATCCCATCTCTAGTCCCCAGTTCCTAGATACTTTTCTTTCTTGCATCATTTCCTTGGGACTCGCGTTTCTCCTGCACATTTCTTCCCCTCCTCTTCTATTTCATATATATCCATACACACCCACACACACACACACACACACACACACTGGAGGTATTTGTAGGATCGAGAGCATCGATGTACCAAAGATACGAGAAGTCAGTTTTCGTGGACTGGCGCGTTTACGCTCCCCCGAGAGGGGCACGGTTGTTACAACTTTTTCCCTCGATCTGCGAGGATGTATAAAAATGCACCTGAGACCACGATAACGCGCCATACTCCCCGATAGGAGGAGAAAGAACGCGCCGGCAGATCGGCCTCCCCGCGTTGTTCGTCACGCGTCAGATTGTAACCGCGGTAGTTAATAAAGTTCGTCCGGGAACAAGTTTTATAGATTTTGATTTACGCGCCGCTTCCGGAGACGTTCCGCCGCGTCGTAATGGAGCAATTTACGTTGAACAGTACAAAGCGGCCCGTTTTATCAAACGCGCGTTTATTTTGTATCGCGACGTTCCCTCGGAACAGAAATATTCAACACGGTCGTTCATGCGCGCAGCGTGATTATAATTGTAATTGTAGTCTCTAACTTTTTTCTTTTTTTGGAAGATTCGAGATTAAGATCGACGTTGTTCGTTTAGAAAGATCTCACAAGTGCTGCTACGCGTTGGTATAATATGTCAAAAGTCAACTCCACTTTATTGAGAAATTAGTACAGGATGAACACTCAGGTATTGCTCTCATTTTGATCACCGTAGTATTGACATTTTTTAAAAATCGCGCCGATAGTATCAATTGGAGTATTTTTATCATTTTTGGTCCTCGATGAATTAATAAAACTTGTCAATCTAAAGTGAATCATAGTTTAGCATCTTGTGCTTACAGTAAACGACAAATTATTATAAACGATTGGTACACAGCACGAGCGTATGCAATCCTGCCACGATCATTTTCTATCTTGAGTTTTACAGATTAAATTAAATAAATCAGTCTCTCGGAGGAGTAATCGAAGAAATTCAGTCCCCGATCAATCAACGCGCGGCTTCTATCGGTCTGGTATCGAGTACTCGTTCGCCATTCGCGAAAATAAGAACTTGCAGGCTGCCGGCGAGGAAATTGAATATTCTGTAACGGATCGCGAGGAAACCTGATGTCACGGACGTCGTCATCCTCTCTCGATTTCCGACGTTCCACGGTGCGAGCTTTATTATTCGCAAACAGCGCGGTGTCCCGGCTTCCTAATTTGCAATAATTCTAAATTATCCCATTTCGTAGCGAGGAGAGACGGACGAAAGACGGCGGGAAGCACAGCAGACGAGAGGAGAGGAAGAAAAATGTTCTCGCGGAACGAGTCTTTTTATTACCCTATTAATCCCAACTAGCGCCTTATTTTTGAATTAACATTTTTATCTCCCGTAGAAAACAAGCTTCTCGTCTCTCTCTCTCTCGTTTCTCCTTTCCGTTCTCGCAGTTCGCCAACCGCCTTATACCCCCTCCGGATTCCGCTCAGCCCTTTGTCTTTTCGCGATGTTCTCTCGTCCCTCTCCTGCCTCTCCCGCCTCGCGGAAACCTCATTTTAGCATCTTTATCTCGAACAGCTCTCGTAAAACACAGGATTATGGGGCTGAATTCTATTATCGTGGGCAGCTAGCGAATCGGAACCGGTAAAAGAGCAGCTTTCAAAGTATCATTAAGTATGCCTGCGAAGCTGCGTCTCCGGCTGCTGCAAACCGGCCTTTGATACACGAGAAAACAACCGTCGCGGATTTCTTTCTGTTTTATCGTCCGAAAATGTAAATCCGATGCACGGACGATACTGCATACATGCATAAACGCGTATATCCCGTATAGCCTTGGCGTAGCCGCAAGAAAATTACCGGAGAAGGACGAAATTTCGAAGCGTAAGAAGAACGATCGTCGCACAGCGACGTGTAATAAATGTTTAGCCGATAATTAATGGGTTGGTAATAAAAGTGGATTAGGTTTGTACTGTACAGACAACTCGTTCATTTTCTTTTTTTATTTTTATTTTTATTTATTATTGTGATACTGTTCCGGGGAAATTTAAATTTTCGAATGTTCACTGAGCAGCATGAAACGAATGAAGAGTGCATTCTTCTTTGAATATATACATTTTGAAATATTCATTAAGCGTGTTTCCTTAGTTAGAACTCAGGGATTAAATAATATTGATATTAAGTAATATTACGTGTTATTTAATTTTAATTACCAAATATAATTTCTGAATACTTGTTGTCGGTCAAAATATTACTACGTGCATTATATGCTGCACGCAGATAATTATTATTGAAATAATGTAATGAAGGTGTAATATTTTCGTTTCGTTTTTAAGTAAAATATACATAATCTTTTGTGGTATTTATAATTTGTATTAACACGATATTATTGAACTGAAGAAAGAAACGTGAACATTTATACAAGTTCACAACAACAGACGTTGATTTATAATTATACTTCTGTATTAATGAAATTCAATATATTAATTCTGTCGGGGGCACTCGTTTTCAGTAATTGTAAAATTAAAAACATTTTGGAATCTCTCTCGCATTGATAAGTATCAATTCCAGTGATAGGTAGAATTGTTCCTCTATATTGTCGTATGCATAATGTCAATTTTATTATAACATATCAAAGTTTGCAATAATAACAATATTCCTATATAAATTTCTCTATACGTTTTTAATAACTACAAAAATTCAAAAATCCAAAACCCATAGTTTCAGTGTTATATACATATATGTACATAGCTGTTTTTAATACAATTCTGAAATCGTTCTAGTGTTAAATCTAATATGATTTTATTATTAAATATAATGTTAGGCACAAATATATTTATATTACAATATCTTACATTTCTATAACTAGAAATTAATCATCATAATCTTCGCGATTGGAAAATCTGTTCTTAAATAATATACGCTTCATTTTCCATTGTTTCTTCTCTCAAAAATACGAATTCACTGTGTGAACATGTAATAATCATTTCGTAAAATCCTCCTAACCTCGGCCTCGTTACTTTCTTTTTAACACTGTTTATAATATCCGCGACATTTTTAATGAAAGCACAGAAAACCGCTTTTAACAACGCCTGGCGCGAATTCACGATGTAGAGTGCAACTTTCGCGAACATTGGATCAGTTTATGCGAACGAGTAACCTCCTTTTGTGAGTAATGGCACTTGAGCTAAGTTTGAGTTTAATGCCTTAACAATGAGATTCAAAGAGTCTCTTAAAGCCGATGAGTAATAAAAGGGAGAGGCAGATAATACTGAAGAAACCTAGATGGTCATTCGTCGCGTAAAGTGTCTTATTTTTATAGAATAATAAAAGCAGTAGATTTCCTTAAGCGTTTCACGATCCTTAAGAAAAACGGGGCCGCCCTTTTTCTTTGTCGCGCCATTTTTATGCCATTGTTTTAAAGATATTCTGATCTGTAACTTTTAGTGAGCTTGGACAATTCTCAGTTTTTATTACAATTAACGTCTTTTGTTATCTTTACTATCAACAATTTAAATTTAATTTAAAATATATGTATTACAAAATATATGTATTACAAATATATGTATTACAAAATATATGTATTACAAATTGAATATAAATCGTGCAATCTAAACTTTTTTTCTTGCTTGTCTATATGTATCTCAAATATATCTATTTTTATTATCTACATTATGTAAATATTATAGATTATTATGAGTATATGATACATTGCAATGAGAATTCTTTGTAATTACATAGATATATATATATGTTGGAATACAGTTGCAAAGTTTCAAAAAGAATATTTTCACTTATTTTGAAAAAGTAGTATATTTTTTTCTTCATAAAAATGTTGGTACTTTTCCTATTTTTACATAAATGATAACTTAACTATTAATTTTATATTAACTGCATCGATATAACTGCTATTAATTTTATATTAAGTTAACAGTTAATTATACTTGTTTAATTTAATTTAATTCTGCAATTGTGTACGATTAGTTGTATAATATTAAAGTGCAAATGCACATAATTATCCGCAGTAACTATACGTAGTAACGAAAAACTAAACATTTTTTTAGTAAAACATATTATTTAAAGTTAGTTTAAATTTAAAACAACAAGTATTGATTACAATTTTTTGAGAATTACAACATTACTTCGATCTTAAATTATTACAATTACAAACGTAAAACGTACTTTTTTGTGAATAACAAATTTTGTAAATAAACTACATAGAAGATCGTACAATGTGAGCGGTTGATGCATCCACGATCAACCTCTATTTATTCGAGTTTGATAAAGTACGATCGTGACGTGTGTTTTCGAACTATTTCTTAAAGCGTGTCTGCACCCACGTGCAAGAGTTATGAATATCTGCTGGCGCAAGTTTAAGAGGTTAAGTCGTGAAATCGGCACGTCGAATTGGATTTTTTCCACGCGGCAGCTCGCACGAAGGGGACAGAAACGAAAAAGTATTGTCGCTTCCGGCGCAGAGAAAGGGGCAATTTTCCACGATTCTATTCCAGCTTCTCGAATATTCGCATTTCCATACGCGCGCACGTGTGTGCCCGATTTGTTGCAACGGGATTCGAAATTTTTGTTACTCCAAAAAGCCCTCTGTCTCAATTAAAAAGCACGGAAAGGTTATATTTTCGATACCAAACTACGTCCATTTATATAAATTTCTGCAAAAAGATGGGAAACGTATTTATTGATGTGATACAGCGAAAATGCACCGTTCCAAAACTTTCAGCGTTGTGCATTGTTGTGCGGAATTTAAAAATTCACGCAAAGCTTCCTCTAAACGTGAAATAATTAGAGAAACAGAGTAATCCTGTGGTTACAAAATTACTCGAGTAAAATTAAAAATTGCTATTTAACTCGCAGCCGAATTAAATTTCAATATATAATATATATTATATATATATATATATATATATATATAAATTTAATATTTTTATTAAAAATAAATATATAATAATATTTAATTATAATATTATATAAAACATATAAAAATTTAATATTTTTTACAATAAGGGCAAGATTAAAATATAAATATATATGCATATAAGTTTAATATTTATAACAAGGGTAAAATCAAGGATTCGTATTTTACGAAATGTCTCTTTCGCGCTGTACAACGTGCCACGACTAGAATTAATCATGTTGAAAATAATCGACACCAATGTCCCTACCATTTTTTCAATTCTGCAATTACTACAAAATTATCAAATTCCACGTAACAGGTATTAAATCGTATACGAGTTTATAACTTACACCTTTCCAATTAATCGCGTTTAATTAAAAAAAAAAAAAAAAACTAGCTTCGCTCGTTCCTTCGATCTGACAATTATAATATATCTGATAAATTCCACGAAACCATTCAATCATTAAATTGCGTTGAATTCCTCAATATAATCGTAACGCCGGATAATGCGCATTCTTTCTCGTTCAAATCGCGAAGATATCCAATTGCGATCCGAATGATCGTCCTCGCGTTACGAGATTGCGTAACAAATGAGACCGAAAGTTTCCGCGCGCCTTAATATATGACAGCAGCGTGAAATAGATGGTGCTAATGCTATCAGCTGTTGACACAGCCGACAGACCGGCGCTGCCAAGGGTTGAGGTACCTTCGAGGGGTTCGCTACCATAACCGAATTGATTCTAGATAGTCCCAGACAAATCCCCGACGCCCTTGCCTATCCGTCCACTGTTATTCTTACACACTGGCGCCGAAAAGCTGCCAGCGCGGAATTCATTTCGACGTATTCTCCTCAAACATAATATTTCGCCTTGTTCGAGCGTCACGTCACGTGTCCCTCGCGTTGATCACAGGCGGAATATTCATCCGCTGTGCTGGTGGCACGAACGTCTCGCCGATACGATTTCGTTTGAGCGTATATTTCTCGTCGACGATCTCCTTTCGTTTTGCAAAGAGAATGTTCCGAACGTTGCTTGTTCGACTATTGCGCGAAAATTTATCAACGTCGTTCGTTATTCGGCTGATTTTGGTAACGTGAGAAACATTGGTCTTGTGAATCACGCCTCGAAATGTAGCTAGCTGAACAAAAGGAATGGTCAGCAGTGCTTCGAGGTGTTGATATCACGGTGGTATCCTTCATATACTTTCGGAATGAACTCCAAGGACTTGGAGGACTTAATTTTTCTATTGTACTCTTCGAACTTTTCCTAAAGATGTTGCTTCTGTGAAATATTTTACATATACAACCATACAAAATTTGTTTCAATGAGTAAAGTGCCGTTGAATAATTGAATACATCGTCTTGATTATCACATTCTGTCGCTTTAGATCTTTTGCTGCTACATTTTTATTTCTTCTTATTTATTTTCACTCTCATTTGGATTTGGATTCTTCAGACTTGGACTCTTTTCCGATTTTTGTTACTAATAGACATTTAAATTGCATTGGAGGTACACTCGTCTTCAAAGAGTAGAAATTTAGCTCTTCGAATTTTTATATTTTAATCTTATACTCAGTTTGGCAAACAAAGATGATTATAATTGTCAACATGAACATCACACGTACTAATAAGAATTTTTTCAAACTTATAGATACTTTAACACTGGAAAAATATAATTAGGTTGAACGAAAGATTATGGCAGTCACACGATATATAGCATGACAGTCAACTGTACGGCACATGGCCGATCGTTTTACTATTTTTTAGACAAGGAAAAGAGTCGAGTAACTTTGATAAAAATGTTAAACTTCCTCCGTTTACACGGAAAACAAATTACGGCTCGTTTTCTCGTCGCTGAGGAGCGAACAATCGATGACAAATCAAACGATTGGACACGCAACAAGAAACGCAATAATCTCCCTAATGAAAAAAAAGCGCAGACGAAAAATAACAGGCGCCGAGAAAGAAAAGAGAAACAGAAGCAGAAAAAGAGAGAGGAGGAGAGAAATTACACGAGACCAACGTAAACCATAATGTTTGATACCTTAAACGTGGAAGTACTTGATCGAACTGACTGCGTGGGTCCCGGTAAATATTGACAGTGCATAATCGAACGTGTCGATGGCAGCTGGGGAGGAAATGTTCAGGTACGGGGGGAGAAAGAAAAGAGAGAGGGTGAACGTACAAAATTACACGAGAGAAAGGATAGGAGGAGAGGGAGACAAAACAGAATGAGAGAGAGAGAGAGAGAGAGGAGATATTAGAGGTAGAGAGAAGGGTAGCGAGCGAACGGTGGTAAGGGTGTGCCGGTGGATTAAATTTGCGCGAGTATGTCGTACACCATGAATATGGAGGGCCTCGTTACTATACGTACCATTCTCGCGTATAGTATACTTGCAGTATGCACATACTAGAGACAAGAGACACCAGCGTGTCCCTTCTTTCCCGCTCTCTCTCTCTCTCTCTCTCTCTCTCTCTCTCAGTCATGCAAATACATACACGCATATTTCGTCTCCGGGTGCCTCCTCTCCCTTCTAGCAAGCCGCCGGTTGTTGGTTTTATCGTTTAACACGGAGTTACCGTAAATTTCGCCGGAGAATCCTGGCCTGGCTCGGTAGTTAGCTCGGTCGAATGTTAATCCTAATGCTACGGCCACGGCCGTGGAACCGTATCGCCGTATCTCAAGGCAAAAGCTAACCACCTTCGCTCGTTTCCCTGTCTTGAATCTTCTCGCAGCGAGATTTGCTGTTTCGCCGCGCGGCGTTGTTTGCGTTACAGATACGATATTCAAGCTCCGGATCTACCACCCACCGACACCGGTAGATTTTACTCGACGTGCTGGCCGTCTCTTTCATTTCTACTTTCCTTCCCCCGGGATAATCCTGGACGTCTTGAGTCGTTCGTCTTTGTTTACAGGCGGTTGTTACAGTTTGAGATACTCGGTACGATTGTTGGAAATTATATGTACAGATCAAGTTCTCAATGTGATATTTGTTCGAGTCGGCTTTTGTTATGATTCCATAACAAACGTCCTAAACTTCTTGAAGTCGTTCGTTTTTATTCGCAGTTTTGCGTGGTTTGAAATAGTCGATGATATATATCTTTATTGTAACTGCCTTGGAGATTTATTCGTTTATTTCTGCGCGAATTTATTTGAATCTGTGCGCAATGTCTACTTCTAAATGACGCCGTCACTTTGCCATTGGTTTCGTTATGATTTTGTTTTTATTTATATAGTTTGAAACATTCGAACGATTCTGTATAGGGAAGATTATAAAAATCAGATTCCCAATGTGGGGAATTTTATAATTTATCTATTTATTTATTTATTTCTGTAAAATTCAAGTCTGTACGTTCAATTAGCAAAATTTATTAATACTTGTCATTTATACTGGCAACAATAATAGTTTATAAAATGTATTGCTAGGAAATAGATTTAGATTAAACAGACCTATGTTATGACGTTGTAATAATCTTAAATTTTTTAATATTCACATTTGAAAATAAAATTGTGAGACTTGATTAAATTAAAATAATAATAATAAATATACTGTACCGGTGTATTTGAAACTTTCGTTCTGTTTGTTACAACATAATGTTATTAAAAGCGTATGAAAGTAACATTTACCATGGTCAATATGACAGTTTTACCCTGTGACATTATTAAAAAGGAAAACGAAATTACAAAAAAAAAAAAAATTAAATGAAAGAAAAAATTTCGAAATTATTTTACTCATATCGTAAAAGTCGAGAGACTGCTTCATTTGTTTTAAATAAATAGTATATATTTTTTCCATGGCCATTTCACAGAGGTTCAAACGAAATAAAATTGTATTTTATCGATATTTAATTTAAAAAACACTCTTCAGATCTTCAAAGAGACATCTTTTGTTTGTTTTGGACGTCAAACGCGATTACATGATTGAAAGCACTGAATTGCTTGACAGTTTTCCTTTCATGTTTTTATAGTGTGATAACTATATAAGTGCGTGAACACATTAACGTACAAATACTTTACTGATGTAACGTTTTCATATTTTTATTATTTTCAATTCTTTAATTTTTATTGCTCTATCGTATACATTACGAATTAACTTAAATACAATCGTTATACAAGACTTTCTAAATTGAAGCATAAAGATTTCTTTTAATGAGAGTTTGCTTCACGTTAAAAGGACATTCGTCAAAAATTATTCATTTGTACGAACTCGTTCTGTCACTTGAATATTAATAAAATTCCTAGTTGAAATTCCTTGAAAATACTTCGCCAAAATATAAAAATCACGATGATGATTAATTTCAACGTTTTAACGTTTCTTGATAAAAATTCATCCGTACTGATTCAATACGAAAATCATGTGAGAAAAATATTTTATTCGATATGATTAAAGAGAAAAAAGAATTGAGCAAATTTCCCAGAAACCCCGATAATGTGAGGTTGAGCAAATCTAGTACGAAGATTTTAATTGAAAGGAAAAGGAGTTTTGCTTCTATCGAGTGTACTTTATTTCTTGCTTTTGTTATAACGCTTGATAAGAACAATAATGATGAGAATAATCGAGCATAAACTACAGTAGCACAGCAAATAGAAACATACAGTTCCAGAATGAAACTACGACTCGATAGTTTTAACTATTGCACAACGTAAGAATTTTGCTACGACTTACTAAGTTTTGACAAAGTAGGAATCTATGGATTTCTATATTTAATTAACTTTCTCTCATCCTTCAGGATTCGTCGGTTGCCACTGTTCAAACCAACGAATTAAATCACTCGCATAACGTGAATACAAAAATCCAAAATCCTATTTAAATACCTTTGGAAACAACTGCCATCGGCATTTAAATTTGTCAGGAACACTCGATCGCGTCTCCTCTGCCGAATCACCTCTGCCGGTGAACATCAATATCGCACAAAGCGACGTCATTACCTCGCGAGAGAGGTGAAGTTCGCGGCGTTTTCGATCTCGCCATTAGAAGGATAATTTCTTCCTGGAGTGGAGAGAGCTGTTCACCCGATGGCGATGTAAACGGAACGATCGGTCGAACGACAGACCGAGCCGGACTTGAGCGGGTTCAGGGGGATGGGCGTTCAATTTCGTCAACCGGCAAGGTACGAAGGAGTCGTTTAACTAGTAACAGGGTGAGGCGTAAGAAAAGGAAACGAACAGGGGGCGGCAGGAAGTTCGCGGGCGAAGGGTGGTTGAAGGGTGGGACAGAGACACAGAAGGAAACGCCGAACAGAAGCAAGGATAGCGGCGGTAACAATTTGTCGCGCGTGTTGAGATGATGCTGAAGCTGGCCCCAGGGCGAGCCAATAATTGCAAACAATTATCGTACATCTCGCTCGGAAAACAACTGTCCACACTGCGATTTTGTAAGATACACACATTATCAGATACACGTATACGTGTTCTCCTTTTCCGGAGATGAATCGATGTACGTCACTCGGATATCCTTTCGTTAACAAAGTTGAAAAGTTTCGACGAATAGAGAAATTTAATTACTAGATCGTAATGAGTATAGATGGATAGTGTTTTTCTCGTGCGAAAATTTTCAAACATTTTTCTTAACTCCTTTGCATCCGTAAGCGGAATAATCTGCACGCGAACAGAGAAACTGTTTTTAAATGCGATATTTGTGACGTGACATTATGTATAAATCATTTTAAAAAGAATTATTTACTGTATGAATGAATAATACTCTTGTCTGATTATTGCACGTAATTTCTGAGTAAATATCAATAATAAACAAAAACACAAGAACTATCGTTGGGCAGTGATGAATAAAGTCACAGATGAATAAAGCTAGTAGCGTGTTCAAAACTATGAATTATATCAGAAATATATATGATATAATTACATAATTATGTTCTATGTTATAATTATATTATATTCTATATATTATATTCTATGATATAATTATATAATTATATTCTATGTTATTATTATCTTTATCTGTTAATGACAGAGATAATCCGAGGCGCTTAAAATAATTTTTTTACTTTTGCTCGTCTTTGTTAAAAGTACAGGTTTAAAGACGAATATGTTCCTAGTTTGTTACACGCTCCTCTTTTGGTATTAAACTTCTAGACTTTCGACGGGTAATATTCGAAGAGTTGCTATACATAATACTGAATAACAATCACCCAACATTATACATCATACGAGTGTCTACGTACATTCGAACGACAGTGGCGATATTTATGAGAAGTATATCGCCGTACATGCATATGTGTGTGTGTGTCACCGTGTGAAAGCAGCCTAAGAGAGACAGTTTTCTACCTCGGCTACGATGCCACCGGGTTTAGGTAAACGATGATAGTTGCCACGGAAATTTACTGGCGCAATTTTTCGAAAGCCCCGGAACCCTGTCGTGCACCCCTTTCTTCTCGTCTTTCGTTCTTTTTCCCCTCGCTCTCGACCTCGCCCTTCGTCACCCTCTCGCACCCTGTCCCTCTCCCTCCATTCGCCAAGGTAAATGATTTCAAAGTAAATTGCCGTGTGGAGAAGGCTAAGCTCGAGCCCCGCCCCACCGAAAGGCTAGCCTTTGATTCATTCAACCTGAAACACGTCCGTGCATTTAAGGCACAATGCACGATCCATCTGAGCATCGACGAAACGAAGTACGAGCGCAGCTTTCGAGAAAGCGAACGCGAAAGATCTTATCTCACACAGAGAGAGAACGAGAGAGAGAGAGAGAGAGAGTATGAGTTGAAATAACACCAGTCTTCTCCGATGTGCGAGAGCTAACAAAGCTACGTGGGATAGCGTTGGTTCTGCTCTACTGTTTTTCATCCTCACCCCTTTCTCACCCTCCCTCTCTCTCTTGGTTTTCAGATTTTAACCGACGTTCTCGATGCACCATCGAATATCGCGCGCATCTTTTTCAGCCGGAAAAACTTTCATCGATGTTGCACTTTTTTCTTTTTTTTTTTTTTCGTTTTTTTTTTTTTTTTTTTTTTTCTTTTTTTTTTTTTTTTTTTTTTATTCGCGCCGAAGATATTCGAACAGAATCCATTGTTGCTCCGGTATTGATTATGCGCGGGGTATCTGTTTTCACGTCGCGCGTTGGCGATTCCAAGAAGCTTTATCGGATGATTGGTTCGTTTTTAGAATTTGTGTTACATTAAGTGCATTCTTTCTTCTAATTTATAATCGTCTTTGATTCAAAACTATATGAATTCGAAATTTTTGATTACTCCATCTACGTACTTTCCTTTCGTATCATTCTACGCACCATCTTATTGTATTATAAATAAGAGTTGTGTATTTAGATAACGAAACGCAATGACATCGGTTTGTTTTATTTAGGTTTAGATAAGCCTCTTTCTATCACGTTTCATTTTCGTCGTATCAAATTTTTATACCCGCGAGAGATAACAAATGTTTAATATATATTGTACTCAATTAGCTAGCATATAAATACTATGTAAATATGTACAATTACAATTACAATTACATTTTGTAGCCACTGAAACGTGATATTTGTATTTAAGATGGAGAATATATTTAGAACGATTGGAATTGAAACAAGATTAATAATATACATAACAGTAATGCATACTTGCTGCAATAAAATACATATAATGATACATTGTCATTCAATTCAATTTTAACGCAACATTTTAAATTTAATTTTAATCTTTTATTAAAAGATAATATAATCTTAATATAATCTTAAATTTAATTTTGATCTTTAATTCTACACATGTAAATGGAACCGGAATAAATTTAAGCAAATAATGCGAGGATAATGTACCAAGGTAATATAAAGAGGAAACTTTAAAACTGCTCCTTGAGAAAATTGATAACGGTGTTGCCTCGCAGTTCACTTATTCCCTTTGATAAATCTGCGGACTTTTTACCGGGGATTTTACGGCTGTTCGAGCCCGATATGACTAGATCTCTCTTTTTCTAATCCCGTCCCCGTTCTTTTTTCGCGTGTTCCTCTCGTGTCTGTCGTCACTCTTTCTGTCTGTCCTGCTAACGGCGGGGACATGCGGTAGCAAATAACGTGTGATTGATTTCGCAAAAAACCGTGCCCCCGGATAGGGTCGCCGGTGGTTGGTACAAATTGAAAAATAAGTTACACGTGTCCACTCGAACGTGTCCCGCCCCCTCTATTTCGGCGTGTCGAGTACGAGAATGGGACTCTCGCGGTTCGTGTGTGTGTGTGTGTGTGTGGTACGTTTATCGTAATGTAGGGTCCGTCACGGAAAGACATTGATTTTTATGGCACGCGTGTGTAGTATTTGGTAATTGCCCCCGAGGATGGAAGAAATCGGTGCTTGTAACCGTGAATTCGAATAAAGAGCAATAAATTGAATTGTATGAAATATGCGATCTTGGATACGTCGAGCATATAATTCGTTCGTCTGGCTTTAATTCTTTCATTTGTTTAATATGTACATGGAATTTTTCATTTTAATGAATTTTATTTATAATGAATTTCCATCGCGATGGTGGCACGATGAAAAAATAAACTAAAGAGAGATACCCAGAATTTTAGTAATATAAACTATCATGGATATCTGGAATCTCTAATGATATTAAAACTACAAATTTGTATTTGAAAAATGAATGTGCAATGGGGTAAACTTTCGAATAAAGAGCACAAGCTTTCATTCATAGTATAGTTTACGAAAAATCATTGAAATTTTCAGTAATGCATCGTTGTGAATCTTTGATCAAAAATTATAAATTGATCATTTTGATCACGCTGATGATTGTAGTGGACAGAAAAAAAAAAAAAAACAGGAAAGGAAACACGTAGTCAGCAAATAATAACATGGAAAATCGCTTTCTGCAGTAAATTGTGCACGTCGTTCTGTGCATTGGATTCAAATGATTAAAGCAGTGATCAATCGAGGGTAATAAATTATATACTATCCATTGCGTTTCCGCGTACTAATTAGGTCTCTGGTAGTGACATTTCCTAGCTTTCCTGAATTTTTGTCTTCTTCTATTTCGTTCTTGTTTCTATTCACTTACTTATTATGCATGACACAACACAAAACACTTTCCACTGGAAGTTAAATTTTTTTGAAAAATAAAATGTTTTTCTTTATTATAGTAAATAAAGAACAGATAAAATGTTTGTACCAAATGTTAGATAAAAAATTTGCAAATATTATTTGTTATAATTCAGTTTATTATCGAAAGAAAATTGCATAAATAGCGTTATTATTACTATTATCTTCTGGTATTGCTAATATTATTTGAAATCATTTATTACTATTAATAATCATATTGCAGTAAGTAGCACATTTATCGACAAAATAAATTTTTAGTGGCTACTGAATAGTAGCGCGTTTTTAAATTATTAATTCAATAATATTATCAAATTGTATTTTAGGTTATTATAGCAAAAGTTTAGAAATCTAATCTTTTATTATGTTCAATTCTCCATTTCTATTCTCCCATATTTCTGAAAGTATATTCATTTCTTTCTATACAACTTAAACTTTCTCCTTCATTTTGCTTACAATTATAATTATATACGTAGTATGAATTTATATAATTATCAAACTATTATATTCAATTATGTTATACTTTCAATGCCATTAGTTTCGCTGCTTAATCTAATTAAATTGCTTAATTTCATAGAAATTGTATATGAACGTGCGTACGTATATTGATTACAAGAACGTACGCTGTTTGTTCCGTTGAAGTAAATTAATTCTTATTATGTCACTTGTTACGAAAACCTCCGCTGTTTTGCATTTAACATGGCGCATTTTGTACGCTGAACTTTCTGCAAAGGTAAATAAATTTCCCATGCGATTTATATGCCGCAGCTGAAGCGTAGATGTTCCGAATTTTGCTGAGATATTCATGCTAGATTCGATTATATCGCGGTTGCATTTATACTGTATAAATGCACACGTACGTAGACACACTGCAGAAAAGTACATGAACATTTGCATTTTTTTAATAATGTATAATTTAGTTAGACCTAGATGAAAGCATTGGCAATGATTTTGTTTTTTCTTCTGTCTATGAAAAGATGGCATAATAAAATTAGTTTTTAACTAATAGTTATGTTTTGAAATAATAGCTTAGTTTTTCAACTCTATAAAAATTTTGTTGCATCTTGGGGCTGTTTAACTCTTAAATTGCAAATCGTGCAATGAAAATTTTTCCAAATTTATTTTTGGAGAATAAGCTTTTTAACGAATGATATAATTTTATAGTACCTTTTAAATATACTATGCACAGAATAATTCTCCGTTTTTTATTTGTATGTGTGTACATGCCTGTATAATATAAATTGATAGTATAAAATGTTCTAACACGGTATATTGCAATTATATTAGTGTACCAGTATATTAGTACAATTACATAATACTGTAATACAGCAGTATAATTATTCTTTCAATTTTTCGACGAGTTGTATTAAGTATCTCGGTATGTTATCGAATTAAAATTCAGTAGCGATATAATCCAGCTGTTACGCCATACTAGTTATTAATTGTGTAATTGCAAATTTCAAACAGAACGACTTCGCTCTCCTATTTTCGTTGTGTTTAAGTTATTTAGACTAGCTGTGTAATTTTTTAAGCCGCCACGCTGACCTGTCTGCCTAAAAGAGAAATTTCTCACGTTGAGCATGGAGATATTTTTTTTTCCCCCTTTTCGTTACAGCCGTGACTTGCATTCGGGATTAGGAGCATTCAACATTAATTTCTCTCGCAATTTTATCCCGAATTGCAATATTATAACGGCTTGCATTCTATCTCGATTTGCATTTACATGAATTTCGAATTAATTTTACATATTTCACGTATATTTCAGAAATGTTGAACAACGTTTAATACTAACATCGCTTTCATCAATGCTTTTCTTTCAACAAACTTTACACATCGCACTCGAAACTACGTGGAAACTACATTTATTTACAGTTTTTCGTTTGCTTGCAAAATTACAAGTACAGAAATTCGGGATAGTTTCGTCTTCTGTCGTTTCGATCGATCATAGCATCCCATGTTATTCATTGCAGTTGTTTGCAATAAATGTGTATTGCGATACGGTAAAATTAATTATGAAGTAATTAAATTCGTTGTTCATTTTAAAGCCACGCATACGGAGAAAAGGAATTCTTTCAAATTTACAGAGACTATCAGTTATTAATTCAAAACTAATTAACACGCATGAAATTAATTTTAACGTGTCTGTTCATTTCTATAAGGAAATACACTGGATATAATATATATAAAATATATATTGGACAAAATGTGTGAAATATATTATGCATCGAGCACTTCATTTGTATATTATACATTTAACATTTTATTTTACATATTATACATTATATATTAAATTTGTACGTACGCGTACGCCATGTGCAAAACATACATTGTTCTTAGTTACATGCACATTAAATACATACATGTGTGAAATGCTTAAAATAATTAAATCCACTTGTGTTACTGAATTATTACATAAGTTCGTCGACTTGCATCGTGCACGGTATAGAGGCAAAGGAGGAGAAACCGATACGTTGCACTGGAGGTCGCAAGAAGGATGATTCATCTGCAAAGAGAAGGATATTAATTAATTATAAATAATGAGCAACGGCGTTTAACTCGCCGATAGTCTGTTCTCTTGAAGATCAAGTAATTTCGCAGGATGACGAACACCTTTTCTTGCCAATTAATAGATGATTAATTGCCAGGATGACACTCTGGATTTTATCACAACGTTCTCTTCTATGTTATTACAAGCTACTCTTTACCGACGTCGTTGTAATTACAACGATGTTTTCACGAGATAATGTATTCAAGACTTGATATATTGAAAATGCTAATTACCAAATCTGCTTGACGTTCACCTGGGAGCAAGCAATCTTGGACAGTATTTGCGCAGTTTCTTTTTGCTTCTCGCGCTTCGAATGCCTATTAATTTATAACAATTCTGACCTTTATGATAGCAAATTTTTAAAACATCTGCAAACGTGCAAAATTAGAACATGTACGATATTTCCTGTATTACGAAAATGTGGCCAATATAGAGTTTTTACGAAAGTTATTAAAATAAATAGTGCCTTAAAAGTGATACTAAAATAATACTCTGAATTCGATAGTTCCATTGTTATTATTAGATTGCGCATTTTTATGTTTATTTGTGAAAAACTTGAAGAAACAAAAATACAACGTGCAAAAATATATGAAACACTCGAAGTATAGTTTTGTAAAGTAGAACAATTTCCCTCCTTGCATTTTTTCCCGTTTTTTTCAATTATACATATTCGTGAAAGCGTCAGGATTTGGAAAACTTCGAAATATTAATCTCCGTAGCTTAAAAAATTCCGGTTGCCGCCGCCCACGCTCCAGCAATTCCTTAAATTCAACGAATTCTTTGACTCGGGAAATCTTTGATTTCGCAATACGGAGGATATATTTTCGGACGGGAATACTCGGCGCAATATCGGAATCCTTTGTTCCACGACGTCGCTATTCGAAGAATTCGATTGTTAAAGCGTAACTGTACGCGCGCACGATCGTGCGCCCCGGTGTACATAACCACGGTGGTTCACCTCCGTGATTCGTTCGTTTCCGGTGATTGCGCAGTGATTGCGACGTCACTCACAAAATCAGCCGGTCTGCGCTTGGCAAATTAACGCAATTTCCAAAACAAACGGGGCTTTACCTGCGCGCCGCGCCTAGAGCGTGCTCGGCACATACATGTATATGTGGCATGTACGCTGCCGTATATACGGTTTAATTGCGAACTCCGCAGCAAACACCACTCGTTTATTACATCCAGAAAAAACACGAAGGAAGTCACACCGTGAAATCTGGCGTGCGTTCCGGTGGTTGTTTCGGTATACCGAAACGGAAATTTCCTCCAATCTTGCGCGGGTGATTGAAGATTGCTCTGTGTTACACGAATTAGGCCCAGGATTTCGCAACTTCGTAACGGGACTTCTGCGTTTATAAATGAAAGACAAGGAGTGGATCGGAACGACGATACAAGAATACTAAGTCGAATCGAACTAGTTCGATCGTATGGAATTCTATTGACTTTCATCACTGGTCCTGACTTTTCACTTACAAATGTTTCCAAACACTTGGAAAAATTTTTATGTATAGGTGTATATATATATGAAGATCTGTGTTACTTAATGACGTGCTACTCGATTAAAAACTTTTACGATTAAAAACTCTACGAAATATATACACACACGTGTGTGTGAATGTTTTCTAATTTTGAAGATTTGTTTCAAATTTTACCAATATAACTGCAAGTCTTGCAATAATGTATATATATTCACGAAAAGTTTGTATGGGTGTTCGAAGCAAGCAAGATTTCGAGTTCCATGAATTTGGAGATGAAAACTAGTAAATTAATTCTTTCTTTACTTAAATAGTAAGGATCACTGAGATAAACATCGTTTTTATTATTTACGTAATGTAAATAATAATAAAATAAATAATGATATATTAATTAATAGATATATAGATTATGTTCTGTCTTGGAGTGCATCGTTCATTTTCTTCAAATTTTCCAAACGCTACTAAAATATTTTTATATTTCTCTAGCTATATTTTCCTACCCATTTAATAACCAGTATATTCGAGAAAATAAATACATGCGATATATATAGAGCAATTAAGAGATACTAGTAAGTATTTATTTAGCTTCGACTAGTTCATTTCAGAAGAATATTTCGATCGCGCAGGGAATGAATGTCTCGTGGTTTATAATGTTTTCATTTCGGAAATTCTCAAGTTATCGCGATCAGAAGCAATTTCTTTTCAAGACGATGTATGATTTTTGCAATGCTATGTTTTTAGCCACTTTAAATCGCGCGCCTGACACTTTCGCCCGACCACCCCAATATTCTACCCTCGAATCCATCGCCCGAGGCTTTTCTACCCTACATTTCAATCAGTGTTCTTGACAGGCCCTCCTTCAACTTGATGTAAGAACCACTTTTCCTCTTGGCAAATTAATTGCCAAATTAACCATGAGAAATTAATCTTCGCTCGATCAAAAACTAAGCAGAATGAAAAAATTCCTCTCTAATTGTTTCGTCATTGACGTTTCTTCAGTTGATATCATTATTATCTAAGTATTCGAGCTTCGATAATATTTGCGCGTCGTGTAAAAGTGAAATCGTGAAATTTACATACACAATATGAATTAATTATTTATCAATTGTTAAAAAATTGCCAATCATTTAGAATTACCAGCTGTCAATTTATTAGTTATTTAATTTCTTTAAATAAATTTAAATAAAATAAAATAAATAGAAATAATTAATTTCTTTAGAGAAATTTAAATAAAATGAAATAAATAGAAATAATTAATTTCTTTAGAGAAATTTAAGTAAAATAAAATAAATAGAAATAATTAATTTCTTTAGAGAAATTTAAATAAAATAAAATAAATAGAAATAATTAATTTCTTTAAATAAATTTAAATAAAATAAAATAAATAGAAATAATTAATTTCTTTAAATAAATTTAAATAAAATGAAATAAATAGAAATAATTAATTTCTTTAGAGAAATTTAAGTAAAATAAAATAAATACAAATAATTAATTTCTTTAGAGAAATTTAAATAAAATAAAATAAATAAAAAATTAATGAATTGCATTGACAATTGAATTTCAGATATATTTATTTAGTTCATTATTTCGTGACTGACGTGCAAGTTTTGATACGTCGCAAGATGAGTAAGCAGCTCTTTAATTTGTCAAGTCGAGCCTTGACTTTGAGCTGAGTTCCATTCGACGCGTCATGCTGATTTATTTTTGCTAAAAATTCTAATTACCAATCTACGTGCTTAATGAATGTCATGAGCACCTCTGCGTTGCACCCTTAACTCGTTCTCAGTTGAAATAGGTGTAACGATATCCGAGTTAACGCAAAGCTCGATGAAATTTCGATAATGGTACAGAGTTTTTTCCTAGACTTTTTGATCGTCAAATTGTTACAAATATTACTAATTTGATTCTCGCGAACTTGTATTTTGAAAGAAATTGAGCTTCTAACGACAATGTCAGGAATATTTGCAAACTGAACTATTCTGCTACATAGTATATTCCTTATCATCACTTCGATCATTCACACAAAAGATAATTCTATAAATTTTGTAATTAAGACTGAAAGCACAGGAAACTCACTCAGTGAATAGTTTTGCAGAAAATAACTTAATTTGTATAAAACTACTAATCGTACTTCATAAAAAGTGCAATCTGAAACGAGCATAGAGGATTTTATAAATCAATAAATTTTAATTTTAAATAAATGAAAAATTTCATTTTCTTCGTGAAAATCAAACATTCGTCTCAAAGTTTTACTTATCATGATTACAGAATTTTACATTTTTTTCTAATTAGAGTTGAACGAAATTATAATGGAAAAAAGCTCAGTTGCTTTAATCCCAAATTTTTCTTACAAGTTTTAATTCAGCTTAATCGTTTTTTCGCTTTTCTGAACATGCTACAAAACACTTGAAACTTTCTCCACGCACATCCACGATGACAACGATTCATTTCACTGTCGACATTAATAAACTCGAGCCTCGATATCACCCTGAGAAACAGCGATCCGATCGCTTCACAAAAGATTTAATTGCCTCCGAACGTCGCCGTAGAATTCAAGTTACTTCCGACGCGATGTCCAATCAATGAATCGCGAGTGTCTGACTTCGTTTAAAGACGATCGCACGGAGAAAGTGGAGTGGGGCTCGCTACAGTTTTGCGGCACGGTGAAAAAACAATGCGGGGGGAATAAAGAGCGGCACAGACGCTGCGAATAAGAGGCAAAAGGGTGGATGGAAGTTGTCAGGGAAGTAAAAAAAAAAAAAGAAAGAAAGAAAGAAAGAAAGAAAGAAAGAAAAGGGAAACGCGGTATTCCCGAGAAGGCCATTGGTAAACTATGTATTCGTTGAACCGATTGAAAGCCACTGTAGTCGCGCTGGGAAAGGGATACAAAAGGAAACGTCGAGGTCGCAATAAAAGCTGCCCCGTAAAGCAAGTTTTTATTTCGCAAAGTCGGACGAGTGACCCGCGGGGTTTCGTTCCGTCCTTTCTTTCTTTCGAGCCGGCGTCCACTCTTAAGCTCCGTCCTCACTGAAGCAACAATGAGCAACTCCTTCTTGTTGCTGAATATTCCACGATATTTCCGGAAAACACCTTACTTACACAATCGTTTCGTCCACGCTGAATTAAACGTAATTGAACACGAGGGAGATTTTAATCTTCAATGTGTTCATCGAACAATTTGAAACGATATTTACATATTGAAATATATAATTAATTAAACGTATTTATGTTTGAAGCATGTTCGTTAACCTCTTGCGCTGGAATGACATGCCACGCATTTGTCGAGCATTTTTTGTCCCAAAATTGCAACAGTCTTCTCAGTTTTAAGTATAATCCTACGAATACCATGCCGGAGTCACTGGTGACTCGTCGTTTTGAAAACGATTACGCACACAGTGAGGCGAAAAATGACACCATCCCCACCACAGCTCGACCTTGTCGAGAATTTCCAGATGTCCTGGTATTCTTCCATCTCGGTAAGGGTAGAAACAAAGCCAAGCCTAGGAAAAAGGATTCTTGGCTGGCACCAAAAAGTCACGTAGCAACATTTAGTCTCTTAGCAACAGTCAGTCGGTCTTTCATGAGGAGAGAAGCAGTACACATCTCCCAGACTCGTATCGTACACGCAATATTTGTATAGCTAATGAAATACAATTCACCATACAATCATCCTTTTATTACAATAGGCGTGCTGGGTGCTGTTTCTGTATAGGAAGTAATAACAGATACTCGCCTGTGCGCGATTCATGCAAAAGAAACGTTTGCAATGCCCACTCAACAAAAATCCAAAGAATTATATGTAACGAATGCAACACTTCGCAATACACATAATTTTTTTATAATTTACCAATCTATTATTTTTTTGTATGCATACAACGAAAATCCGAGCACAACTCGAAATCTATTACATTGTATTATAGCAACGTCTAGAGCTCGAACAACCGTAACTGTGCTCGTACAGTATTGGTGGGAGTCTCAAACTTGAATCGCTATGTGTTAATGAAGTATCGGTGTGAGTCAGCAGTGACTCCGGCATGGGTCACTATGCTGCGACATTCGGAGGTTAAATGTAATCCAGGCAAATGACAAGTTCATTATTTCTTAGTAATTTCTATTCAGTAATATATCGTACCGACAAGTTCAAAAGGAAAAAAAAGCGACGAATTATTGCATACGGTCACTCGTTATGGTCCGCGAAACAGTCGCCAGCAAGTTGGTTGAAGCTATTTCAGAAAGAATTTCTATTGTTGCTTTCTGTTGTTGGATAGTTTACGTATAGAATTATTGAGAAAGATTTCAATCCTTCAATATGTTCACTGAGCAACGAGGTACAATAATATATATTATATATTACATTTGTGTTATATAATTTGTTGGTATATATTTATATTTTTAAATATGTCTACATATTATTTGTTTCCAGTTTGCAAACGTACAATGATACAGAGCACTTTCAATAAACGTTGGATGTATTCACATCGGTGCAATAGAAAAACCTTTCTACTCAAGAATCTCTGAAATATTCACATTTAAAAGAAGTATGTAACAAATCCTCCCTTGCACGTAACCCACTCCTCTTGCACGTTTGTGACACGAATTATGACTTCGATTTGGATTTTCAAATGAAATTCCGCGGATCGAAGATGAATAGAAACAAATCACACGGAATTTCGACGTTACAGTGACAGACAAGTGACGTTTATCCAAGACGATGGAAAAAGAAAGTCGCGAGGCTAGAGATGTCGAAAGATGTTCGTACCTGCTTAACGTGCTTAGTCTCTGCCCGCGCCGATTCTTCTACTTTTTCTAGCTCGCAGTAGATCTTCCCGCGCATTGTGCTCGCTTATTTATTTAGTGCACTCGCGCCTCCCTTCCGTTCGGCCGGCGAAAACTGAAATAACCACGAGGGTGGCTGGCCCCGAGACTGTGCAGACCGTTTCGTAGATGAATTTATTGCCGAGGCCGAGCCCCGGCGGCTGTGACTTGGAAAGTTGTTATGAATTCGAAGCAGAATACACACACACACACACATACACACACACACACACAGGGCGGCAAAGTTACCGAGATAACATTCCGGCCCGGGCATTTTCTCACAAATTTATACGCCGGCGATTATTGAAAGTTATAATAATGACGGCGCTTCGCGTTTTGCGCGAAGTTTACGTAACAACGATTAGCGGAAGTTCGGGGAAGAACGGACGCGCTGCACCGCCCCCGACTGAGCATCGTGTAAGCAGAATCAGCGATAAAGGCGATTACCGACTTGTTCCGCTGGATACCAGACAGGTCGCGATCGTGGCTGTTCCGTTTTCAACCCGTAGATGCAACGTGAAAGTTATGTTAAACACGATGAGACGAGTTCCAGATATTCTTTGTATACTTTGATGTTACACGACGGAGATAAACACACCTATCACGATTTATACTGAAGATAAGTTCCTCAGGAAACCTGTAAATCGAAAACAAACTAAAATGTGCACAATTCAGTCGTTTATTTCAAAATATATCTTGCAAAACACAAAAGTAGCAGTCCGTTCGTAAAATGGCAAATATGTAAAGGTATAAGTAAGATTCTTTATAAACTATTAATCTTTTCTTCCTGATTGGCATGACGTCTAAATATGTATGCAGCCAAAAATGTTCACTTTCACAAATTTCCAAATTTTCGAAAACCGTGAAAATAAAGTACCGTACATTATATTTTTCCAATTAGAAATTTTTACCATTTCGATCGAGCTACTTTCGTCACGTTCTCATCGAAAATCTCTCGAATCCTTCGACAATGATACACGTTTACGATCGTCTGGTGTCTGAATAATTTTTGTAAGTTGGCCCCATATGTGCGAACGTTCTCTCGAATTCGCGACCAGAAGGGGAGCTAACATTTATACATTTTTTTACTCGCGAGCCAGGTACGTTCGTCCTCTGAAGTCGTCTCGGTTCCAGGTCTCGCTTCTTTTCCCTGCCTCCTCGGTCTTTTATCCTCTGCTGCTTCACCCTCGCATGCACGCTCGCACACATCTCTGGAGCGGAATTTTAAAACCGCCCGGTAGAAATAAAACAGCTTTATGACCGCGGTGAGCTCAGGAGCGGCTGGTTTCCCGAAAATATAATGTTTTGCCAGTGTGTCCGCTTCGATATACGCCCGTCACTTTTACGACGCATCTGGGATATATTAACTATAATATTTCTCTCACTGCGCTGAAGATTCTATAAACCGGAGTTAGGGAAATCTGCAATTGTTCAATATAAATGGGTATTACTATTTTTTCGAGGTACAAGAGAACAGAATTCCCGTTTCGTGCTTATCTTGCCTCCTCGAATATCTTAAATTATTTACAAATTTGAAACCTCTATTCTCAGTCTTCGTATTTTGCCTTGAAGCGTCGATTCAAGTTCTGATCATTCAAGAAATTCAATATTGTCAAAACTGGATCGTTACGAGAGAATTTGAACGTTAGCGTAGAAAGTTAACAGCAAAGAAATGACACGAAGCTTCGAGAAAGTTCGACAAATAACATTTGACTGTTTCGTTCGTTCTCTCTGTGTGATAATTATAATAATATCGTTAAGCGAGGGATTGCAGTATATGGAAATGATTGGGGGCGTAACGTATGGAGATGATTGGAAATATCAGGCTTCCTGAATTCGATCGAATCTCGAATGTTTAAGTGGCGCCGGAATATGAGAATTCATGCGAGTAAACATAAGTTATTCACCCCAGGCGGGAGCAGCTCTATCGTCTCGTTGATATCCTTATGTACCATATGACCGGGAAAGCGCGCCGGAAATGGGAATACCTTGTGACGCTTCCTCCTGAATTTCGATGATGCTTTCTATCATCATACACTATCTGGAGGAATCGTTTCGCGAGACAAATAGACGAAGATATATGTACGTCGAATATAAAATGAAAGCAACCGCGATGCCTCTTCCTATTCTTATGAAACATTCCTCCGTATAAACGCTGTCGGTAGCGGCGTGTGTACAAAATTTTAAAACACGCGTGATATTTTATAAGTAGAACATCGTTTTGAATGTGCTTTTTTTTTGTAAAATTATTGCTGTCATTATTAATATCACAATTAACGTATTGTTTTATTATTATTTTATTATTTTGTTTGTGGTTATTTTATTATTATTTTTGGCTTGTTTTATTATTATTTTATTTGTGGTTATTATTGTTGTATATTGCAAAATTATTGCTGTCAATATTAATATCACAATTAATGTATTGTTTTATTATTATTTTATTATTTTGTTTGTGGTTATTTTATTATTATTTTTGGCTTGTTTTATTATTATTTTATTTGTGGTTATTATTGTTGTATATTGCAAAATTATTGCTGTCAATATTAATATCACAATTAATATATTGTTTTATTATTATTTTATTATTTTATTTGTGGTTATTATTTTGGTTTATTTTATTATTATTTTATGCTTATCACTTAAATTTTATATATATATATGAAAACTTTTAAACTCTTAAGAATTAATGTATTGTTTCATTATTATTTTATTATTTTATTTGTGGTTATTATTTTGGTTTATTTTATTATTATTTTATTCTTATCACTTAAATTTTATATATATATATATGAAAACTTCTAAGCTCTTAAGAATTAATGTAATAATATGTAATTGATAAATAATAAAATAACATATAATCTTAATGTACAAACATCAAATGATATTAGTATTTTAAATTTATAAAATTTCAAAGAAACAAAAATTACGAAATGATCGTAGTTAGAGGTAAACTAAATACTCTTTATAATATTCTTTATAATATTCCAATTATTCTTTATAAATAAGATAATTAAATTCCATTCATTTCTGAGTCTCATAATGGAAAGTCTGAATCCATAAAACAAACGATTTCATCAGAAATATGTTCTCCATTCTACACGAATATACGATTAAATAAAAATATCATGACACATATGGTCAGTGAATCTTCTCACAATATCTCAAAAGTATTCGTTAAAATCGTATCGTCAATTGTACCTGGAAGGGAAACCCACGTCTCTGGTTTTTATACTTCGCTTTATCCTGCGTTATCAGTGGATGATAGGAAACACAGGTCGGGTGTATACGTAGCGCAATGATGCTTTAAAACTCGCCCGTAATGGCGAACGCCGCAGCACGGTTAGAACCGACGGCCACTTTATGGTTAGATTTTAAACAAAATACGAAACCCGTAAAGTGATGGTCGTTAAGCACGCTTGGTATCCTACGTCCACAGACTGCTCACCCTTCGGCCTCTCCATTCGATCCTTCCTGGTCATCCTGCGGTGAACGAACGGTCCGATACCAGACCGACCCTTAAAAGCCCACTCCATCAAAAGGGTAGCTTTTATACCTTCTATATTTACGAGGGATGTTTCTTCTTCCGCCGCCGGCTTCCTTGCGATAAGAGTTACAGTCTCTGCTGTATCGACCTGTCTTCTGCTCGCGCGATCGCCTCCTCTCTGCCGAGAAATCGGGAAGAACTCGCAAGAACTGTTGTGCACTTCTTCTTCTGTTGTAATTAGACTGTGGATTTTCATGCAGATTTATGTATTCGAGACTCGCGAGTGATCGATATATTCTGGACAGATGAATGTAGATCTTCGTGCAAATTCGAAAGTGTAACTCAAAGAGTAGAAGTTTGGTAGGAAACCGTTTCACTAATGTTCTTTGCATATTACTCGTATTTCTACATATTTGAAATATATTTATTTATTTATTTATACATGTCTTGCATATGTATGAATTATATGCATTTTGTGCAATTTTACATTTCAAAATATTTTATAAATGCATAAAAATTCATAATAAAATTGTACTATTTGATGCAAGAAGGATTTCAGTGATAAAAGTCAGTTTGGCAGGAAAATGTCTATGAATATTCAGTAGTTAAAATTTTTTCTATATGGTGAGAACTATTTATAATATCGATAGAATTTGATGTTTCTTCTTTATAATTTTATTAACACGATCAGAGTTGTAATAATACATCAATAAATGAAATGAATTTTAATTACTGTTCTCTGAAGTTCAATACAGCTACGAAATAACTTGTTGAGCGAACAATTGACCCTTACTGTGTACACACGAGTCTTTCGTGTTCATGTTAACACTTTATTTCATATTAAAATGTATTTAAAGGAATATTTATACGAATGATGTTGCATAAACGTTTTTCACATTTATTAACAACTTTTATTCACTAAAAAATACATATCGAATATGCAAGAGTGCGTTTACATAGTAAAGGCTTGGCTTTATATGAATATTCATATAATTTTTCTTCTTTTTTTTTTTTTTGTTTTTTCGATATTGTAACATAGTCATGGAAATCGTTCGTCAGAGTCTGGTTTAAATTTTGATCTGTGGATTTATATCAAGTACGAAAAGTCTGGCGGTGCTTGATATTCTTTTTTTACTTTATTGTTACTTTCAGCACATTCAATGTTTTCAATATTCGTTCGATATTTCACTATTTTAATATCCATTCAGTCATAATTTTCAATTGAAATTTAACTTTTGAATTACAAGTTAGTATTCAACGTTCTATATAATAGAATAAAATCTATAAAATATATGTTTCTCTCTAATATTTATTTTAATACGCGCTATCGTTAAATATTCGTAACTTAAAATAATATCTAAAGTGTCCCTAGTTGTTTCTGTTTGTTGCTCAATCATTTGAAATTATTAAATAACAATATAAACGACACATCGCTTTAATATTTTAAATATTTTTGGTCAGTTTCGAAACGTATTACTTTAACATGTGTTTTTACGTTCGTAAAATGAAATTATTCCAGCAATAATATTCGATGTTCGATTGTTCTCGCAGCGCGCTAAAAATAGCAGTTACAAAAGTTTACAAACCGTAAATCTTTTAATTAAAATTCTATACACGTACGCACGAGATATCCGGTATATTTTTATTGGGTATAAAACGTCCGAGAGCAATTACAGTTTTATTGTGTTATTATATTATATTTGTATTATACTCTGTTTGTCAATTGTACAAGGAATCGAAAGCTGCTCGAAGCGTATGAAAATTTATATTTTTTGAAGGAAATACGTCAGGTTTCCTTCAGCAGAATAATAATGCTTTTATTCTTTCTTCTTTTCAAGCAGTTTAGATAATTAAATTCACGATAATTTGTAATTTTCATGTCACATATATAATTCACATTTTGTTGCGAACAAAATAATTAACACACCTGTAAGCTTTGGCGAGAAAAATTTGGTCATACATAAATATTGTCACTCAGGATGTTTCCAACACCCTTCACTTTTTGGACGAACAACAAAGTTCCTCGTGCATTTATCTGAGAATACAAGGAATATAATTACAAATACAATTGATAGAAAATTTAGCTAAGAAATTCGTTAAGAAATTCATTTACTGAGAAGAAATTATTGTTTCTTTCGAAATTTTATCACGCTCCAAATATATATTTTGAAACGTGAATGCAAAAAAGAGATCCATCCTCTCGGGTTGTTCAGTGAACTGTATCAAATAATAATATCAATTAATACTCTAATTACTGTGTTTATGCACTGTATTTAGAATTCGGGAAACAATTACCACATCATAAAGCTCGATAAAAATACTAATTTTTCCCTGAACGTTATTTGCAACGAAGCTACGTTCGTGTTCTTCTGTTTGTCGTTGTTTTCACATAAACCAACCTCGCATACTTGAATACAATTGCAGAGCGAGGAACAGAAAGGCTCTGTTATCGCTAACAGTGCTGTGAACATGGACAACAGTAAATGCACCACACGAGGCAAGGTAAATATTTGCAACTAACGGGCGAATACTTCGTACATACCACCATAAAACATGCACGGACAAGTAAATTTCAACGTATTTGGGACAGCGTTAGGAAATCTAGCTGAAATTCCGCGTTGCATCTACAATAAACGAATCCATTAATTAATGAAATCCTGGTTTCCGCTGTGATTAAATAAACTACCGCCTCTAATTTATTTACATCTTCAGTGCTATACGTTTTATCATTAGAATGGTTATTCCGTGGCTCGAGTGTAGAAAATGAAATGTGAATGTAATTGTTGTTTCTGTAACATTAAATTTATATGAGTTGAAACGTGGAAATTGTAATTCATGGTCTTTGAAATATTTGAAGATTATTGTACATTCAAAATAATAATAGAAAATGATAACAGAAGATGACAAAGAATGAAAAAAGAAACAGGGAGATGAAAATTAAATATTTCAAGATTCCTGTACACAAAAATGTACTCTGTTGTGAAATTTTAAAAGAAAGTACCTCAGAAAATTATTATCTCATTTGATTAATAAATTAATATAATTGAGAATAAAATTAATTCCTGTCTACTTGAAATATTATCACAACTATTAGAATTTTTTATCTTAACGTGATACATAAAGTAATATATATATATATATAAAGTGGATCAAACTTTATAAACAGAAATATATAGTTCAAGTGTCAAAAATAAAGACAACACGTGTACAATAGGAAATATTTAAATCTAACAAATCAAAGAATCGTGCGACGAACGATCATTTATTTGTTTACATTTTAATCGTCCTGTTACAAAACCAAAGACTCTAATTGCACTTTACACGAACAAATTCACAGCACTAACTTACACGTACGTTATTATCCACGTTGTTATTCGTTACACTCGTTAACAAGGATATACAGCTCCCGCGAACGCCATTCCAAAAGTAACAACTATTAATTTCCGCATAAATAAAATGATCAAAGAATCGCGAAAGTTATCGCACGCCGTGAAAGATTTATCTGGCACGTTCGACTCATTCAACCGCGCGGCAGAAATCATTCTCTCGATTGTCTCATAAATCGCGTCCCAAACCCTCCCATCCCCTCCCCCCTCGTATATTTAAACAAAACGGTTCATCGTTCGAAAGGCTGGCGCAGAAAAAGAATCGCGTAGGTTAGCACGTGAGCGCCTGCAATGGCATCGAGCCCGATACGCGGCCGCCATAAATTTTTTTCTCCTCGCTCGCCTTTCTCGCATGGTTAGCTCGTTCGCGCTCATTGACTGCATGATTATGCAGTGAACTCATGCCGCTTCGAAGGTCCGCATATTTTTATACGCTCCGCCTAGACGAGACGTCGTCGTCGTCGTCGTCGTCGCGGAGGGCTGCGTATCAAGAAAGGAGGTGAGTGAGGCGAAAACGCTCGAAAAATGTATCCACCGCGCACGCAGTTGTGTGTTACCTTCGTTACCCGGTATTAACATAATCGTCGAAGCAGAAAGCCAGTGGGCAAATGTTTCAAGCCCGTGCCAAGAATCGATTGCAGCACGAAATATGCAAACCAAATTGCATTGCCAACACCACTGCGCGAGCTTTGATCGCTCGGCGATCTCTCGGCGAGCTTAATGACAAAATAGTACGCAAACATCGCGACCGAAGCTCATGGTTTTCCACGTGTATCGAAAATGTAACGCGTCCGTGTTTCCATAGACGGGTAGTTTTTAACAATAGAGTAGGCGTGTGAAAATATACGTACGCATGCACACGTGTGTTATATTCAAGTTTTATTTCGTACGATTGTTAATATACGAGATTATAAGACATTTATATTATATTGCGAAAATATTTAACAACGATTAATAACAACGATGTTAATTTTTTAATTTTATAATATGACATATAATATTATAATATCATATAATATGTAATTTTTTAATTTAACTTATTAACGTGAATTAAGTGTTTAATTTTAACGTAATACAATTATTAAAATACTGACATGCAAGTTATAGATGTATAACAAAAATATGAGACATTTGTAAAACAAATATATGGACAGATAAGAAGATTTAATCAAGTAATAAATAAATAGTTAACGATTTTTTCTTGTCTTATAATATTACTCTATATTATATTTTCTGTGTTTGTTTTACAAATTACGAATTACGTAAATATTTCATATTCTCGTTACGCGTTAATAATTACATAAAATAAAGAACTTGAGTATGTTAATATATCCGTATTCTATATTTCGATAAACACTGTATTAGAAAACTCCTGTATCAGAAATTATACTCGAATTAACCCGCGCAAAATTTATTTTGAAATTCGTTTCTAAGTGCTAAACATCATCTGACAATGATTGAAATATAACGACAGAAATATAAATAATTAAATCACACTGTATTATTACGTCGTTGCGATTCAGCATTGGCTGGAAAGAGAATGAAGATATACATATATTAAATACACGTTGTAACAGGTATTTCTAATCACGACTGAAGCGTGCTCGTGCAGAGCGAAACTTCGAGCTTCGAGCTGGTGATTAAACAGCGTCCCTTTGATACGAAGCGAAAGAAACCTACAAGGGGAAGTCTCCAATGCGCTTTATTCATGATAATCATTGTTCGCCTCTGCCGTCGTCTAGGCGAGCAAACTTTTAACCCGCTTGAAACGCGAGGTACGAACGAACGTACAAGTGGAACGTAAAATTTCTTCTGGAAAGTCGCGTTAAATACCACTGCGAAAGAAATATGTACGTACGTAGGTGTCGCGTTTCCGTGGTACTCTCAGGAATTTCGTGGATTTGGATCGTATCCTTTTCTTTTTTAATAGCGATGAGAAACGAGAGAATGAAGAGATTCTGCCGGGAAATAACTGTCTTCTTATTTAATGAGAGAATCTCGCCTTTAAAACATAAAAGTACGAGAAGTGAAGTCACTTTAATCATTCGAAATTTAAAGATTCAGAAATACTTGTCAACCAACTTATACAAATTTCCAGCCAAATTTTAGTCAATATCAAATCTCATTTTAAATAATTAAATCCGCTGGTCTCTGATCTAAACTTCTCTGCCCGTTTATTAACAGAGGAGATTACTATCCTCTCGCAAGAGGATCCACGCAAATGGATTTTCCACCGACACGAACGGTGGATCATCGCGCCTACACATATTTACCAAAAATCACAAGGAAATACGTTTGAAGAGGGCGAAGCAAAGAGAAGCGTTCCCCCTTCCCGCGGAGTAACAGAAACAACGAAAACGCGGTGAATAACGCGGAGAAGCCTAATGTTGCATGAACGCGATAAACCGTCACCTGGGTCGTGTATATATATATATATATATATATATACATGCATGTATTATATCGCCGGGGAAAAGGCTGCATGCACCGGATCGGTGGCGCGGTCCGCTCGGTATCGAGGGGCCACCATTCATCCGCTCGTTCTAAATAAATAACAACCGATAGATAGCGCCGGGCAGAAGGGGCCAAGAACGTGGAAACAGTGGCTGGCGCAAGTTGTGGTGGCGGGCGCGTGTGGATCGGTGGCAGAGAGAAACTCGGCGGTGGTGGTGGAAACGGGGGACGAGGGCGACTCTCGAGACATAGGAAATAGTCGTTTCGTCTACGGACGAAGGGGAAGCGGCTCGCATTTCTCTCCGGAAGCCCGACGACAAATCGCTTTGACGTGGCTGTCGGTCGGAAAATTTCGCTCCTTCTGAGGTTGCTGCTCGGGGAGCACACGTGATCGTTCATTGCGCGACGCGCCAGATTTTCTGTCACGTCCATTTGTCCCCGGGATCCGGGCCTCTCCTCTTTCCCTCCCCCTCCACCCCCTCACGCGATTCCACCACGGATCAAATCTGATCGAGCGTGTCCCGCGTTCGCGATGTATTTACTGTTTAAACGAATTAATACCCGGCGCAGTTTACGGGTTATTAATTCGCGGTCGGCGCCGCTTGATTTAGTAACGTCCCCGCGGGGAAATCGGAAACTGGTTAGAGCGATTACCGGTGGCTGTGCAACAGATAACGAAGAAGCGATTTCTGAGCGGCGACGCCAGACATTTGGATCAATGTTCGGAGCCCCGTTTTTTTTTTTTTTTTTTTTTTTTTTTTTTTTTAATTTTCGTTTCGTTTCCGTGCAGGTAGCGGGATTTTTTTTTTTTCTTTTTTTGCTGTTGTTTCGATTTTTGGAATATAATTAATTATACGATCTGTCGATTATATAAAGTATCGAGACACGATTTCATGAATACTGTAGACACGATATAATTATAAAATAAATATGTCGCCTTCAACGACGTGGACCTTGGGACGCAGTATCGTCAAGGCCATGAAGTAATTGCCAAAAAGTCCCTCATGGCCTTGACCGTGCAGTTTCCAATTAAACAAAGAAAAACTTCTAGACGTTTCGACCTGGAAAAGACACAAAAGAGTCGGGGGTATATAAGACCCGACTCCGACGCGTCACGAATTATTAGTTCTTCTTGTGTACCGACGTCCATGTCCGTAAGTATATCTCTATCGTGCTGCCTGTGCGCCTTCTCTGCTGCGACACTCGCAATCATTATCTTTGATACATTAGTGTTGAGACAATAAGTCCGTTATTGTATAAACGGTGTAACTACGCGTGAAAAATAAAGTTACTTAAAACACTAAAAATACTGTTCATTTCTGTCATTTTGTTCATTTTTCTTGTTGAATATTTTTCTGTTTGTTCATTTAATATTGTTGTTCCACAGACTTTGAAAAATAGGAAAATGTACCATGTTTGTTTAATAAATATTATTCAGCATTTTACACAGAACGAATACTTTTTACACTCATACTGTATATTATTGAAAAAAGCATTGTGATTACGATTTGTTTTGATATCAATCTACAGACGTATGCAGCAGTTGCAAAATAATTGATAAAATTGCTATAATAAGCGTTAAATATTAAGATCTATTGTTGTGTATAATGCGGCGAATAATTTTTCATGATAAAACTTTCGAAATGTGATATTTCGCACGATCGTGGCAGATTTCTATAAAGATTCGATAACTTCAAACAATATTGTCTAAATTATTTCTGCGACTCATTATATTTGGAACAAAATATATCATGTTCCATATAAATATCTCAATGAATATTGTCTACAGTTTTGCATAAAATAATTTTGTAAAATTTTTACGATCGTGTTTCGCGCGTATATAATTTTTACAAACTGACTGAAACTAATTGATGTTTGTAACTAACTGAACGAATATTCGCACGCGAGCAGTCAATTGTCAAAATGTCAAATCGAGCAGCCAGCAAGTTTAAAATATGCTTATCGTATACAGGTTACCCTTATTATCGAGGTTGATTTTTCACGGGACGGTGTGTTTGTCTCTGGACGCGAACAAATTTTGCAGGGATCCAGCAACTCTTCCAAAGTCATCCGATTTCGTTCTTTTTCCGCCGGATTATTCCTCGGATTTGCATGAAAATGAAACTTTCATAGATGGGCGAAATTAATGAATTTTAATAAGGGAGACTCTGTCCCTCGGCCGGCCGTCCTTTTTCTCCTGTTCACTATATCGTCGTCGCCCCATTATCGTCAGATAAATTAAATGCGTTAACGCAGCCAAAAAAAAAAAAAAAAAAGAGAAAAAAAGAAAGGAAACTTCGATCTTGCTCGACTTGTTCCCTGCCACCCTTTGCGTTTAACTTCGTCACGTTTCTCCGTCTTTCATTTACCCTTTCCCTTTCTTCTATCCCCCTTTTCTTCCTCTCAACTCCCGACTTGATTAAGATTCATCAAGCTGCACAACGAAATGAAACGCTAACAGCTGTATAAAGGGAATATTGATCTTTCGTTGAAGCATGCACGCAAGTGAAAGTAATTCACGCCAGACATTTTTTCTTCTTTTTTAGAAATTCTCAATCAGTATTGAATTTATTCAAAAAAGTTTTATTTATTTGATACCTTTCAATTATTATTTATTTTACCCTGTTTACTTTTTGGCGACATTGAACAACGATTTATAAAAGTTAGCACAGTCAGAAGATTGCTCGTTTCTATTAATTATTTTGTTATTTCTACACTATATCGGTTTTATTCTTCCGACTATTAAAAACGAGACAATTTGTCACGTGAATGTTTTAAGTAACTGTTGAATTTCTATGCAGCGGTGTAAATACCTGAATGTCTGTCACTGATAATGTGAAGATAAATAAATAAAACTGTATCTATTCCTATATTGTTTTATAATACATCTACATTGTATTAAATGTGTACTAAAGTTTTAGTTCCAATGTTTCGTATATTTCTATTTCATATTTTATACTTGCCAACAAAATACCTTTAGATACATTAAACGTGATTTTCAAAGTTTTCACTGCAACTTCAACGACTTCCACAGACCTTATTTAATAAACTTACAATAATGTAAATAATCCTTAGCAAAATAAATTTTCACTTGAGAATTATCTATTACAAGAAGATAAACCTACCAGATATCCGCCAATTAATTAAACGAGTCTATCAGTTGAGCTTTGTCATTTGAAATTTAATATCACTACAAATTTAATAGACTCCGTATTTATCAAAATTCAGAGATTACGTAAAATAAAGGATTTACGTATCAGAAATATTAAATCGAGAAACAGTATCACATTCCAAACACCGACGTCTCAGTAAATAAATAAACCACATGCCGCGCACATTCACAGTATACATCCGACCATCTAATCGCGAGTAATCTTTGCTTTCAGGTAAGAGACGTGTACCAGAGGCCGATATAAATCGTCGACTCACGATGATCGCCGACCAATAATCCAAGGCAGCAAGGTAGGCCGGCGTTATTCTATAAATATCACGGATTATCCGCGGCAGGCGCAATCTGACCTTTCTCAATTCGTCAACGAGCCGACGAAGTCGCGCGTTAGTTCCCTTCCTTCTGCCGGCTCGATGAATAGGGCGGCTGATGTATAGAGGATGCCTTCTCGAGGGAGGGAGAGCGAGAAGGCACGATCGAGAGGGTGCTAGGGAGGCGAGAAGGATAGGGACCGAGAGGATAGGGAGAAACGAAGAAAGAGAGAGAGAGAGAGAGAGAGAGAGAGAAAGGTTGTGTAGGAGGGAAAGCGAGAGTTTATAAGTTGGTAATTTGAGGCACGGGGCACGTACGCGGATCCAGATCTTTGCGGCGCCGAAATAAATCAGCCACCTACGACCCCTTCGTCGGTCTCCTTTTCCTTCGTCTCCAGCGGCTTCCTCTCGCCGCCTCTCTTTCTCGTTCACCTTTTCCTTCCTCCGCGGCCGAGCGACCCCTTCTCGATCTTCCGTGCAAGACCACGGTTATTTATTCGAGAATTACCGTCGCTTATAATAAGCCCCTCTTTATTCTGCGGCGCGGTGGCAGCCGTGGCACTCATGGTAGAACAGATTTTCCAGTGATTTAATGGAGCCACCGTGAAAATACAGACCGTACACACACACACACACAGGCTTGTCCCCTTTATCTCCGTGAAAAAAAAAAAAAAGAAAAAACGATTACCAGCAGATATATCGATCTCCACTGTCCGGATCTCCTCGGGAAACGAGCGCGCTTCTCGTTTTGTAACTCGCAGATGTTGCTGCGTTATCCAGACTGCACTCTCGCTCGAGAGTCTTAATTTTAGCTTCAACTCGGTTGTTCGCCAACCCACGGGAATTAGTGTTTATCGTAAGTGGTAAAATTTTCGAATTTTCCACCTGTACTTTGATATTTGAACAATTTACGGATTCTTATACTTTGTGAAGTGTCAGAGTGATTGTCCCAAGTCTCTGTACCGAGTTGTGAGATTTTAAATAGTTTTGAAATCGGGAAATCGAAGTATTTGGATTTATTAGTAATTGAGGTTTCTCTATTTAAGTCGATGGCTTGGTGATAACGT
The DNA here is from genome assembly GCF_011392965.1 of Frieseomelitta varia. NCBI lineage: Eukaryota > Metazoa > Arthropoda > Insecta > Hymenoptera > Apidae > Frieseomelitta > Frieseomelitta varia. The sequence continues at coordinate 90,713 of NW_025109971.1, forward strand.
CAAATTCGATTAGTTTGTATTAACAACCGGATGTGCTATTATCGATTATAATTTTCACTAGGGATCGACAAATTTAAGAAATATGTTAGACTGCGAAGAGGGATAATCGATAGATGAACACTTCAGCGCAATTTTATAGGATTCTCTGCGAATAATTTTAAGTAAAATTGTACAAATATTTTTCAGACATGTTAAACAGCCTTCTTGAAACTATGTGAGTAAGTTAATTCTTTTCACATGAAATTTATAATCAATGCTTTTGGCAGGAAGAGAGAAAGTGTGTTCTTTTGAAACACTATCCAGAGTTTCAATTTCCGATCAATATCTAAGTATATTCTATAAATATTTGCAAAAGAATCTAAATTAAAAATTTTAAGCGTAGGTAATCTCTTTCTAAAAAAATTACCAACTGACACAATATTACAATATGATATCTGACAAGTAGTACAATGAGGTGAACAGTAGGTATTTGAGGGTACAAACTAAATTCCACAGTAAATTTTGATATATTTCATAATGTTAAGTTTATAAAACGAAGCAGTTTGCTACTTTAATGCATCTCCACAATATGAAATCTCTTTCGTATTTTTTAATGACTACTCCGTACAACTAGCGAAATAAAATTCACTGTTGTCCGAAATTATCTGAAACAACCACTGAAATCACTGCTCCAATAATTACACAAATCTTCAGCTCGCAAGTGGTGCACAAAACATCTGCAAACTATCAAACGACAACACCGTCCAAATCTTCGACTGTAAAGCGACGAGTGCGAAAAGAAGCAAAGTCAAAAAATGCGAAAGAGGGGGAAGAGAGAGAAAGAGAGGAAAAACAAACAAACAAAAAAAAAAAAGAAAAATCTCCGAATCAAATGAAAGCGTGCAAGAACAACAAACGGATCAAGCATCGACAGTCATGACGAAGTACGAAACGTCACAGTAGAATAGAAACGCGTCGGGCTGAAGGACGGGACAAGAGAGACAAAACGGACAACACTTTTGCAAGGTATATCGCATAGGAGCGTACGTGATCGCGCATTGAATCTCATTGGTGATAGCCGCGAGTGGCGGGTAATATATCCAGTGCAGTCAAGCCCCTTCCTTCTGTGCCCTCACCCCCGTAACATCAAACCCCCATCCACCCACCCACCCACCCCGTTCCACGCAATCCAGCCGTCCAGTGTCCCCGGTGTGCGGCCATTGTGCGAAGCTTTGTTCGAACAGTGACGGGGTCACATTAATCTGTCTCTCACCCCTTCAGCATACCACGTACGTTATACGATGTGCACCGACGTACTCTCCCCATAGGTATATACCCCATCATCCCCTTTTGCAGTCCAAACCCCCCCCCTCCCCCGTACGTGAAAAGTCGATCGATCGGGAACGATCCGACGACGATCCATCGATATCCAGACACACACACAGGCATACACGAGAATCGTCCACCGAAACGTGCTCGTTCTTCTGTTTCTAGTTTCGCGTTCGAACGGTCGGACCTTAAATCTCGATCCACGGCGCGGTACCATGCATCCTCGAACTTTGCATCCGGTTTGTCCCGAGCTGACGCTTTAAGCAACTACAGAGCCAGATTCCCGACTATGGCTCCCTCGGGACCGTCGTTGCCCTCGTTCACCGCTGTCTCGCCCGTTTCGGCGGATTTTCGGATCCGCGATTTTGCTTTCGAATCGTGTTTTGTTTCGTCGTGTAGCCGGTTCTGTTTTCAAGGGACGCCTGCTTCTGGCGAATATAAATGAGCGAGTTTCGAAACGAGATATTTTTTGAGTTTCTGACTTCTTTGTGATTTCTAGGTAATTTCTTGGTTGAATGACAAGAGTTCTTTAAGTTTGACAGGTGATTGATGTCGGTGCGTGATATTATTTCTTAAAGTATTGAAATGAAGCGAGATTTTTAAAATTTTGTTCAAGTGTTGCCATTCTTAGTCATTTTCGGTCAAACGACATTTTCCTATCGTTGGAAAGTTTCTTTTGTTTGAGGAAAATAATATTGTTATTATATTGAAATATTAATAATTAACATATCTTTTAGAATAATGTTATTATGAAATACTGAAAATCTTCCTTTTTCAGTTAGAACGAAAGCGAAATTGAAATATCAATATGCTGAAGGCACAAATAAGGCCAAAGACTTTAGAAATTTTTATTGATTCAGAAAATCCGTGACATTTTTCTAGAGTATAAGAATAAATAAATAATATTCTTCCATTGTTCTAAACATTTTACAATTCGGATAAAAATAGTATGTGTCTAGAAAAATATTTTTGATAATCAGATTTTGTCTCTGTTAGACGCGAACAGCATATCTAATACATGTTTTGTGAAAAAAATTCAAAGTAATGGAAATGTTGTAGTTTCCTTTTTTAAGAGTTTAATTTTTAAGAAATTTTTGAACTAGTTATACCGTAAGTTTAACGTGCTACGGGAAGCAAAGTTTGTGATTTCAATGCATGTTTAGGTACCGTCACCGTCGGACATTATGTAAAGCTGGCGTGGAACTTCTACATTTTATATTTCACTTAATATCAGCGAAAATTGAATAGTTGGTGATTTTTAACAGTGATTCTGAGTTACAGAATAACACGTGAGAAATAATTTCTGTCAGTTTAATTTACGTCTTCGTATTTTCGTAATTGAAAATATTCTCGACACCTCATCGATATGATGTTATTTGACATTCAGTATCGAATTTTATAATTATAATTATAACATGTTAAGTACATTTTATACAATTTCTGTCATTTCGTATCATATTTTGCGCTTTTGTAAAGGAGAATTTATTTCACGTGTTATTTGAGAATTGAATATGAATTTTTATAATCATTATACAATCCTATATGTTATAGACTAATGTACAATATATATTTTAAAGTATATACAACTCTGCAATCATTAGTTAATTCGAACAATAGAACTTTGATGATTAGATTACAAATTTTAATGCAATTGTTACAAATTGGAGGATACAAAAATGCAAAAATAAATAAATGTCCAGAACGTAATACTGTAAATATTTAGAGTATTTATTACGTCCAATAAATTTCTGATAACATTGGTGGCCAATTCTTTTAATTGCCTCCATTAAAATATGAATCTGCATAGAAATCTGTAATCTATTAATAACATATACTTATTTAAAAAAATCAGAACAGTGATATTGATTGAATACGTATTCATTGAATAACATTTTAATTTAGATGACAGTTATAGTTAATATTAGTACCTAGAAATCATTCCTCCATAACGACTAAGTAGTATTCAGTGAATACTATTCACAACCCGGTTTCCCGGACGACAGCATTCAGCATTAGAACAAAAGGGTTTAAACGTGTTATTAATTTCTCTCGTCGAAAATCCGATTTCATTTTAATCTGCCATGCGCGAAATTGAAAACCAACGTACGTAAATGAAACAATCTAAGAATATACCGAGGGAACTAAGTACCGCTATCCACTGTCGAAAGATATCAAACAATATCAAACCATGCAATAAATCCCCAACTTTGTAATAAGAATTTCCAATTTCGAAAGGGGAGATTTTTCAGTTTTTACCGAAACAACCGTCGTACAAGTCATACTGAATAACGACATGGCGTTTGCACTCGATCGTACTAACATTCCAATCATAAGTCAGAAAGATCCAGTTATCTCGCGAGACGTGCATAACTTCGTCACGTTCGCGTACTTGTGAATGAATGTTAACCGCGTAAAGAAGCTACAGGCCGTCTTTGTTAAATAGCTAACGACACTCCGGCTAGCACCGGTTCGCGATGAATCGAAACGGAACACTTACGCTTCGTTGATAATCGAAAATCGACGTCTGTTAAACAGCGAGATTGTAACGTGCTGCGAATAGAGAGTTGAAAGAGCCACCTCTTCGCGACCAAATGATCCCGCTGGCTGTTACATTGTTTCAAGGCTCGATAGAGCGCCGATAGAAGGGGGTGCGTGCGCATTCCTATTTCGAGTTTCGAGACTTCACTCGTTGTATCGTAGCTGTATCGATTCACCCCCGCCATTCACCCCCTTCGTCGTGGTGGGGAGACCGGTAGTTAGCCCATTCTGCACGAGGCGAACGTTTTTATTGCTCGACCGACAACTTTCTCGCATTTATACGCATTTTAATCTATCGCAGGCACAATGCGAACCGGTGCCGTTCAAAAATTTTCGCGAATCGAAAAACCGCGCGATCGAACTGGATATTCCTATATCCAATTTCATTCTGGTCAGTTGTAATTTTCTAAAACAAATTTTCACCATCTCACTTTTATGTCGTTAAAATTGTTAAAGTTTGACGAGTTAGGTTTCACCGCGGTGGGAGACGAGAGACTCGGCTTGTGAGGAATATCGAAAACATTCGAGTGACTTTGGCGCGAGAAAGGGGAGGGTGGGGGGTAAACTCGATTACCCGCTCTGTAGAATGTCCAAAGTTTTCGACGAGTGTAACATGGGCTTGTACACACCGCCCCCACTTCTTTCATCGCGACCCCCACCCGAGGCTCGGATAAAATCACCCCTAAAACCCCTCCGACGAAGGGATAACATTCGTAGTTCGAGGCACGTCCACCAGATGACGCCAGCGTTCGCTTTTTCCGCCGAATTCCAACGATCGCGCCGCCCCTACGTTGATAAGGTGGGAAATCGTCGCTCGGGTGGTTGATAAGATTCGAAATTTTCGCGCGCGGTGTGCTCGCTGTTGTCGCGCGGCGTCGGTTATCTCTCGTTCGAAATCTCAAAATGGCAAGGACACGCGGGGAGAGGCTGGCGTGCGTACAGCTACGACAGAGGGAAAGAGAGAGAGAGAGAGAGAGAGAGAGAGAAATAATCCTCACGCTACGTACGGGGGCAGCGCAGTAATTTTCAGAGCGGTCGTGCTTGGGTTGGTTGCAGCAGGGCAAGCGTGACTGGAGGCGATAGGAATCGAGATCCCGTCCGGCGGATAAGCAGCCGCTAGCCAAGCCGTTTTATTTTCTAGTTTAAAATGTAAAATAACGGGAATTTCGCAAATTACAGCGGCGTGCGTTATTTGTACAAAGTAATGCGGCGAGCGTGCCGCGTCCCTTCTCGTCTTCCTCCGCGGCTCGGTCCTCGCTCGACCTCTTCCACTTCGCGCGTTCAACCCTTCTCTCACTAGCCCCCCACCATCGCGACGAATCTAGGACTCTTAGCATTTCGCTTTCGGAATTCCTAGCTGAAGCACGCTATCATTATTTTTACGAGTGGAATTAATGCATCGGTTGGGATTCTAGTACGAGCCAGCACGAAAACGAGAGGGGCTCTTGCTACGTGGTTGTAGTTGGCCAAATTACGACGTAATCTTCTCGTCTCCTGTCGCGCGAGTAAATCACGCCTCACTCACGCCCGATCTATAAGCCCGACGTTCAACGAATCGTTGAGAAAACGAATTTTATTTAATTTCCTAATTGGCAAATTAGCCAACGATATGAGAATGTGTTAAAGTTTTGAACAGTATTGACAAAGTGTACCTTCACCGATAATTTTTTTATACGTTGAGTTTTTAGTTGAACGAAACGAGACGATAAAACGGCGCAGTGTCTTGTGAAATTCTTACTTTGTATTTTGATACGAATAGTTTCGAAGGAGAAATGGTGTGACTTGACGGAAATCTGCATTTAATTTCATGGGAAGTGAAATTGAATTCTTTCGAGACAAGGACAAGAATAATATTTTGTATTTACATATTTGATATAATAATATTTTGAATAATATTTCGAATAATTTTAATATTATATTATTATATTATTGATATAATAATATTTTGAATAATATTTTGAATAATTTTAATATTATATATTATTTTATAATATTATATATTATTATATTTTGAATAATATTTTAATATTATATATTATTAATAATATATAATAATATTTTGAATAATATTTTGTATTGACATATTTGATTTTTGTCTATGTAAATGTGATGGTTAGATCACCTTATCCTTCTCTCCCTGTACAACAGAAAGAAACGTCAACAGTTCAAATAAAAATTTTTCAATTGGAATCAACTTCTGTTTACAGAGATACCATTAATTCATTTTTACATGCGTGAAACTGATGTTATTTCCCCATCAATTCAATAATCAATCCCCGTGCACGGCAAAGATTGAATCATTTGTTGTCACGATCGTTAAATATTGTATTTCACGGCGTGAAAATGGCTTTCCATCTCTACCTATTATACCTATTATACAACAGTTGAATTTCGTTTCAAATGTCAAGTCGTACCAGAAACAATGGATCCATCGAGAAAAAAAGGTGTGATGCAGAAATAAAATAAACGTAAAACATTTGCAGAAAATTGATTCATCCTTCGCCTCGTTCGAGAATATTAAGCGTTAAGCAGTATTTATTGCATAATATTGGCCATTGGTTTGATCTCATTGTTCCAGGGTAAATGATTTTGAAATTAACGCGGTGGTTGGGACTCGGCGCACGACAAGCGTACGGTTTTAAAGGAGAATTTAATATCAGAGTAATCAGACCCGACTTCGTCGTAAGTCCCGCGGATCGCTTTACAACCCTTTGTATAATCGGATACCGCGAAACTATTGCACCCCTAACTGTTCTTCTCTGGCAGCATACTATGTCACTAAATACGCTTACAAGTTCATTGGGAGCAAAATCAATGCGACGCGATAAACCGATCATCAAACGCTTCGTGTTTACCTGAACAATTTGCTGCGGGTCTATAAATTTGTTAGGTACTTTCCAATCTTTCGTTACGATCGTGATGTTTGCCATTGGTTTCGTTCTTTCGTTAAATTTGCAGTATTTGTGGAAAATGGTAATGTAATAGTTAAAGTACTCTTTCTCACGTTTCACACAACTAAATGACACTCTTGAAGATGGAAGGATTAAAATTTGTGTGAGATACGACACTTACAAATCACTTTTTATCTTTGAAACGTACCATTAGGATTGTTTCTTTATTTTCTTCATAATTAATGAATTTTAATAGTCACTTATTCTTCCTGCTATGAAATAATACACATGTATGATCAGAGATATACAAAGTTGAGTATGTTCTCTATATTCTCGAGAAGGAAATTTATACAAGGATACATCATGATATTTTATAACTAAATTGCGGATATTTATCCACTCGTGAGAAATTTTGAAATGAAAAATTACACAGAATAAGAAGTGTGTATATAAAATATCCAAAGTATGGTGTTTTCTAGAACATTTGATAAGCAATTTTACAACCATCTTCTAATTATATCCTCAAAAAAATGAATTTACACATTTTATACCGTAAAATCCCACCTTTCTTTTAAATAACAAGAACATTAGACGTTATTAAATAGAATTAAATCATAATTAAATTAAAATATAAGTAAATTATAAATTATGTGCTAATTTTGTGCTTTTACAAAGAATCTGAACAGAATTCGGTCATGTATTAATGCACACACGTACGTAGTCTGATTGCAACGACAGCACTGTAACACAACTTTCAGAAAACACACGAAACAGCAAAGCGGGAAGATTTCTCTCCTCGAGACACACGTTCATGGTGAAGCAGTGGTTTCACCGGTCCGATTAACCGGAATTAAAATCAATACCCGCGGATGGAAGTTAACGCCGTCAAAATAAACATCAACACCGAGTTTCCCAACGATAGATTAGCCTAACTCGGGGATGTCGACGACGGTGCGTAAATTTTTCACAAAAGAGACCCCTCAAACATTTCCGTCTCGTCGACAGCGACTGGCCGGCGGCTGTTTACGCTGTGCCACCGGTCTCACAATGCACTCGACGTGCAGCTCTATGGCAATCAAAGTCCGTGGACAGGGTCGACCTGTCGGCAGCTTGTGAAATTCAGGTCTGTGAAATATTTTACACTGTGTTGTTGTTGTTTTTTCGCTCTCTCTCTCTCTCTCTCTCTCTCTCTGTCTCTTTTCTTTCTATCCTCTAACGTTACATACGAGGCATGCATGCGATCGAAGTTACACCGCGTAGGGGCGCACGAACACGCACGTCCATCCCCGTCTACACGTAAAATGAGAAAAATGAGAAAAAGCAAGCTCACGAGGAGTCGCGTGAATTCTGCTGCGTGATTCACGCAACGTTGCCCCTCCCCTGTGTGTCGGTTTTACTAAAGAGGTCCTCCGTTCGATTGTCACTCCTGATGACCAGATAGAGAAACATCAAGGACTGGTTGACGTTATTATTTAAGTTACTGCTGGTAAGACAGTGAGTCGCAGTTTTAATTGAAACTAAAAACATATTTGAGTATTTAGCCCGCGCTAAACTGTTATACGGATAACCTTTTCATTAATAATCAAATGATTTACTTGTTAGACAGAGGTTCAAGCAGGATAACATATATTGCGATATATCGAACAAGTGTGTCAGAATTATTAAGTTCGAGAATGTATACGTTTTTAAACTTCTTAGATTTTTGATAATTTCGAAGGATAGCGAGATATTATATTCGCTACATGTTCGATCAATAACTGCTTAATAAATTTATTAAGAAAGCAATATTGAATATAATCGTGTTTAATTACGTGATGAATCGATGCATCATTTCTGAGTGACAAAGATATAATTTTTCCATAAGTTGAAGCAGTAAACGAAAGTGATAAGAACGTGCCTTGTTTCGAGATTTCAAAGCACGAAAGTATAAAAATCCACGAAGTTATTTAAGCATTCTCAAATATCGAAATAAGTTGACAATTTTCTTGATCTTCTATTCTATTTTCTGTTAATCAAATTTCAACGTTAGATTCGTTTGTTGTAAAACAGTTTTAGAATTATTACAATCTTTGGCCGATTTTAATCCTGTATTTTAAAATCCAAAATTTTTCACTTTTAGGCAGATTGTCTTCTTAATGCTTTTTAGTCTCATTAGATCAGAGTTTCGAGTTTTATATATATAAAAAAAATATATATATGCTCGTGTAATATTCATTTATGGTAATTTATCTTCCTGTGTTAAGATAATTGATAATACTGATCACGTTGAATTCATGCTGATTTGATGATTTTCCAAACTTTGAATTTCAACACAATACTTTTATTGAAGAAATTCTGAATGATTTTAAATGTTTGCGAAATCCGCCATTTCGTATGCAATAATCTAATATTTACAACGATGCCGCTCGCTTTTTCAGGGATTTCAGTTACAGATTCGTAAACAGGATGTTTTCTCGGTTGTTATCGAATACGATGCACGTATACTCTGCATTTCGAATAAATTATTGGCGCGGCAGTAGTCCGAAGATTATCGTTCAATGATTCCATAAAAATGTTATAACAAAAACAATAAAACAATGTTTAAAAGAAGGATTTTTAACGACTGAAAAGTCAAGATTGTATCAACGTGGAACGATGGGATAATGTTTGTTCTAATTTATTGTGCATCTTATCTACGTCGTTACATAATTGTTGTTCAACGATACAAACAATTAAATACAGGAAATAAGAAATAAACAATATACATATGCACATTTTCTTCGTTAATTTTCTGAATATTCAGGTTTCATATCTTTTAACAAATGGCGCACGTTGTAGATATAAACGGAAGAAAGTGTCTCTCTCTCTCATCGGTCAATAATTTAATAACAAACTAAAATATTTCGCTATACTCTTCACAGATTGAACACCGATGTAGATGTATCATCGCGTTTCATACAATATACTTACAATATTCTATGTGCTAAGATTAGGTAGGAACGTCATGTACTGGCGCCCAAGTAGAAACGTCCAATCTTTGTCAGACTACTATACATTCACTGACAGAGTCGATACAGTCTGTTACAGATATTGTCAAATGAAAATTATATTTTATACTTACAATTAGACACGTGTCTTGTTTGCTACTGGTTGTAAATTACTCGTAATTTTGAAAAAAAAAAACGAAAAATTTTTCAGCTAATACTACTCTGAAATGTATCAAATAACATTATATCTGGGTGAGATTATTAAATTCAGGAATTGAAAAATTGTCACAAATATGTGACCCGATACTCTTTTTTCGGCAATTAACAAAACAAACAGTCTAATAATTTACTGACAATTGTTATAAATAACACTATGACAATTTCAAACAATTACAAAAATATCAAATGCCCGTAGCAATTATGTATTAATCTATGACGATATATTGACAAAATACAATACAGTGCAGCGGCAAGTATAGGCAAAATAAAATTTTCAAAATGCCCTAAATTCTTATCTTTCTTTTGAATTTCCAAAGTACAGCGCGTTACAAATGTACGTAAATTCTCCTAATCGACTATAGAGGTATTCAAATACCTTCATTCAAATAGCCACAGTACCAGCACTTCACACATTCAGCGTCGTTCGTCCTTAATCGTTCCTCTTTTATTCGTCATTCTCTTCCGTCTCGCTCGACGACCTTTCCATTCTGCCACGACTTTCGAAACTATTTTACACGTCCGCATCGGTGGCGTTGACGGCGCAGACTCGTTCCCATCCGTTCAAGCGACTTCCTTAATCCGATTAACGTACAAATATTCGCGCAAATATGCCAGCGTCGAACGCTCGCCTCACGACAGCGTGGCGATGCAATTTCAACGTTTCCCGGATCCGTTTCACCGCGTATTAAACCCGCGAGCAAGGCGCACCGAGTCGAATTGTCGCGGACGAGATATTGCGGCAGGAATCACGCTACCGTCTTCTAAATAAGATTCCGAAGAATAGGAAACGTTCGGTGGTGGTGTGCGGGAGCGGTGTGTGTTAGGTTTTCCGGCATTCGCGTTGACACCGGGGGGTTGCGCGAGCGTGTTGCCAAGAGACACGTGAACCAGACGGTTATATCACGATTTTTATTGAAGATTTCGAGGCAACGCTCACGCAACGTTCATATCGTTCTGATGATCTGGCGTTCGTCGCATTCTCGTCACGCTACGATTGAAACCGCTCGCGGAGAAGCAGTGTTCTTTTCCGCGTTGTCCTCCCGGCTTTTCAGCCTCGAAAAGCACCCTCTGAATAAAATATTATTCGCACTTGGCACGCAGCGGAAGAACCAATGGCTCAATGTACGAATTTCGAAAGAATTTGGATTAGAGTGGTTTTCTGTCAGATATAGAGTTTAACTAATAATACATCTATAGTTGTCAGATTAATTATATAAAGTTATTGTTGAAGTTGTTAGAATTAATAAATGTTAAGTAATATTATTGTGAATTTGAATTTATTTCTTTAATTATTTCCTAGTAGATTTATTATTTTATATTGCTATTGTTAATTGTTTCTCTAATATAATTTCCTATGGTTGTTGTTTCTAAATATTTCTAAATTACGCAATTATTTACATTATTTTTTTCATTGCCAGTTTTTATTTTTATAATGTTAATTATCATATTGTTCATTAATTGATAATCAATTATTAGAATAATATTATTAATATTATTGGAATAATTGTTATTAAAGATACAATAAGATAACGATAAGTAATCTCTAGAAAATCTCTTTCGTGACTTTATAGGGAAAAATATTTTAATTCCAGCGGCAGATGTTTCCTTTTATGCAATCAATTTCTTTTGTGCGTTATTTGCAATTTTTTTTTTCTTTTTTTATTCAACGCGTTATTCAACAACGTATCGGCACAACGTGTGAAACATTCGAAATCGTACTGCTCGTAATAAACGCTTTTCACGCTACTTGATACGGTTAACAAGATTAATTTTCAGAAACTAGAAACCTGATGAATGTAACTGTTATTGATTTTTGAAGTGATATTTCCGAATGAATAAATAATGCGCGATGTCATTCATCTACGTTTTACAATTCTGAAACACCGGTTTAACCCGGCCGCGAATAAATCGCACGCGTGTACATACGTATATATCATACACGTGTATGTATTTTTCACGGCAAACAATATTGCAGCGTGCATCGCCGATATAATGTTATTTATGAATTTTATTGCCAACGATTAATTCCGATTTACATGCCAGCACGTCAGCAACGTTATTTACATGTCGTTCGTATCTCGCGCAATAATAGTTTTCTTAAATTTAGATGGGAATCGTGAGAGAAAGAGAGAGACATTATGGTTTTTCTTCTTTTTTCTCTCTCTCTCTACCCTGTGCGCGGATCAACGCGTCTGACCCCACGTATACGACAGAATTTTCGGAAATTGTCGCCAGAGAAAAAGTGGCACGTACACATAGCTTTAATGGCCGTAACAGCAGGAAAATGCTCTTTTTTGCGAGACGTTTCCACAGGACAGCAGATATGAGTCAGATAAATCTGGAACGTCGGTGTTTAACACACACCGTAAAGATGAATCACGGGGCAACGTCACGGTGGCACGTACGAGAAAGCGTTACCGGAGCATTCGGAATCTAAATATTACCTCGCTTATATCTTGAACGTTGAACGAGATGAAAAAAAGACGTGGGTAACATTTGACATTTGTAATTTTTATTTTGTAGTACAGTAGTAAGTCTGATGTGCTCGTGATTGAATTGTTTTAATTCAGTTTCGGAAATATTGCTGAAATCCTTCTACTTGATATTCCAACCGACAATAAGTAAAAGATAATGTATCGAAATTTGTTCTATGAAGTACGTACACATACTTTACAACTTTTATGTTTAATAATTTAATTTCATATTGCCGTTGAAGTTTAGTACATTTTCTATTTCATATTTCATTCGAGCTTCATTTCTTCACTTCACGTTTTCTTTGTTAATCACGTATGATTATTACTTTCTTTAATATAACATAATATCAATGTCCCATTAAATATCCCAATCCACGTTGTTAATTAAAAAATTATTCTTCGCCTCGTAACAGTCAAATTTACGATTAGAGTTAATCAAATTACAACGATCCAACGATTCAATGAAAATGATTTGATAGATTGTGAAACCAACAGTAAATAACTGAATAAAACTCAGTGAATAAACTCAGTTCGCGATCAACGTGAACTAGCCGTGCTCTATTTCTATTTTCGCATTATTTCAGCAATTTTTACATTCGCAATCACTGCGTCTAAGAGTGAAAGTAAATTTCTCCATCAATTTCACCGTGGATCGTTAAGACAATTTGTCGGCCACGGTTAGTCCATCGCGATCATTAAAACAGGATGGTATATCGTGCTCGTTGCGAGGGACGAGACGAGAAAACTGTAACTATCTGACCGTGTAAGGGAAATAGATAAACGATGGCGGTTACGTCACCCCGAGGGTTGGCTTCGTCACGTTGCTAGCTGGAACGGATGTAATGTTAGCGCAATAGGGATGGGATATAGTAGGGTTATATAGCTATTTGCCGAGGGCAAGAAACGATGGGATGGAAAAGGGTATGAGAGCTTAACTTTGCCTCCTTATTTCCCAACAGACTTGCTTGCTCTGCCCTCTTGCCCTCGCCCATCTTACGAACATTCCTCTTCTTGCATCTCATCCTCGTACTCTAGGTCGCCGCTACCTATCGCGCTCTATGATTTACAACCAGCGATGCTCATCTTGCAAACAGAGAGACCACAGCACTCGCCGCGAAGGTTCTTTCTCTTTCCAACCAGTGTCGCCCTCCTCCTCGTCCAATGTCGATCCCCAAAATTTCCTATTTATTTATTCAACGTCACGTCTAATTTCGTTGTTTGCTAAATTAATAACTTCACGGTTAATTTCATTAATAAATTGTAATAATAATAAAGTTACGAATATAATATTTAATAGTAAAAAATAGTAGAAAAATTGTCTATCTACTTTCTAAATTAAACTTGTTATATTTTTACATTCGTTTTATTTAATATATTTAAATTTATAAATAATATATAATTAATGTTTTTAATATTTTTAATTTATATTCATTCAGAGGACGAGTGTTTTTTTTCTTGTTTTCATTGTCAATTACTTAAAATTTAAGTCTATGAACTTTCGAATCTTAAAATTTATTTATTTAAAGTCACACTTACGTATTAGTATGCTGAACTTGGACAAGCAAAAATGCATAAAGCGTACTGCGCAAAAATATATAAAATAGTACTCGTAATAATATTTAATAATTAAACCGATTGGCTATCTACGTTCCAGTTTTTTAAATTAAATTATTGTTACACTATATTTAAAACAATTTGCTACCTGCGTCACATTCTCTGAATTCTATTCATATTTTTTTTTAATTAAATTTATATATTTTCGTTACGTTTGTACTAGATGATAATTTTCCACTCTTTTCCATTCTCTGCAATTGGCATTGCCACGTTTCGCCACATTATACCGAACAGACGCTACGATCCTATGGAAAACATTCTGAATAGATGAAAAGAACATTCGCGAAATCATAGAAATCGTTGCTACTACTATATCGCACTTTGTTCGTCGAAAGGTTACTCTAAGCGCTCGTCCTTTTTATAGTACACAATCCAGATCGTTGAAACGCTGTTTGGCTTAAAGCTTTTAGAGACGATTCAAAAAACCTATTCTGTTCCCTGAGCTTGTTTCTCTCTGTCTTGTAAAAGTCACAGGTGAACCGTAGAGTTTTTCGCTGAAAAAGATTCTAAGTGCTGCTTTCAAGCTTTGAAAAATCAGTCGAAAAAAAAAACATTCCGTTGACGGACAGCGCGTCTTCGTTGCCTAAATACCATCAGTGGATCTGTATTGGATCGTTGCATATAAAATGGCGGTGTACAGTTGTTCAGAATTTAATAACTAAGATTATTGTATTGAATATTATTGAGATAATATCTCTGAGATTACAAGCTCGCGAATACAAGCGTGCTTTGTCAATTATCACGTCGAATTCGAATGCATTATTCGACCTAACAAAAGTATATAGTTATTCGAGAACCATATTAACAGAGGTGACAATTATTCACGTGAAAAACTTCGATTAGAATGTATATAAATACGAAAAATTATTAACAACACTAATCGATCGAAGATTTTAATTGCAACAATTCTAACATTATTTCGAAGACACAACGTAACACTGAAGTTTCATTAGTACTATTTCATAAAAAAAAAAAAAAAAAAAAAAAAATATCAAAATGTTATTTTCAAAAACAGAATGGAAACATTGAAACGTTTATTAAGAATGTCGAATTTCATCCGCAGTGGTCAGATATAGTAATGACAATCGCTCGTTCGTAGAGAACTATTTTTCAAAGAGTAATTATCGATTAACCCCAGCACACACGGGTATGCACGAATCTCGCTTATTTGTGGAAGAATTTCATTAGAACCATTTGGGGCATAATTAATTATATTCCAGTGGAATATTGCGTAATTAATGGTAACGAATACGCGATGGTCGATAATGTTAACTAAAATAGATAACTTTAATTCGCTCGTACTACTTCCTCGTAAATTATCGTCGACGTAATCGTTAATATTTATCGTGTTGTTTCCGCGCTATCGACGAAAACATCGAAAACAAATGAAAATATCAATGGCTCGGAATATTTGGATTTTTAAAGTACACATTGTAAAGCACTTAATTTAAATTAAAATCTTTGTTGTGTAACAATTGTATTCATTGTCAGTCGTAAACTTGATATTCACTGTTGTGGTAGAAGCTTATTTACCATTTGTTTATACTTTTTGCATTATATATTCAATCCTTGATATCATATTTATATTCTTTTATTCTTTTCATTTTCACATAATTCTACATGTTTCATTACTTCTTGAAGTTGAGGTTGTTGCAAAACCACTTGGTTTTATGCTGATAAATAATCCACACACCACGTGTGGATTATTCGAGAATTTATGACATTTCCTCTTATCTCATTATGTCTCTACTACTGCAAAGGAAAATTCATTTCCATTTAATTTACATCGATTTTAATTTATTTCTATTTAAATTTAACTTAAGAATTTGGTAGATGTTAAATTTACCAATTTGAAAACTGAAAGTCTATTCTAAAAAAGGATTAAAACTATAAAAAAAAACAACATTTTAGCAACTTGCGTCACCCGTTCTTACTTCCTTCAGTTTCCGTCTGTTATCGAAAGCGACAAACACAGTTTTCAATCAATTTCTCCGCCAATCCGATCGTTCAACCCTCGGATCTACCGGCACGAATATATTACACCACCGGAATGCACACACAGTTTTTAAATATTTGATCTCAACGTCCAACACAATTTCACGACCTTTATACTTAAATACTAACTTATTCTGTCATCTATCTCGCAAGCAGAGTCGATCCGCGCCGGTGCGCGTTGGCGCAACAGCCGCTAATACGTTCCGTATGTACGATCAAACGACCCGGGTCCACCGTAGAAAAGATTTAACATTTAAATGTATGCATTGCCTTACCGCGTAAAAGGCGCTCGACGGGACGTAGTATTTTAGTTGAGAGCACCTAGGCGCCACGCCACTAGTTGCTAAGTGCAAATAGTCAGCTACCGGCGAGCCAGGGCTCCGAGGTCCCAGACTTATTTCACGGTAGAACGAAGTCAGGATACCTCGGGACGCACGGGAATTCCAAATCCAGATCCGGGAATCCTTCCGCGAATCCATTGTTGAGTGACCTCGTCGCCGCCCTCTTATTCTCCGCTGTCAACTCGCGCGCCGCTTATCTCGTCAGATGTGGCCACCTGGCTGTCTACCTGAGCGCGCCTAATGAATACAAATCGCCCCGTTTGAAGTTGAAACCCGGCTACAAATGAAACTGTTCAGCCATTCCATAAATAGCTCTTCAATTCATTTCGCGCGGCGAATGATTTATTCAACGATTTACCTCCGCGTACAACGCGTTGCCTGTACGTCGCTTCTCAACGGTGAACGGTGAATTTAATTTAGTTTCTGCGGCAGCTAGTCGTATCCGATTCCTCATTGTCTCTTTGTACTATGGGAATAATATTGTTGTTGCTCGTAATAATTCCATTTAGCCGTGTCATTAATCGCGGTGGGATAAGAACGGCGTTCTCTCGCGCTGTCAAGTTTTATGAGCTTCGACTTTGGTGGAGTTGGAATGATTACTTGGAATCGTTGTTTTGTTTTTTTTTTTTAAGAAAGAATGAAACTTTTTATAAATGATGGATACGTGTATTTTATATATTTAATAATAATAAAATGTAATAATATTAAAATAAATATATTACGAAGTATAGTGTTCAAGTATATTCTATTCTATTTGAACTGATGCCTATATTTCGAGTATTAAAATTTTCTGAGCAGTATTGAAATATTACACGTTCTAAATATCTTTTTTGAAGGGTAGAGTTAATTTATTTATTCTATAGGATATATCACTGCAAACAATTGCAACTTGAGTAAATTACATGTGAATAATTATACAAAATGCATGCAATGATAACACAAAAGTCTTTAAAATAAAATCGAAATCTAACGGGATGTGAGTTTGAATCATAGAAGCTACAATTTTTGGAAGAAATTAAATAAAAAATAAAAATTTAAAAACCAAATGTAAAAAGACCGAACAATAAAAGATGAATCTGAAGTAATTGAAATTGCTATCCTTCTCAAGATATTGTATTAAAAATAAGTGCGCATTATATTTCTGTGTTTGAAATGAAGAATAATTTCTTATGGAAAATATAACGTGCAGAAGCAAATTATAAAAATATTTAAAATAATCGCAATTCGTAGGTACTGCTTATCACAGAACGATCATATATCTTTTACCCTACGTTACTTTATATTTTAGTACAATAGTAATTGATTATGCTTCAAATTCTTTGTTATTGATACACGATACGAAGCAATTAACGACGAAATTTGATCTTCATTTAACAATCGTTCGTAGCAACGCAGCAAGTATGAACAATTTGTGAAATCTTGCACACAACGGTCGCGTAAGTTTCAGTGTCTACCACTTAAATTCGTGGTAAATCACTGACGACGTGTGATGAAATCCGTGTACGTGTCGTAACTTCCGGCGGGTATAGCCAGCCTATCATGGATGTAACTGCTCGGCCGTGCTTCTCGTGGATTTTTTCACTTTCGATCACGTCGACAGAGCTCCGCACCCTATCCATCGCAATCCCCCTCGCCTCCACCTCCTGTGCGCTGGCAAAATGTATGGATGCCGAGCGCGAAATGCGACACTGCGGGTGTCGGATTCTCGCAGCAGATTTTACGTATAAATCGTTTTTTGACTGGCACCGACACCGACCGTTATACCGTGCGGACTTTCGATTCCGCGGCGTAACTTAATCACGTAGATAAAATTCTGGATATCGCGATACCTGATGATACGCTCTGAGACAGGAAGCGCGAGGGAGTGGAAGGGGGGTGAAAACATCAGGCGCGACAAAATACAGTTGAAAGGTTACACGATCGCTCGATCCACCCAGTTATAGGAAAGCCTTGACTGGTCGACAAAGCGTAACTGCACTCTCAAAAGGATGCCTTCGGTGTATACGTGTGTATAATACGTCCGCTTGTGTACGTGCACGTGTGCATTGCACCACTCGAACGGATCGATTTCTCGTGTCACTTCTCTCGTTCGTCTCTTCTTTCTTCTTTTTTTTTTTTTTTTCTTTTTTTTTCGTATAATTATATTTTTCACGCGCTCCGTTCTTACCGATGCGCCGGCGATATACATACATACAATTCGATTGAAAATCCAACACGGTGGACTGGCCTATGGTAGAATAGGCCAGATTTCTGTTGGGAATGCTTAACATGTTGATTGTTCACGCGAAATATAGTATTTTAATATTTAAAGTAGATATTTTAATTTTAAGAAGAAAAGATTAGAAAGCATTTAAAACAAATATTTTAGAAAATACTAAGTAGTAACAAAAGGAGGGAAAACAGATCTTTCGTTTGTTTGTACATATCTAGTTATTCATACTGTTAAAAATTTTCTTGTTATTTTAATTATTAAACTGACGATTTTTATACAAATTTATATTTCTGAGAGTGTAATTAAAAATAAATGGAACGTCAGTCGAAAATTGTTTCATTATTACGTAAATATTCGCGTTTAATCATTATGAATAGTTGTCAACGTGTTGACAAGATTGATAAGATTGAAAAGAATCTTGAAATTAATAATATTAATCATATTTCCATTTTGATATCATTAATTTTCGCACTTACTAAAAATTTTAAACATTTCATTAAATTTTATTATTGTTATTTGTCTAATTGTCGTAAAGACAAATGTATTTCACTTAAAAATTCAAAGTGTGTTAAAATTTCAATAGAAGCGACAACGTTCTTAACTAAATAGATATTCTGATATGTATACTCAAACCGTAATTAATCACATTTAAATTTGAATGTTATTATCATAATATTTTCAATTTTCAAAAAAATTTGTTTCATTTCAAAAGACAAAGAATGAAAGAAAATTTGTAAATTGAAAATTTAATCAACTGTTTTATTAACTACTCTTTTTCCTATTAAATTATGGGATTTACGTAGTGTAATTGAAAGTGCTCAGAGATATTCCAATCACGTGTTTCGCTTGTTTCTGGTTTGTAATTGATTCAAAAAACAAGTAGATGATACGAGGAACAAAAGAGAAACTAATCGATCACACGAGCCAGACGTTTAATCCAGCATTTTAGAGTAGCACGACAGCTTTGCTCGTTTCTCAGTGCTGTTTTGCAGACTAGATAGCAAAAAGTTTATGGCGTGCTACTGGAACAATACACGTAGGTACTATTGAGACTACTGGCTGGTAGGTTTATTCACTAGAATATTGTGTATGAATTTCATTTCCTTTCTATATAATTTTATTACAAATAACATTGTTCAGTTAATTATCGTACATTGTTTATTAAACAATGTTACACATT
Organism: Frieseomelitta varia; assembly: GCF_011392965.1. NCBI lineage: Eukaryota > Metazoa > Arthropoda > Insecta > Hymenoptera > Apidae > Frieseomelitta > Frieseomelitta varia. Next base: position 110,451 of record NW_025109971.1, read on the forward strand.
TATTATATAAAAGGTTTATCATTTTTTTACTTGTAAAGATATAGGAAATTTAATTAATTACATGCCTCTGTATCCTTTCATTTACATTTGAATTAAGCAAGGGTTTAAAAAATAAATTATATATGCCCCTGTGAAAAGCATAATTACACCCTGCTATTTATGCTATGAAGGTGTATTGATTGAGAGCAGAATATATTTTTCAATATCTAGGATATTTTTATTTTTCAAGGGATTTAAGTTTACATAGTGTCTCGGGTTAGTTACAATACGTAAACGTTACACATAATTCAAATGAATATATCATTACAATTCAAATATATTTCGAAGAATAAAATTTAAAAACGTATCTTTTATCGTATAAAATCTTCTTGAGCTACATTTGTTTTACTTAACATTTGTCAAATATCTCAAAGAATTATCACTTATTACAGATCAGCACTCTTTCTAAATATAATTGCACATTGAACATCGAATCATTTAAAATCACACGTGAAAGGAACATATTTTGATCGTAAACTTTTTGACTAAGAAATGTTTCTACTCTTTAGAAATCTAAAATAAAAACCATTATACATATGCAGATAATACATATGTAATCTGACGAATCAATCTTAGAAGTTTCGAATACTTTTCTGTAACCTAACACATAATGCATTTGTTAATGCAGTTATTAATCCAAAAATGTATCTGCTAAAGCAATTAACAATCGAACAATGATTTAGGTATATTATCGCTCAATTAGTTTTCGGTTCTTATGTACACGGTTCGGTTGGTGTGTTGAAAGATAAAAGAAGGGAAGCACGAATCGATTTGAAAAGCCGACAGCGAGACGTTTAATCTACCATTTTAGTCGAGCATGACAGGTTCGCTCGTTTCTCACTGCCATTTCATAGTCAGTGACAAAAACTTTATAGCGTGGCGCTAAACAGTGGCACGTACTAAGGAAGATTGCATTCGTCGCTGTGTGTCGTGGCAAACTCTATTACTAGAGACGTTTTCATGTTTATTTAGAGGATCGAACAGAACGCAATTTAAAGCCACATTTACTTTATAGTTATTTTATAGACGAAATTTTTATGCATTCGTGGATTATGAAAAGAAGCATAAAACGCGCATAATGTGTATAAAAATGTATAAAAAAAAGAGTTCAAATTATAGTAACAATCGTGAAAATATAATTTTAAAGAAATGACGCCTAAGTGGCAAATTATCGCCATCAGAAATAATTGTATTACGTTTATATTATGTTTCATGGTGCGCTTTTATTATTTGTCGCAGCTGAGAAATATTTTGCATTCACTGCAATTTTCTACGTACAAACACAGCTCATCTACTTATTGCCGGTGGCACAAAGGATGAAAATTTAAAGAGCAACGTTCCGATGCTCTTTCTCTTTGTTTGCTTCAACTTCATATCTGTTTTGTATCCTTTGCTGCATCTTAGTAATACCATCGTTTGTTGTTAAGTTACAAACGCTGTAATAATCATTCTTGAAGTTATATTAATATTCTACGTATTTATTTAAAAAAAAATTCATATTTATTTAAAAATATTTATTTATATATATTTATCAAAAAAAAAAAGAAATCGTGTTAGTTTTAAAACACAAATATGTATAAGACGAAGTTATCATTGACCTTACTACTTGCTCTTATTACCACCAGAATAAATTAAATAGAATTGTGAAAATTTTCACTCTTACCATTTCTACAATAATTAAAACTCTTGAAAATCTACATTTCAAAAAATATACTTTTATTTATTATTCCTTTTGAATTTTTTATTTTAAATTTATTACATATATAACAAGTAACTGGTAATAATGAACAGTTCTGATATTTGTCGTATACAAAGAGAATTGAAATTATCCATTACAGTTAATCATTAGAGATGCACGCGAGAACTGAATTGATTTCCAAAACTTTTCTCTAAAGTGAAATCATCATTTTTGACTTTCGTTTTATTTTGAACCATAATGTATAATTCAAATTAACGTGATTTATGGCCATCTTTGCATATTATATAATTATAGTACATTATACTAATATATATTATAGTATATAATAAACATTATACAAAATAAATACTACAATATATAGACTATAAAGGCTATATAAAGACTATATATATAGTACGTTACTAGTACAATATACATTCGACTTTGGATATCTCACATATTTTTACAATTTTAAATTTCCTAATTTCCCATAAATACATAAAAATCCACAGTCTGCTTGAACTCGAACGATAACGTATTTGCACGTCAAGAGGAAAGTGACGAAATTGATTTCACTGACTGTGGACAGCAGGGGTCACCGGAAACACATACACGTACGTGTCGTGTGAAGTCGAATCGGAAAAGTCGGCCAGCTGAAACCCCATGGAGCCACATTGGTTTCGAAGTTATCGTTGATTTCTCGCGAAATAAGAGAAACAGCCAGGCGAAACTTTTCATTCGCCGCGAGACCCTATACATAACTAGCCGGTGTTCTCGCGGCGACATAACCGCGCCGATACACCGATAGCCCAATATACTTTGCTGGCTGGCTGCCGTTAGTCCCAAGGTAGCGATACCCGGACGAACGAAAACGAGCAGAGGGTGTTAAACGGGGCCATTACCTCCAACCAGCTGCCATTATTGCTCATTTATCGGCGAAAGCCCGATGAAACTATTGGCCAATAGGCTCGCCGCGACACAACACTCTCTCGCTCTCCTCCGACAGTTTTCTGCTATCGTCGTTAAGATCTGCCACATCTTTCTTTCTTCCGCTTCTTCGGCATTGACTCGCGAGCTGTGCGTCGATAATTGCGCATTACCGTTCTTTTTCCGATTCCTTTTCGCGTTAGAAATCTCCTCACGAATGAAAGCGATGAAAGAAATAATCGATTGTAAGTGTCTTTGCTGTGGAGGTAATTTTTTAATTTAATTTTACTTTGTTCTGTGGATGTGCATTTTAAGGTTTGTATGTGTCGACTCTTTTCGTGATCTTGGAGTCTGGAATTGAGAAAATACTATTTATTGACAGATCGTGGATCTTGGAATGCAATTTTGTATCATTGCAAAGAAATGGAACTTGGATAGAAATATTTTTTTTTTTTTTTAATATGGGGGTTTATCGTCGCATCGACTACGAGGTCTTTAGCGACGTGTTGAAACTGACTCTTTATAACTGATCTAGTAGTTGGGTCTCCTTTAGGTAGTTGATAACGTTTTTTTGTTGTTTCTGGCAGGTTAGAGCAGTGTTTTGGTTTAATCCGTATTTACTTCTTATGCTTCGGTGTTTTCTGCATTCATGTAGCAGGTGCTGGGTGGTGATTTGCAAGTTGCAGGTGTTGCAAAAAAGGTGGTTCTGTTTTGCATAGAAGGTATTCGTGTGTGATCTTGGAGTGTCCAATTCGAAGCCTAGTCATAGCTATCCTTTTCTGCTTATATTGTTGTTTGGTATTTTTTGATAGAAATGGTGTGCTATGTCGTGTACTTTGGTTCTATTTGTCGTAGTCGAAATTCTGTTCCATTCTTCTCTTTCTGCTTTGGTCGTTGAAGCTAGGTCTTGGTGTGGGATTGGGATGTTGATTTCTTTTGTTTGGTCGATTGTTGCTTCTTTGGCTAAGGAGTCGGCTTGTTCGTTTCCTTCAATTCCCTGCTGGATCCAGGTGATTATTATATGTTTGTGGTCGTTAGTAAGTTCGGTATATGTTTCCTAGAAATATTTTTGTATGCAGTGTATATTCTGTAAATTTCTCTACCTCCAAATTTCTTAAAAATGTATAAATATTCGCTATTAATTGTAATAAAAAAATTCTTCTTTCGAGTTTAAGTTGACTTTTGTCCCGTACAAAATTGCAGAATTTATAGAACAAGAATGACAAGTTTAATTTCAATGTTAGTTATGCAAACATTTTTCTCAGGCTCAGAGATACATATGTATATAAGTCCTTTTGAAAATGAACGAACCTTCAAAATTTCTAAAGCTGTATCTGACATTATGATACAGTAATTGCATCGCTTTCTGTAAACTGTCAAGCGATAATCTCCTTTACTGAATTACGTTTAATTGAATGCACAAAGTTTGAACTCGCATTGAACAACCTGTATGCTTAGTTTGATTAATGTATCCCTTGATGATGTTTCAAGATATCAAGTTGTAGGGAAAATCCACACAGATTACGTTTCAACAGGTAGTTTATAAATACTTCCCAATGTTTTGATAATAATTCATCTTGGTGGATTTAATAGAATAACTATATGCATGTTTATTGAGTTAAATGAACGCAATTTATATGAGATTACCAGTTCATTCAATTATTACACATATTACCACATCTCTCTTTAACATACTAATTATTATTACTCGATAAAATATCAACGTGTAATTCACAAAATTTTTGTACTTTTTAATTCGTTATTCCAGAAATAAAATTGACCTTCCATCAGCTTTTTGTTTCTCTATTGTTAAAAAATTTCTCAAACTTTTCAAATAAAATAGAAAAATGGTTAATAATGATCGTGAGTAAAAACAATTCATTTAATATGTTTTATTTTACAATTCATTAAAACTGATTTATAGCACAGTGTTGAATCTATTTTCATTTCATTAAAAATTTACTTGAGGGTAGCTAGCAAGATTTTTTTAGAACAATAAACTTGCAACAGTTTTCTTAATCCTCAATTTTACGACATATTTATCATCATAACATATTCCTTGCGTTATTATCTTCCTGCCATCAATTGTTGAATATTTTTCTATTCAAGTGATACGAGTTCGTTCGAAGCTTTTTTGATTTCTTGAAACGAACGTGAGCTCGAGATATAAAAAAGTTTCAGCGAAAAAAAAAGTTAAGGTTAGTTTCATTCACGTTGAACAAGATTCGCTTGGAGAAGTTGGACGTATATATATTTAATTACTTCGAAAGCCGAGGAATAGATTTCGACACGAAGAAATTGCAGTACAACTTTCGCCGTAAAACGGCGATTTCTCTCTCTCTCTCTCTTTCTCTCTCCCTCTCGCTGTAAAATGGGTTTTCGAGTTCCGTTTGAGGAGTTTCGAATGTTGGAGAGGTGACGGCGATCTCCTCATTCGCTGCCTTTCAGAGCCATTCAAACGTAACCTGTAGCACCAAAACCGATTTCACGATCGGAACTTTCGAAACTTCGCACTTGTAAACACGACCAAAGAGGATTAGAGGGAGTTTCCAGTAGTATTTCCGCTTTGCGAATACGACACTGGGTGTGTAACGCTGGGATTGCGTGCACCGCTCGACACGCCGCGATAAACGGTTCGAATACGCGTAAACTTGCCTTTCCATTGTACCATGGCCTCAAGTGCTCCCTCACACACGTGGACGATGCCATGTTCTTCTCGAATCAGTTTCCATTAACGAACATGCTAATGACACGTATTAACTCTGCTCTTCGAGAATCCTGTTCGAGAAGATCTTGAACAATTGGATCTGTTAACCGAAGTATGCGCGAGACGTATGTTCGCGAGCGTTGAATTAAAATTTTAATGAAAAGGAAAAATTTAAAACACCGTGGAACGTTTGGAGCGAACGAAATTAAAAAAACGAATGAAGAAATTCATTTGTAAAAGAATTGCACGCGTAGTGCAGCGTTGCAGCGAGCGAAACGAGTAGTAATTTCTCGAGATTTATTTTGAGACAGAAAGTTTGCTCGGTAATTGCGTAATGTTTTTTGTTAGAATTTTTGTCGCGAATTTTTAATTTGTTTTTGCTTTCCGTGCGATCAAATTTTCTTGTTCTTTTTAAATAAGAAAATTGTCAATAATGTCGTTTGCATTTATCCCGTGTTCGACGAGTGTAATCATCTCTTGTGTCGATTTGAAGAATTCACATTCTTGTAAAATGTCATACTACACATGTAATATGTATTACAAGATGTAACACAAATATCTTATTGTTGTTATCAGAAGATATGCAAGTAATATTCGTTTTTAAGTCCTTCGTTTTTTAATTACTATTAAATTACACGTATAAAGCGTCAGACAAAACTAGAGAAAATAAGACATGAAAACTCGTACCCACGTGAGAATAGGATTTCTTACAGAAACTTCAACCTATTTATCGTCAATAAAAAAGTTTGCAAGCTGAACTATTTATTTCAAAATCTCCGATGGCGATCAAAATCTGTTAACTGAACAGAATAGCAAAATATTTCCTCGTCGTGAAATGAGTAGAAAAATTCCAACCTTGTCTTGCGAACAATTAATGACAGTCCTCCTCTCGTAAAAAAAAAAAAAAAGAAATCTCTCTGAATGTTCCATGATAATGTTATCCATAAACGTGGAAACTTATGCAGTTGGCGGCATTTGCAGTTCGGCGGAGATTGTAGCTTAGCACGTTACATATATAGTATATCGAACATACTCGTACGATCTGCGACACGCACGTTCACTCGAATATTAGCGCACGCAAGCTTGCGAACGAGCAGGGTCCTATGTAAGTATGTACACGCTGTATGTAGGCCCGATAATTAACGAATATGCTAATCAGGCGAATAGAAAAGGAGGGGCCTATAATTAGCTCGCGGTGGCGATACCAACGGTTTACGTTAATTATTCAGTCCTTGTTCTTTCCGACCCCGTGGCCAACTGTAATTAATTTTCGAATGACGTGACTGCAAGGAGGTTGCATCTATTAGCGTTGTCGGTGGTAACGGGAGTGACTTATGCGTCTGACAGGTGGCACGTTTCCCAAGGTGTCGATATCCAATCGTCATGATCTGCAATTCATTACTTAATGAACTCGGTCAATCGACGCTCGTTGTTTCACTCGATGATCTCCAACAGTCCATTGGTCTGATGAATTAGGAACATTATCATTTCCCGACGTTCTCGCGTGTGGTTGGTATGATTCAACGGGTCGGATGAAATTTAATTGCAAGTTTTATTGACCAAAGCCTCTAAGAATGTGATTGGAAACATGTGTTGAATTATTCTGATGTGTTTTAGAATGGGACGAGCTTATCGTTGATCTTACTACTTGCATCGTTACTCTTATTATTATCAGAGTTTTTTTTTTTTTACAAAAATTTATAGGTAGAAAGTGTCTTTATTATTTATTGATTATTTTTTAATCAACGTAACGTTGTATTTGATAAAATAAACATTTATTTATTTTAATAAAAGCAGGAAAGTTGCATTCCTGTATTATCAATAATTCTTTTCTGAAAAAAGATATTAACCCCGAAAGGGTTAATATATAAGACATACTAAAGATCGTGGACTGTACTACTTTTTTTATAATTATTGTTCAATTAATTGGAATTATTTATTTTGTCAATTATAATTCAGTAATTAAATACAATTGGTGGAAGTAAAGATAATTCAATAAAACTGTAGCCTAGTTTTTGTTCTTTAAACTTTCTTTTGACCATCACTAGTAAGAAATCTCTTCTGCTTGAAAATAATTCGAAAATAATAACAATTAGCAAGGCAAAAGTTATATATATCTATTTCATAACGTATACAGTGGTGTATACATTATTCGTGAAACGATACAGAAACACTGACCATTTTATTTTTAAAATTGTAAAATATCAATTCTATAGAAAATCTATATAATTGAACTTCTAATCTATATAAAAAATCTATATAATTGAAACAGAATATGTGTTTGCGGATACTTGTGTTGATTTATAAATTCACAAACTTTTAACAGACAGTGTCTAACGTCGATTAGGTTCGATAACTGATCAGAGTGCAAGTATTATGACACGTACAGAGTGATCCCAATTTTACGGTTAACTTAACAATTTTACATAGTCGTTACATTAAACGTGAGCAGTTTCAGCCGATATTGTAACGTGTTAAACTTTAGTTGACGTTTATTATTAAATAAATATCCGCGAGAATTGTTTTACCTGGTAACACTATGCAGCTTGCAACGCTGTACATACAAGCATAACGCTCATACAGTACATTAACCATGACTTATACAGATGAGATCCGTATGTGTGTGCGGTACAGTTTAGTGATACGTTGCATAAACTTATCCACATAGGAATTTCCGTTAAGTACAAAACGTATCATTCGTATTAAATTTTCATGCGTGTTGTGCAAATAAATCACGAAACAATATTGTATCGTGCTTGTTACGTTGTTATTGTTTGATAATTAGTGTTTCTGTACAACTACGTTTGCTATTATAGTAGGATTTTCATTTTGAAATAAATTAGGATTTAATTGGAGGTTCGATTCATTCATTAAATATCATAACTGCTATTATACTTTATATATAAATAAATATTGTATTATATTTGAATAGTATATATATATATATATTCGTGCATTCTATACGTCTTTGTATATTGAAATTTTTCATAAATGCATAAAACTCCACGGTCTATTTATCAGAGATTTTAAAGAATATATATCAGTATATTTAGTATAGAAAATGACTGGAGTCATTTCTCCACAAACACTGAAAGTTCAATTACTCGTACATATACTCAATAATCGAGTAAAGTTTCAAGTACACGAATTCCAAGATCAATGAACAAAAGAAAGTCGACGACGCGAAACATTACGCTATGAAAGGAAATATGAAATCGTCGTACAAATCAGTCAGTTCGTACATCAGCACCTACCTAAATATATGTATGTTCCGAGTATTGTAACCATTCACCGTCCGATCGGCATTACGCGTAGATACGCGAGTTATTAATTCGCGGACGTGTAGACACGATGAATCCATTAAAGAATTTTTTTTTCTTCTTTTTTTTTTTCATTTTAACCGCGGTCGATACTTTTCGATTAACTTCACGTGAAATGGAAGCCCGAGGGCAGCTAATGGTTTTCTCCCTCTGCCGCGGCATAAACTCGCGTAAAAAACGTACCCGATGGCTGACTTGTAGTGACTGCTCGAATATGGGTTCGCCGGAAGAGTGGGTGGAAGGGAAAGAGAGGGGAAAAAAAATTAGGGTCCAGCGTAGAGGACTGCATAGAGCGAACGATTAGTCGGGGCGTAATTGCGCGTAAATAAAACGTAGCTTCCTTCTTGGTTAACCGATCTCTCTCCAACCAATCTCCTAAAGCTTGTCTGCTTTATCAGCCACGATAAAAACCTGCTCGGTTAATTTCCTTAACTTGGTTTTTGCGCGTGCGAGTCAAGTAAACGATAACGCTCTCCTCCCCTGTCCACTTCCGCCAACGTTGTCCGCAGGTTGTTCCTGAGCGAATTTTCTTTTTTTTTTTCTTCCTTTTCTCCCTTTCCGTAGTACATCGGACAGTCGCTGTAATTTTGTTTCCACGTTTTGTTTCACTTTTGTATCCGTCAACGCTCGAAATGCAAATCAATTCTGTATAATGTTAAGTCTGGATTTATTGAAGGGATTAATAGATTGAATTTCCAATGAGATTTGAAACTAGTTTTCCACTTGATGTGATTCGCGTAGTATAACATTATTCGAAAGGCATTGATCTAATGTTACTACGTCTGCTACGTTTTTAATATTACATTGTATTTATATTTTACGTGAACTACATATTTATCCGATGAAATATCAAAGTACACATATCTTTAATATTGACCACTCATCAACACAGGTAATAAATACAGGTAATAACATTTCATTTGATTGTAATTTTCTTCTCCTTCCTGTATATGACCTAACTGTAACATATGTCGACTATATGTATAATCACTGTATATTTATTCGGTATAAATGCCAAGACTCGTATTTTTAAATTAATGTTTCAATATTAATTTAAAATATAATTTTAATATAATTATATTGAATAATATAAGTTTAACATAATTATATTAAATAATATAATTCTAATATAATTTTCCAAAAATAAATAGTAAAGTTTCGATCATGCATGCAATCTTCTTTAACTATAATATAACGTGCATGAACTACATTTCACAGAGACTGATTAACAGAAAACGAAAACACGTGTCACCCTCCGTACATTTTTAATATGCGGAAATACGTTTGTTCTCATCAGACGAGACGAGTGCATTTATTATGGTCCTCATATGAACGGGAGAGCGCCGGACAGCGCATCGTATAACTTCTATCATTATTTCGAGATTTACGGACGACTCGTTTCCAAAAGTGATCTGTCGCGTGTTTGCGTGAAAAACAGAGCAGAATTCGAACAGAACCGCGAACGTCCGCGGGAGCAACGGCCGCCAATGACAACAAATTCGATTGTCCGGCTAATTGAAATGCACGCGAGTTTTAACAATATACTCATTAATGTTAATGCCACGTTAACAGCGCGCGAGGATAATTTGGCGGTGACAAACAAAAGCGCGATTTCGCTAGCCAGCATTCGTCCTGGTAACGATCATCGGAGATATTTAATTACTTAACAGATTTTCGATGTTGAGATTAATATGCTAATGTGACACACTCGACATAGCGACACGTTCATCTTCTATTTGTCGCGAATAAACAAAGCGAATGAGATCCGATTAGGAATGGAGATCGTATAACTGAAAGTCTAACCTTAAAATATCGTTGTTTTAAATATTTATTCAATATTTATTTAATGTATTAATACATCTCTGTAGAGATCGTATAACTGAAAATCTAACCTTAAAATATCTTTGTTTTAAATATTTATTCAATATTTATTTAATGTATTAATACATATTTAATATAATATTTGATATATATTAATATATTAAATATATATTATTGACTATTCAATGTTCAACGTTTATTTAATATTTTGCGTTTGTGTCATATAATTAGTAATAGAATGTAAATATTTTTATTTTCCCCTGTGTGTAGTTACATATGGAAATAATATTGTGAAATAAGTGGAAATTAATATTTCATCGTTTATATATACGTATATACGTATCACGTTTATATTTTATATATATACGTATCACGTTTATATTTTAAATTTGTACGTCTTATTTTCAATTTTCACTATTTTCGATATTTGAATCCGAGTGAAAGTAGTAAATAGTATTTTCTCGTGATTTAAACATTCAATGAAATAGTATTTCCTTTCAGCATTAAATGAAATAGTATTTCCAAATAGTATTTTACTCATGCAAATATTTCAGTGTTTACTATTTTATTTCAAGTTATTTCAAATTTTCCTCAGCTTTGCATATAATATACTTGTTAATAAAGGATAATTAACTACAACCAATACTTTAGTTGAAAGATTAGAAAGAAGCATTACAATGTCAATCGTATTTTTGCTTCTCTAATCATCACTTCATGTAAGACAGTAGGGTAAACATGATCGAAAATTAAATAACGAATTTGAAAAAATATTTTAACTTCAATTTTCTAAAACTTGGATGAACAAATTCGGAACATACTTTCACAGAATGAATTTTACAAAGTCAACTTTTTGTCTTTGAAGCTAATCAGTTTTCGACTATGTTGTAAGGATTCAACGTATGAAAAAAAGAGGATACAACTTAAAAATGCACAAGCACACAAAAATAGTTAATCGTAAACTATTTCTCTTCTTCTATCATCATTTACATTATTCCATTATACTGCCTCAAAAACTCTCTCTTCTCTAAACCATCATTGTTTCATTCTTGCAATTTCGAAATATCTTTCGAAGCGTCTGTCCACAGATTCTACGTGTCCGTGAAATAAGAGAAGAATATAAAAATGAAAAAGAAAAGCGTAGAGTCGAATATGGAAGAAAGAGAGAACAGAGAGAAAGAGAGAGGTGGTTTTTAGGAAACGACGGGATGATCACACGTAAGCACGGTGTAATTCCAATTTCACGCACTAATCAAGCACGGCGAGTAATTGCTTTAATCCTGTCGATAATTTGTTCGAATAATTAGTTCGAGTGTTGCCGCGCCGTTTGCCCAGGGATCGATCGACTTTTCACCACCTCTTCCTGCGAACGTTCCATGCAATCGACGTCCGTCAAGGACAGTTCTTTGTCAACGTCGCACGGTCCGCGCGTCGGTCTGACTAGTTTTGACGTTTACCACTTCGGATCACTAGCACACGGTTCATTCATCGGGACATTCTACGCGCGGACGCCAGTGTTACTCATTGTCAGTTTCTTTATCATTGTTGAAGTAAGCTCGAAACGCTTTGATGAATAATAATTCCTGTTCTGTTCGAGAATGCAGCGTCGATTATTACTGCTATTTTAGTAGTAATAAATCGCGATAAACAATGGACGAAAGAATATTATTCGAAACGTTAAATCACATTGGCTCTTGATGAATGTTTAACATGAAAGAAACACAGTTGACGATAACGTAAGTTTCGTGAAATTAAATTAAAAAAAAATGTTAGGTTGATGAATGTGAATTTGAATATTGAAGGAATACGTAAAATTTAAATTAAATTGTAACGATTAGTGATTGCGCCACGCAATTAAATTATTAATAAACAACGTTAGTTTAAAGAACCGCGAAGGAGAAATAAAATAATTATGGCACGTTCGCGTGACATTTATTTGCGAAATCATGTTTTGATTCATTGAAATAAATTCAATTTGCGTTGTTGTCTTCAAAGCTGAATTTAATTTCAGTAGACGAAAGTCACGAAAAAAAGTAGCGTTTTTACAAAATTTTTAAGAAGACAAAATTCCAATATAGTGAATATAACGCTGAATATAACTTATTTGCAAATTTTTCTCCATTCATTTGGCCCGTCGCAAAAAAAGTTATTATCCGATTATTTATTTTTCATTTTTGTCGAGATTTAAAACACACACGTTCTGAAATTATTAAAACGAAATTCATCGAATTACTTTTAAATTTAAAATACCAACATTAAACGAAACTGATATTTCTCTCGTATTGCGGGCAAGTCTCTCGACAAGTTTAATTGACATTCACTTTGCAATATAATAATGCAAAAATATTAAAGTTAATTTCATTCAGTTACATTTAACCAATAGTTAGTGTTATTATTTTAATCAATAAATAACGATTAAGACAATCGTGCTGAAATAAATAAAATTTTAAGATAAATCTTATTTAGTTAACAAACAGACTGTCAAGTTATACGTTATAACAGTTTATAATATCAATTGATACATGCGTATAACAGTTTATGATGTTAGTGAATTGCGATAGGGAGCTACATACATTTAGAACCGTGGTTAAGAGCAATTTCATCCGATGATATAGGAATTCTATACGTTCAAGTTAAATTATACGACGCAAATAAGCTACTATATCTATAAATTTTAGCTTCAGCTACACGCTCAGTTGTCAGATAGGATATAACTACGACCTTCTGATTTCAGAGTTAAATCGTAAGCTCGTACATCACAGTCGCATTCCATCCTCCTTCGGTCTACACTCTGTCTCTTGTTCGAAAGGGTTTCTGCCCGATAATTCTCTCGCTGACAGCGATTAACGAAGTTCAGTTCGAAATCCTTTTCCCTTCAAGAAACACGAGTCACGATCACGAGTATTTATAGAATGACATTATTTTCACCGATTAATTCTAATATTAACAATGTTAATTAATTGTATAAATCTTTTGCTTGAAAGAAAGTATCATTATTATACAATATTGAAAGAGAGTATGTCAATTTTGATCGATCCTTGGAACGAATATTAGTTTACTGAAAGCTAGCAATGCAACATTTTTTCTTTTTGCGTCTGTGTAGATTTTAAAATTTTATACGTGGATGAATCAGTGATTATGATTAATCTAAATTAAAATTAAATCAGTAATTGTGACTAATCTGAATTATTTCATTAATTTGTACATTATAGTAAATTCGAAAATTTGTTTACTTTATTATCGAACTCAAAGCATTTTACTACACAACAAGTTAGATCCAAGATATGTTTTACTCTTTATAATATTGGACAACTTTCTATAAAAATATTGCGTGTAAAAATCTCTCTCGTTGATTCTACTAGAGCACTTTCCCCTTTAACGACTCGACAAAAGAAAAATACAACTCTCGTTACAGCGTAATATAAAACACGTGTTCGCGTGAATTTTCTAAAAAAAGAGAAAGAAACGTCACATTTACGAAACCCAAAACGAAATGATTTATTTTACGAGATGAATATTACGACTAACATATACAGGGTGTTTCGTAACTTGTGGAACCCATTTCGAGAGCTGATTGTACATCTAAAAATAATGAAAAAAAGTCATAAATATATGTCCTATCTGTCTTCGTTTATGAGATATAATGAATTTTATAAACAGAGCAATCTCTAGTAAGCTAGTTTTACCAGAGATGGTATATTCAATTTTCATAATAATCATAATTGGGATGAAGAAAACCCACATGTTATTGTGCATTCAAGACATCAACACCAGTTTAGTTTAAACGTATGGGCAGGAATAATTGATAAATTTTTAAATGGACCTTTTTCTCTTGATGGGAAACTAACAGGCACAAAGTACGTTGATTTTTTGAGCACGCGTTTACGCGAGATATTAGAGGAAGTTCCAGTCGATATTAGACTTCGTGTGCGGTTTATGCATGATGGAGCTCCGCCGCATTTTAGCCGAGTGGCTAGGCAATTTTTAAATCAACACTTTGCNAAATAAATGGATTGGTCGTGAAGGTCCTATCGCATGGCCTGCTCGTTCTCCGGATTTGAATCCATTAGATTTTCAGTTGTGGGGACATTTAAAATCTATTGTATACGCAACGTCGATTGAAAATGCTGAAATACTACGAAATAGAATAGAGCAAGTCTTCCGACAAATTCAAGAAACAGCAGGAATGATAGAGAGAGTAACCAGATGAATGACAAGACGCGTGCAGGCTTGTCTTCAAATGCAAGGTTGTCATTTCGAGCATCTTTTTTAAAAGTAATTAAAACAGAAAATTCATCTCATAAACGAAGACATATATTTATATGACTTTCTTTCATTTTTATTTTTAGGCGTACAATCAGCTCCTGAAGTGGGTCCCACAAGTTACGAAACACCCTGTATAGACATATTCTTACGTGACAATTGCCCCTTCGAAACTCGTCGGAATTCCCATTTCATGTTCGTTCGGAAGCATTGCTTTCCATTCGGCGTTGAAAAATCCTTGCTATCCTGGAAATCGCCAGACGTCTCGACCGATGGAACTCCATCTGATAAATCTCCGTCATTTACTCGGGACCTAGTTAATCCGAGGCAACGAAACGATTTCGGCGCTGATGCGAGGCTTTAGTTAAAGATTTAGATTAAACGCGAGTAAGAGCGGGAGAGAGAGAAAAGAGTAATCGTGGGTCGGAAAGCCACGGGGGTAAGTTGTTGGCAAGTGTGGCGAATCGTGTCCGTCTAAGGGACAAAAGTTTCGCGTTTACGACGCACGTTGTTGGATCATTTGTTTCTACTTACGTTCCGTCCACAACCCGAGTATCCCGGTGCAATGCAATCGTTGGTGGGAACGTGTTGATACTGAAATTGCTTCGTTAACGTTATATCGTGGCGGTTATATCTGTTTTAACGATCGACTAACTTAACGCCTAATACGTGACAGTTACGTCAACTTCGACTCCGCGTGCTTCAGTGACTCACGATGAAGATAATGAATATTCTTGTGATTCCATTTTACCTGTAATAATATATAATTTTCATGTATTCAAGAGACTCTGTCAACATTTATTTCGAAAAATTTATGGAACATACGGTTCTTTTTAAATATATATCATTCGAACAAAAAGTCTCCATGCAAAACGATACACGCCATTAAATTTGTCGTTAGAAACACTAATTTTCAGGGTATCTTCAATAATTTCAAAGATATTCGACAAACTATGTTCCACGCCAAATTTGAGAGTAGTTTTCAATCCTTCGACATCGCTGATGAGAAAAAAATACGTGTCAAATATTTTTTTTTTTGAAAACTACATTTATGCCACATTTCATCAAAATCGATGATTCACACTTCGTTATGTTCGAGTATTTCATCGCGACCTATCGTTCGAATTTATTCCGACATTTTCTTTTTCTTATTAATTCTCAGAAACGATTATTGTATCGTGAAACAGTACGCTGAAACATTGGAACATGCTGTCGATCTTGTATAAAATCAGGTCTCTTCGGCGAATAATTCATAAATTGTTACACAGGGCTTGTGTATCTATTAATTGTTCAAATTGATGGGTGGCACATCGTTTGAATAATAAAAAAATTTAAATAGCAAAATGCTTCGACGACGACGAGTATTCGAATAAAGAAAATTTCATTGTGTAAACACTGTGAAATTACTATAAATAATTGCTTTGTTTAAACGAGGGAAGAATTTTACTCGGGCTGCACAACGCGAGAGCTATGTAGTTAGTATGGCGAATGTAAAACAAATACCTCTCCATAAAATGTATCACAGTATAAATATGAATTTACACGTATTTTAGCACAGTATTAGTCTCATTAACATCATATCCACCGTCTGATATACGCGTTTCATTTCGCGGAATGTTTGTTCACTACGAAATCATACCTTCAATCATAATTATACGATAAACAAATTTAATTAATTACTTTTCATAATTAAAATGTATCTAATATTACGTTCAACGTTCAAGATGTTGCGCCATAATGAAAATACAGGACCCCGAGGCTTAAAGCTCTTTTAATGAAATTCACATGTTACCTGTTATTAACGATATACTTTGTTTACTGACAGCCGACATATGAAATCCCTGTTTTGAAACGAATTGTACGACTACGTGCTTAGTAACACGTTGTTACACGCTTTAGATACTACTGTCGTAATTTCATATACCGACAGGAAGAAATTTTAATTATTGCGAGAGTAGAAGCGTTTTGTATGAATTTTGGTCTGAAATTAATAATTAATTAAATACTTTATGATCAGCCAAGTCTGTTAAAGTCGTACGTCTTCTACTGGCAGGTTGGTTATTTGCTAGCAAATTTCTAAACGAAGAATAATATTAATTTAACGTACATATATAATCAGTCAATATGAGTAATCTAATAATTTAATATCAATATTATAATTGTGATATTAATTTAATATCAAGCGCAATGATACGTATGAATATATTAGCAGCAGATTTTTTTTTTTTTAAAGTCAGGTATTTTGCACGAATCTAGAATATATTCACTGTTTGTATATAAAATTTAGTAGACTAAAAATGAATTGGAACTTTATGATGGACATTGGTGATTTTATAATTTCTACACTTTAAAGCTATACTTTATTTAAATCTTGTTAATAAGAAGTTTAACATATTTCTACACAAAAATATACATACGTGGAAATCACAGAAAAACACGTAACATTATAATCGTAGGAAACATAAAAACACGATCTACAATATAAACCACCGTCGCAAAGAAATATTACTCAAAACTCTCGAAAAGGAGAAGCTAACATCGTATCGTTCACTATATTCGACTCCCAGAATAAAAGAACGCTGCAACACGCCCTCCCTCTCCTCATCCATGCGTATTCGCATATTTACGCCGACTTGCATCAATTCGAACCACGGAGCTCGCAAACGATAGCAATCAAACTCTTGGCCACCTTCTCGCACCGGTAGGTAGGTTGACCTACGAATGTTCTCTCTGCGCCAGCGAACGGCCAGACTATTATTTATCCCGTGGTCGCAGCCGTGAACACATATTTGTTTCTTCCCCGCGAGTCTTTCTCCGGGACGTGGCTCGCGAATTATTAATCAAATCAAGCAATAACCGCGCCGGTATAAATAACGATAGCAGCCGAGGGCTCGTGCCCAGGTTGGCTTACGATCTCCTCATCGTCTCGTTCCTCTTTCCCTTTCTCGCGTTCTCGCTGCAAGCCCGGTCGGTTTCTAGCAAACGGTATCACCGTTGGCGAGGTTACGCGGCGGGTGATTTGTCGCGGCGGATATGAGAGCGGCGAATGCCCCTTTGGACGCAATATTATTTTAAACGATGATATAGGAGGGGCGCGTGGTGCCGCAGAAACCGCGCGTTCTAGCCCTTGCCACGTACAGGGTGTAACGCGCGAAATGAAAATCGTCGCACGTGTACGGCGCCTGGCCTTCTCTCTTTGTCTCCTTCTCTCTGGCTCGCGCGTGTGGCACGCCTCGCCGAAACAACGCTAAATCGGGGCTACGTTCCACGATGTCGCCCTCCAACGCGCGCCGCCGAATTCCGGTCGCGTTCCGCGAAACGAGATCACCCGTTGCTCGTTCAACGAGCCTCGCGGCTGCGAATTTTATAGCCAGACGCTGTTCCATCAGGAAAGGGAAACAAACCTTTGCGGCGTATCTTTGATAGAATTGCGCTGATTTGCGCAGATTTTGATAGATTCAGGGAGCGACGACATCTCTAATTTGCATTATACGTACTCGCGTTGCTGTTAAATTTGACGTCCTTTTTTTTTTTTTTGCGGTTTATTAGGCTGCGTTTGCGAGTAATTTTGATTTGCAAGAATGTGTGTGTATATTTATCTAAAGCGGAGCTGCGGTTTCTTGTGGAAAGTTTTTTATTACATTTTTTGATCGTATTTATTCTAAAGCATATTTTACATATATTTTCGTCGATCTTGTCGAATGTGATTCCGTTTTCTAAAAGTGTGATGCGTTTTTCAATCGCTTATCCCCTATTTAGTTTTCTTATTTATCTACGAAATTTTCAGTATTAATTTTTAAGTACGCATGGTCTCTTTTTTTTTTTTTATATATATATAAAAGAATTTTGGAATAGGACATCTATTTTACGTTGTAAAGAACATAGTAATTTCAGTGACGATAACGAAAACTAAAACATTTATTTATTTTTGTGTTATTAAGTATTGTATTATATGAATATCGTATTGTTTTCGCTATTTAAATTGCAAATTTTTTAATGTACAAAGTTGCATTCGGTACTTGCATCGCGCGAATATAATTTATGCACAAATTTTATTAATAAATAATCATTGAACTGCATTTTGCTTAATTTTTACTCAGTTAATGGCTGTGTCTTCATAAAAATGAATTCCATTTATTAGATCTGTCTTCCTTCATTCGAAACGTTATACAGCTTGTAGGATTGTGGATTCGTTTTGAAGAAAAAAAGGATTGCGATGTTATCGCTAAAGTAAACGGAAGAACTCGGAGTAGTTGTTTCAGATTGATCTCTAGTGACTCAGCTTTCGTCATGAGAGCACCGATAATAATGATTTCGGCGTGACTTGTTGTATTTAAATTTTCATTAATTAAGGGGATTAAAATAGGAAGTATTTATGATTGATTTCGAATGGACGAAGTAGGACAAATTTGTTTTGAAACTCCAGACTTCAATTTACACAGATTTATGGCCTGTCACTTTCTCCCTTTTACTTAATTAATCTCGCAGCACTATTTTCCGCAATAACGAACGTACGATGCAAAACATTTTCTACAATCTGTTAAATAAATGCGTTGCCTGTTCAAATGAATGCAACATGTCTGATATTTTCTTACATCTCAAAAATTATTAATAACTTGCTAATTTGTTAATTGAAGAAAATATCGATTAATTTGAAATTGTGATTATCACTTTGAACGATATTTTTGTATTCTAGATAGTAAAAATTTTTTCAAGAATCTAAATAATTTATTTATAAACTAAATGCATGAAGCAGTAATTGATATAAATTAAATAATCATGTTGTTTATTTCTATAGATTTTTAGCCTCCTCTGATTTTCTGGATTATTTTTTAAAAATTTTCAAAAAATATAATCCCTTACGTGTAACAAGTGTTTCAGTTATCATTGAAATCTGTAGTTAATCTTAGATTAATCTTAGATTCAGTCCCAAGGGTTTATTTGAACTATGACACGAGATAATTACTTGTAATTAGTGATGTATATGGTGCCAAGTATTAAACGTCGACAAACTACGGAATAGGGACATTGCGCTAAGTTCATCGATTTGACACTATTTATACGCAATCAATAAATTTGATACAAATTTTATTTTCTATTTGCTGTAATATCTGAATCATTATGAATATTTATGTTCATCAATGAAAATACAATTGCTGGATACAGATAGTAGCATAGAATATTATAGAAAATTAATTATTAAATTATATCATAAAAATTAATATATACATATTATATTATATTATTGTCTTCTTCAAATAGAATAGAATAGAATAGAAGTTACAATAAAATAAAGAAGAATAACTGTTTTTACAATCTGAATTAAAATAATATTTAAAACATATTTCAATCTGAAATAAAAAAACATGATACATGTTTGTCAGTCCAATTGAAAATTACTTTTGGAGTCACATATATTAAAGTTACTAATAAATTAAACGTACAATTTAATTACGTAATACGCGTTTTACTCTAATAAAATAATGTTTACATAATTATGAGATTTGTGATTTCTCGCTTAAGACAATTCTTATAATTAAATTCATCAAACATTTTGCATGCATTAAAATACGTGAAACATTAAATGTAAGTAGATCTTAAGCTACATAAATAATGCTTGGAATACTGGTTTTAAATAATAAAACAAATTGAAAAAATCTTCATCCTCTCAATGTCATGAATGAATCTAGACAATCTTTTCCAGTTTTTAATTTTCAATGACAGTCGCCCGCAACCTAGAATTAAAAATGCATCACTTGGGAACGAAATGTTTTACTTTAGCATGTAATTTCAATAGCATGTTATTTTATATTTAATTATATACTATTATAACTTTCGTCAAAATGCTTTGTTGCGACAAGATTTTAAATAATTAATTTTCCTGGATTTGAATAATTAATCCTGTTGAAGAAATAATAATACTGCTATGTATGAAAGTGTCTGTGAACAATATCATTCATTTATGTAATAATAATTACAACGTATATATTATATAAGATATGATAAGTTATACAAATAATTTAACTATTAAATCATAAGAATAAACTATATAAAATTAAAATAAACGATAAAAAAGAAATAAATTCATGAAATACGACAAATTATAAAAAAATATAGAAAGTAGAACAATTTCATAATATGCTGTCATTCAAAGTATATTATAGTTACGAATCATCATGCAAAGAGATATTCATTTAATAAAATTAATTAAACTGCAGATTTTTGCAATGGCACAAAAGATGTGAAGAAGTCAATTCAAACATTCAAAACATAGTTCTTTCTGTAACGCTTAATACGTCAACTAATTTTCTACCGAGATTCTATTTTCTAATATAGTCAGAAAAAAAAAAGAATTTTCGTAAAAATCCGCGATCTATCAGTAAGACAACTAATTATAAAATATAATTAAGACAATATAAATATATTCCATATATTTTTCTATATTACATTCTTCAATAAAAGAAACAAATTCTATAGAAATTATCAGATGGTAAAATACGCAAACAGTTTTATACTCAATTCGAACGACAGTATAAAAAAAAACCACAAGAAATATAGAGCGATACGTATTTAGCTGGCGAGTGGACATCGAAGCTTCTTTCGGTCGCGTCGAATTCTGACCGCGTTCACTGAAACGAGAGTCACCGTGTCCCATTTGAATTGCTGAGTCGAGAGTTCAAATTCTTCCATCGGCGGAAGAAAGTTCGATTACAAGGCATTGTCCCCACCGTGTTATTTCCGAGCGCGTTACGATCTACTTCTACTTATCGTGTAACTTTCCAGCCGCCTATCGCGGGCAATGCCGATACGGCGAGTGGAATAAGTCAGCGAATACACAGACACAGGCGCACAGATCGCGCGTCTCTGTCCTCCTTTCGGCGAAATTCCCGCCGTGTGCACAAGAGCGAAACAGCGCGCGACGAAACGAGAGACAGAAGCACGTCGATGCATGTCGAAACTCGTTTCGAGTCCCCTCGGCTAAATTATATCCCGGGTTCCTGTGATTTTGTGTCCCGGCGAAAGTCGCCGGGCGACGAGAGCTCGGGAATGCCCGGCGTTACTCTGTTGCAGCGTTTCGTGCAGCGGCCTCCAAGGAGGTCCTTCTGACATGGCAGCAGCATCTTTTCTGAACTATCGCCGCGTCCGAAATTATCGGCTTGGCAGCAATTCAACAGAAATGTATTATTAAGAGGCTGCGCTTGGCCGGCTACCAGCGGCGCAACTTCCAAAAAGAGAAGCCCGCCGGTGCTGCTTCCGGTGCTGGAGTTTCCTTCAAGGACTTCACTAGCTTTTAATAGCTTCGTAGAAACAGGCGACGGTAATCGTGAATCGAATTTGAATAAGTGACACAGGTTCTCGGGGGGGGGGGGGAGGGGGGGGGGAATATGGGAAAAAATATAAATTATCAATTCGTAATAAAATTGTATAAAATAACGTTTAAAAGTCACATGGTTCATAGTTGATCGTGAATCGAATTTGAAACACGTTCAATGTGCAAATTGAAATTGTTTAATTTTACATTAATGCAACATTTGCAATTCTTTTTCATATTATCATATTTTCTTTTAAATATTGAATCTATGAAGTGAAATTTCAAGGATTCGTTTAATAATCTTTTGCTTTCACCTACACTTTACAGTTCTACGAAATTTAAAAGAATTTAAATATTCATAATATTTTGTGAACATTCATAAAATTCATTCATTCATTGTGATGAATCGTTACTTTGTCATCGAAATTCTCTTGCAAGATAAAACAACAACTTTCTTTAGTTTTCGCATTGATAGATATTTTAGATATTTTCATTTTAATTGGGAAGAACTGCATTCCATTTCTAATTATTGATACATCTGTCGATAATAAATTCTGTAATACTCTAAAATATTTTTATAACAAGATATTTGTATAACAAAAATTTGATTTAATTCTGATAGGGAGAAAAAGAATTACATTTTTATTTATAAATATTTTAAATTTATATTTTAAATTATTAAAATAGTAATATTAATAAGGATTAATCATTATGTGTGGATTATTTGGCACAACTGGAGAGATGTAGAAATAAAATACAGAAGTACGTTGATAACAGAATGAATAATTGACGTATAATTAATTTGTAACAATAACTCATAGACATTGGGAATTATACTATTATCTATATTGATAGAAAATTATTATAGATAGAATATTAATATTTATAATGTAACATATAATTGCTAATCGGATTAATTCAAAAGTGCAAGGATTGAAAAGCAGAAAATACAAATATAAATTTCTTTTATTGAAGAAGCTCTTCAGATACTTTTTTTTTACACATATTTCACGTTCAAGTTGTGACGTATAGATTTTTAATATCAGCTTTTTCCATGACGCAACGTTTTTCAATAAGTAAACCGCGATAAGTAAAAATCAATATTTTACTTGTAACACAATTACCATTTTATCCCCTACTTAAATATCACAATGATTTACAATGAAAACATTTCAAGGTACTTAAAACGTTTTTCTCGTTTCACGCCACATTTTTATTTAAAAAAAAAAAAGAGAGAAAGATACAAACGTAATATTTTCAATTTATTGGAATAAGACGGAAAATTTAATCTCATTTAAATAATATTGTCGTGACACAATTCTCATTTCATTCACTGTCTAACTACCACTTACAATTTCGAAATTACAGGAAATTTAAGTTTCATTACGTCGAAGAAATTAATTGATGCTAATGAACTCACGAAGGACCAATAATTATTACTAAATATCAATATAGAACAAAAATGTCTCGATATGAGTCTAAAACGTTTTCTTTATTTCACACTATATTTTTATATAAAAAGAAAGAATAGGAAAATTTGACAATTTCGATTAAAGTAATTCTTTGACAAAAAAATACTTTTTACCCCATATCGCCATAATTTCAATGCATCTGTAAATCTTTTCTCATATTCTTTATTATTATACACTTTTACTTCGAAGGAAAATTTACATCAAAATTTTTGACACGATATTTTAATCTACACGACGTAATCTACTGACTTCGATACCACAAAGAACTCAATGACCTTGTTTGAACCAATTTCTCGATGAGAACACGAACGAGTCTCACTTTTCACGTGACGTAACGGAATTAAGAAAAAAAGAAAGAAAGAAAATTAGGATAATCGCGTGAAGATTAAATAATCGGTTGAACACGCGGCCGTGTAGCATGGTATTCATTAACGCTTGATAACCGCGTTAAATAAAACATTAAGGAACGAATGTTGCCGGCGGAAAATAAAGAACCAGCAGTGGGAAATTCAACGAGCAAATTTAACGAATTAAACGTTCGCGAAAAACTCTTCTCCTCTTGCAAAACGGCCGTATACTTGCGCGCGCGTTCACGTACACATGCTCGCAAATTGCATCCCCGTTCACCAACAAACTGCCCAAACTGGCTGGCCGCCGACCGGAAGTTTTAACCGGAAGCAGCCAGATGAACGCTGTGCGCGTGACTTACTTCGAATCACGCCAAATTGACTTTCTATCTAGCTACGGTCTGACGTATCTTCTGCAACGGGAGTATCGCAGAAACCGGAGAGAAAGATTGAACTGGAATGAGAAGGATGGACAAAGTGTAACACGTTGTACGGTGCGCGCGTACGTGACGAAACGGGTAGGTGTTCTCCTAATAAGGAAACGTGGTTTCCGATACCGAGCGACCGGCAAAACCTATGATACCTTTGTTGTTTCAACTATCGCACGAACATCTTTGGGAATTATGAATTCCCCGATTGCGTGGCCCGATACGCGAGAACATTTTGCGGATGATGAGAATTTCAAGTGAGATTCAACCCTTGACAGGTGGACTTTTAGTTTATTCAGAAGCGTGATCATCGTATTTTTTTAATTATCTTTTTTATTATAGATATGCTTTTAATGATCGTTACTATAGTGTGCCATATACCTACTATAGTGTCTTTTTTTTTTTGAAAATTTAAAAAAAATCCACAAATCGTGAAACGTAACGTGTGAAAGTACCTAGATAAAATATTCATTGTGGTCCTATATTTAGAAATTACATTTTCGAAAATTTTAAGAAATATGAACTATAATCGTATTAATATTATATTTCAACTACATTTTTAATTAGTATTTATATGAATATCTGCAGTTCTCATTAAATTGAATTAAATGAATTCTCATTGAATGTGAGATTGCATTACGTGGTTATAAAAATTTGCAAGTTTCTAATCAATTGTAATTGAAGTATTTATGAAGACAGTAAGAAACATTATTTTATAAGTATACATATGTATTACGTACACTTATGAAATCTTGGTAATTAATAACAAAATCTTTTAGACAAACGTGAATTTTTCAGTATTTATTTTAATTTTTAAAAGGATTAATTTCCATCATTTTTCCACTGCGTCTCTCAAATATTCTTTCGTCAAATCACATTCAATCATCTTTTTCATTAGTTTCATAACCAATTAATTAGTTCTTATTCAGACCTTGGTCGAACAATGATACATTGAATAATTAATCACTCCACACATTCTGACTGAAGTAATTAATGTGTTTAAAATTCCATTGCGTCGTGAACTAATATTAAATTGCAAAGAAATCGCGATTCTAAATGAATTTAAAGAAAACCTGCATAAAATACCAGTAAGTAAAATACGCATAAAATACCAGTAGAATATATAAAAATATATTAATCAAATGTTTCTTTCGCTTATTCGTGTCATATTTCGTGTCAAAGATAATATGATACATCTATATAAAAATGCACGAATTTATAATGTAATTTCTGACAGTCTCTGAACCTTGTTACTTTGTTAATCAAATTTCAAAATATTTTACATAACACACAAGGTTCTTCCATGGTAAGAGTTTCGAGTACTTTCAGTCAGTTATGATACAACTATGATACAACGACATTCAGAAATTCAAATGATCGTTAAGAAGAGTTTCAAAGTTGTAAAATTAATAATGCAAAAATATCCGGAAAGAAAAATACAAAAAACGATTGAAATCTTTGCAATTGAGATTCTAGTGTTAAATACGTAGTAATGCCAATTGGCAACGTACCCATATTTTCTAGTATGTACATATAAATACATAACATTTACTCTGAATTAGAATAGATTCCCACTATTTCGAATATTTCGCTATATAATCATTTCTATTGGTTCAAGTAAATGAATGCAGCACGCACATAACAAAATAAATTTGTTATTCTAACATATTAATTAATATAATTCGAATGTCTCATTATTACTCAGTTATTGCCTCATTTGTATTCCAAGCTATAATTACCCTAAATGATTGAAGAAATGGTGCTGTACAATCAAACTGAGATAATTTATTTCATTTCTACAACAATTAACTTGCAATTCGTTTATATTCTCTATGTCTGTCATAATCGTCTGGCAATTTTTTTATCAGACAAAAAGAAAAGTTCTAAAAATATTCCTGCAGCTTTCTGGCAAATAAATTGTTCAATACATATATAACTGAACGAACAGTTTGAAAAGTGATTGTTTAAATAACACGTCATCTTATTTCTCGCATTAGTTCACGAATAAATAATATTTTGTGTGATAAATTATTCTGTTTTATTACTGAAAGAGAAAATTAATTTTTCATCTTATCTTGTTCTTTGTGCTGTTTCTACAAATAATTCCTCAAATAGGTATGTTTAGATATATCTAAGAACAAATAATCAGTTTACTTTATTTAAAGTAATATATATGAAAATATATACTTTATTTAAAGTAATATATATGAAAATATATACTTTATTTTAAGTAATATATATATGAAAATATATACTTTATTTAAAGTAATATATATGAAAATATATGCTTTACTTTATTTAAAGTAATATATATGAAAATTCTCATTTATCTTCCAGATAAAGCATCGGTGCAGCAAAATTATTCATCATTCTACTTCAAAAGATTACTTGCAAACACGACTATTTGATTCGAGCACGAACAATAAAGTTACTTTCCCTACGTTGTTTTTCAAATAACGATATTTCGAATGAAATTTGCTCAATCCTGATTCCAAAGTGCTTACTACGTTCATGTGTTCATCCGGTTGATTACTCTGAAATGGCTAATCAAAATTTCTCGATTCCTTTCCTCTGTGTACCGTAGCTATACCGTAGTGTGTACGGTATTTAATTTGAAACAAGCTCGAGTTAACTCTGTTGTTACTGCAAGTTAATATGCAAAAGAGTTTCGAGCGAACGCGTGTGCATATTAATTAACTCCTTCGCAAGAGATGTTACCCCCCGGGTAAGGGTGAACGGAAGATATCCCAGGGCTCTGATTATGAATTTCTCCGTTCAGTGAATTGCCTATGTAAAAATAGGCGCTCGCGTTAGTTCATTAATAGGATGTTGGTTCGTTAATTCCTAATTACCTAATGATGTTTTCACCGAGACGTTATTTCACCGAGCGTGATACACGCCGCATAATATTTCCCTGCGAATTTATAAATAACTATGTGCATGCACACTGCGTGTGCGTTCTCGTTTTCAGCTTATCCTGAAATATCATACGCGCTTCATACGCTTATGAACCGAAACCAGTTCCTTTTTTTTTTTTCTTTTTCGCTAAATTGAACGCCAATGCATCAACTGCAAATCAACATTCCCAATAATCAGTAGGTAACAAGCGCGTTAATGAACATTTATTTGAACGATAATAGGATCCGAATTACAATTCCGTGTACATGTATATCGAGTTATATCCGTTGTCGCTCGCAGCAAAATAGAAGCATTACAATAACGGACAAATTAAAATCGTCAAATCGCCCGTGTAATAATCCATCGGTTTAAACGTGCACCACGACCGAGTGGCTCTCGCGAGTTTTTACGGCTCGTCGATCGAAGGATGCTCGTAGAGAAAAGGTAATCACCGGCGCGTGATGATCGTCGAATTTTTTAGAGGAAAGAAGAAAGTTATTTAAGTTCGATTCATTTTGTGAAATTAAACGTGACCGAGAACACGATTTAGAAGAGAAAGAAAATTATTTCTAGGAAACTCTGTGTGTGTTACGTTTCTGTTGTAGGGGAAACTCGATGTACCATTCTTATCTGTTGTTGTATAGAAACGCATCAAATGTATTCTTTTTACTTTCAATATATATTACAAAAATACTAAAGGATGAATAAAAATACTAAAGAATAGCACTGTTGTCTATATTATCTGTTGGTATTATTTGTACTATTTATTTCAAGCAAACACGACACTGACATCTTTATTCTTCGCATTTGGACTGAAAAAAATGTGACGTTTCGTCTTTATAATATTTTATAATATTCTTCAATTGGCACTTGGATTAGTGATCACTAGTAATTTATGTAGAGAATTGCACTTAGTATTTCTATCGACAGTTCTTGACAAAAGAAACGAAACTTTTCAATTTTCGCGTTTGCAGAATTTCTCAATTCACATTAATAGAGAAAAATGATAATCGATGAATCCTTGGAGAAGGATATCACGAGTGCGAAAAAGTATCATAGATGCACTAGTATGATAGAAACACTATATACAATGTAACGTCGCTACCAATAATTTTAAAACATCGCACGAGTAATTTGAAAACATCGCGACGAAAGTTGAAACCAATTTAAATTAAAACTATGGTTTTATCGTTAAAAAAAAAGCTGTGTTCTAATCGTTGTTATTATTTTAATTGCAATTTAATTACTGGCGACAATAACCAGTGTGTCCTCTTACGTGGACTCTTCAATTAGCGATTTTGTCTCTTTTCGGGAACGAGGCGGGGGACTTTGTACGAAGGACGACAGAGTTGAAAACGATTCTAATCACGGTAAAAGGTCTCGCGGGATTATCTCTCATCGCGCGCCGCTCCTTGGGAAATTTACTGTCAAAAGGACGGCTCCGAGGAACGTCACTTCGCGTTCTACGTCTCTTTCGTTTCTCCCGGCGCGTGTATTTTCAACTTCGGCTCAACTTCTTCACCGCGGCGATCGTATCTGCAGTATCGCGAGCCGCCGACGTACTTAACGAAACGAGAAAAAGCGAGCCAGTGTCATCGCCGTTTCTGACCTCTTCTCGTTGTTCCGTGTCTTACGTTTGTCGGACAGCGGACTGCGGGTTTTATTTCACTCCCACGCCCTTTTCGCCGACGTTTTTAGCGCCTCTGGTGTGGTTCCCGGCATTATACCCGGGAATAACGAAATTAAGCCGCGCGTATACCCGTGTACGAGCTGCCTAAATTACACGCGGCACTCTTGCACGAAGCATCCGCCAACCACGTTCTCGGAACGCTTCGGTTCTTTCCGTTGAACGTAATAAAAGTTTATGCTATATAAACGAGGCGAGGACTCCGGTTAGAGGGCCTCGAGATTTCTCGAGAACGTGGTAATGCGTTGAAGCAAGGAAATTAGAATGGGACAGCGTTGATTAAAAATTATTTACTATTTTAATATTACTTATATTATTTATATTTATATTTATATTTAATATTATTTATATTATTTATATTTATATTTAATATTATTTATATTATTTATATTTATATTTAATACTATTTATATTATTTATATTTATATTTATATTTAATACTATTTATATTATTTATATTTATATTTATATTTAATACTATTTATATTATTTATATTTATATTTATATTTAATACTATTTATATTATTTATATTTATATTTATATTTAATACTATTTATATTATTTATATTTATATTTATATTTAATATTATTATTATTTAAATTATTATATTGAATATTATTTATTATATAGCTTTTCGTTCTGTTAATTATCACGAGTTAGTCTCGCACATCCGCAATTAACAGAAGTTTGTTATTCTTTTCAATCAGTTCATGTTACAAAATCAATGTTATGTTATAGAATTCTGTTGTTGCATATTAGAGCAATGAAAAGAAATTTCAAGGATTCGGTCAATACTTTTCGTCCCAAATATGAAAGTATAATGAAAGTTAAAATTAATAATCTACTGAATTCACGTACTTTTAAAATATACGGGTTAGGTATATCATTTACTCATAAATTATTTATTATGAAGAAATATTTCAAACGAGAGTCAGATATTTAGCGTCAAGAAGGTTGTTCGGTGTAATGATTAACTTTTTGTTGTCGTATTGCGTTTTTTTCTTTTTTATATAATGTGTAACATTTAACTTTAAAGTTTGACTCAAAGAAATTTTACAAACAGTACTGATTTTTCAATTCATATACCTTAATAATATTCATTGAATGTTCAAGCATCTCGAAAACAAAGAAAACTAACAAAAAAATTAATTATTACAACTTTTGCTTGAGACATGTGAAAAATGAATCTTGAATAATTTAAAGTTGATTGTATTTACATTTCTCTATCAAATATATATTTTTTAAAATATGGTATACTTTTCAACCTAACTAATTTATTTCTTCAATTTTCTTTCATCCATCAATGCATCCATAAATGACGTCGGTGCTTACCAAATCTGTTAATTATTCACGATTGTTTAAAAATATTTTATTATTGAATTGTATTTCAATCGTATGTAACATTTTTATAATGATTAATTCAATTTATTAAAGCTTTGTGCTTTTGACACTCTATTGTTTCGTAATCTTGAGCATTCAATTATCTTGCGTAATTACTTTTTTCTCACTGTATTGTTAAAAACACATTATACACAGGAAATACATTATTCATTGCGCAATGAAATTTAAATCACACCTGCTTCAATCAATTACTGTTAAATAACAGATTCTTGTTTGAAAGTCAAAATTACGTTATACGTTTAAAGTTCATGAAAAAAAAAAAAAAAAGGAAAAAAATGAAAAGAGAGAACCAAACGTTCCACGACGCACGTCATCGCGTAATCATCTGCTAAATAATTGAACAGCACGATAACAGTAATTAATTTACCACGGAAAAGTCAGTTCGTCCGCTCTTCCAGTCGCTCCCCTTTCATAACGCAACATCGAACGCGTCCCGTATACTAATTTATAAATTCATGATACGTCAATTTCCCCCCTCCCCCCCCCCCTGGTTCTCCATTGCAAAATGAAAAGATACACACACACACACGCGGGCGCTCGATGGACAAACTTATTAAAACAGCGGAAGATCAGATAGGACGGGACGTTATTACACCCGAGCTTGATTATTTCCAAAAATGTCGCGCGCATCTGCCGGCCGATAAAACAGAGCCGGTGGGTGGCTAGTATCGAGTGTAAACATTAACGTCGCTTGTAAAGTTGCGTGAAAAGCAGCTCGTGAAGGGGCGAGAGGATGAGGAGGATGAGGAGGATGAGGAGGGTATGCTCGCGGGACGCGCTAAAAATCGGCAATTTGCCTCACAAATAAGCGCGGCCAGACTAATTATTATCCGTAGAGCAAACAAGGCACGCTTTTATTCGGACCGCGATAAACATCGATAGATAGCCCGGGCGCGTGTATGATGCATGTTTGTACTTATGAGAACGAGCCGGCCAATCAGGTATACGGGAACGGGATAGGCAGGTATCCGCATTTTGTACATCACCCGGCGTGTATCGGCGTGTATGCAAAGCTTCCAATATTTGACTAGCCGAAGCTTTTGATTTATACGCGCGTCCAATAAAATACAGGCTTAACTTTAATGCCCTGGATCCGGCTGTGCACGCGCTGCGCCTGCACATTTACGGCATGTATCGCTGTGTGAGCACGTGAGAACGTACACAGGCTACGAAACAGAGAAGCACGCAAGTACACTGCCGTTCAAAAGCCTTGGAGCAAGAACGTAGCGACTGGGTTCAGGACGCGGTATTGTAGTCGATCGATTTAGTAGTGTAGACCGAGTAGTAGCGCAAATACAGTAGAACTTCGTTTGTGAATTTCAATCGATACCCGACTGAATGAATTTTTGTCGATTGATATTCATTTCTTTGATACTGACAGGCAAATCATCTGAATATCTCTTGAGAAGGAAAAGCGCGTTGGAGTAAATTTGAAGTTAATCGTTTTTTTTTTTTTTTTTTTTTGATAGATGCGTACGTAGAGAGTATACGAAAATCAATTTTGTTTCTCACACATTTTACAGAAAAGTCTATCAACTTATTTAACCTCAATTTTCAAAAATTGGCACTTTCGTAGGAGAATTTACAAAATTGAAATATTAGTGAAATTGGGTGACTACGTAATACGTACTATATAATAATAATAATATATAATTTTGAATAATTATTGATTATATAATATATAACAATTATATCAAATAATAATATAATAAATACAGAATGTTAGTGAAACTCAATAATTACACAATACATGCTATATAATAATAATATATAATTTTGAATAATTATTAATTATATAATATATAATGTTACAATTATATATACTATAATAATATAATAATTACAAAGTATTAATGAAATTGAATAATTACACAATACATGCTATATAATAATAATATATAATTTTGAATAATTATTAATTATATAATATATAATGTTACAATTATATATACTATAATAATATAATAATTACAAAGTATTAATGAAATTGAATAATTACACAATACATGCTATATAATAATAATATATAATTTTGAATAATTATCAATTATATAATATATAATGTTACAATTATATCTACTAATAATATAATAATTACAAAGTATTAATGAAATTGAATAATTACACAATACATGCTATATAATAATAATATGCAATTTTGAATAATTATTAATTATAAAATATATAATTTTACAATTATACCCAATAATAATAAACGCCTAATATATATTAATTACACGCCAATCGGGCAATTGTACGTGCAGTAAATACGTGCAGAATATTAGAAACGAGAAGTGTGCTAAGACTTTTAAAATCTACGTATGTATGTACGTACGTGGACGAAACAAAACGGATACGGTTTGGAGAAAGTCACAGTGGACAGACTGTTGCAGCACACAATATGAAACTGCGATCGCGATACTGTTTACCGAGTTTACGAACGTTCGACGCGATACGCTCGCGTGAAAAATGGCCGCCGTAATCGGGATGCTGGGCTAGTTTCGGAAACGATCCTTTGAAACTCAGTTCTACGAGACGATCCGTCAATAGGATACACGTCGGAAAGTATAACGATATTGCGTTTAACGGCAGCTGATATTGTCAATTGCTCTCTAGCGTGTGTGTGTGTGTGTGTGTGTGTGTGTCTGTGGACGGTGCTTACAACAGTATTGACAAATATGTCCTACGAGACAGTAATAGGATAATGGAATTTCAAGTAACGATAGAACAGTACGAAGGAGAGAGAGAGAGAGAGGAAAGAAGGTTATTATTTGACGAACGATAACGAAACCTGTTGAAACGTTCCTCCTTGCTTCTCGGATTCTCGTAATTTATTTATCGCGGGCTGGTTTCACTCGGTTGTTACGATTTTTGCATTTTTTACGCTGTTTCAGCGACCGAGTCGTATCTTTCATTTATTTTTTACTTGTAATATTGTAGAATGTTATACAATGAACTTTTTAGAAACTTTTAATTCGATCTTCTTTAAATCGAATAATTAATGTTTGTAAACCGTGTTTGGGTAAATGTTTAGTTCAGTGACATTATTTACCTTCAATCCTTTTTTAGAAAGCTTCAATTTCAATTAAAACAAGGGAGAGAGTTTAAAACAGTAGAACACTTTTAGCTGTACAATTGACAATTTATCAACGCACACTTAAATTCAGTTAAATATATGTATTCAACGTTGCCACGTTGCCAAAATTTATCGATAATAATTTCATAACGTGATACGATCTAACAGTTCTAATATCAAGTGTTTTAATTTATATACAACACACGAAATATTATCATCTCACGTCATTTTCTTTGATCCGAGATATCAAGCGCAATATTAATACAATGAAATCAACATTGTTTAAAAAATTGTCTAAAAAATTGTTTCAAAATTCGTTTCGTAAAATACAACTCTTTCCCTCCGCTGTCACAAATTTGACCTACAAGCTCGCGATACATTTTTCATTATTCTTTCTAAACATTCTCGCAGCCGGCATGTAAACGTACAATCATGTTCCCAGCGCGAAACGCGCGATTGAAAAACACATCGGGAACAACAGGAAAGCCGCGCATTTATGTAAATTCGTGCCCGCCGACACGTGATGATTCAAACATCGGAAAAGCGCAGGAACAATACCGAATTAATTATGTGTCGCGGGAAGTTGGACACCGTTTCACCTCTGTTTTACATGCCGGACGGTGGGCGAAAGGGCAACCGCTTGAGAATACATCGCGGCGTCAAGGAAATAATTGAAAAATTAATTGAAAATTTCTTCGGTCGGTGGAGTTGTTGCGCCGAAATAAACAGGGAAATGTAACCTGTGAGTGTGGGAAGAAGGAAAAGAGGAAGAAGAAGAAAAAAAGAACAAAGAAAAAGAGAGAGAGAGAGAGAGAGGAAAAAGAAATGTAACACGCCGGAGCAAATACGTATGCACGGGCGCGCGTCCCGCGAAAAGAAGAAAAAGGCTGTTTCCATTTTGCGGCTAACGATTCGATAGAAGGTTTTGATTTTCGTCAGGTAGTATTCGTCGGACGGGGCGGCCGAATTCGTTCGGGAGAACCGATTGATTTCCGGGCTTAGGCAGGCACGTGAGTTAAATACGTATCGGGCTTTGCCTCTGGCACTCTTAACATTACCTAACCTTCCTCACCTTTTTGTTCGTTCAATTTCAACTAACGATCTTCCGCTTCCATCCGGGATAGCCATCGTCTCGTGAGGATCCTTGACACAAGGAGCAGACCCCGATATATGTTTCGCCGATTGCTAATCTTTCGCTCTTTCGCTAATTGCCAATCCGTACCCGATCTTGATCTCTTCCCTCTCTGCTAACGAGAGACCCCTATACTGGACATATCTGGATTTAATTCTGTTCCTTTGGACGAAACGGGGCAAAATGTTGGATACGATTAATCGGATTGTTTCAGTGGCTACATGTGTTGGCGCGTCGACACACACAGAGAGAGAGAGAGAGAGAGAGAGAGAGAGAGAGAGATAACAGAATGTTTTATTTATTGAGGATCAGTGTTATATTGATTTCAATATCAATTTATGTTATCGATATTATGCAACAACGTGTCAATTATATTATCGAGATGATAGATTTCAGCTTAGAGCTACTGAAAAGAAAATTCAAATATTACGTGTTTCGTCTAGACTTTATAATCTCACGAAATTGAAGAAAATTGAAGTTATGATGTTATAATAAATTGCTGTCGTTCTGAGGTCTGTATGACTCAACAATATTAATATCCATTAAATATTTAGTTTAATTTTATGATCTTTAGTATACTAAAATAGTATAATAATAACAGTATGGTATAGTCATAGTAGACAGTACAATAATAGTATATTTGTCCAATTGTTTTTCCTAACTAGAGCATTGTACTGAAAGAAAGACATTCGAAGAGGTACGATTAAAATGAAAAAGCGAGGGGAATTATCATTAATTATACTTGACAAGAGCAATGAATAAATATAAACGTGCAACTACATTGTTATTTTTATAAGTTATACTATTGAGAAATAAATGACACGAAACATTTACTTTAAGAAATATTTTATTTTAAGAGATTTTACATTTAATTCTGTACTCTTTCCTGTCATTTATATCAGTAACGATTTAATTATTGCCGATTAGAGTTTGTCGTCAATCGGGTATTGAGATAACAATTGTAGAAATGATAAGAATTCATAGCATCTGGACGACAATTTTATCTTTTTCTTCGAGCAATCCTGGTCGAGATAGTTTGAAAATGCTTGTGGTTGGCACGGTTTAATACATGAGAAAAGTTACTATACTACGTCACGAGCGCAAATTGTACCGTATAAAAACGGATGTTCTCAAAGTTTACGCTTCAGAATTTCTCATCAGAATGTATGCTTTTCCTCTTAGTTACGCGAAACTCATTCCTCTTCATACGGAAGATGGTGAAACTTTCGGCGAAGACGCAATGTTTGTTTATTTAGTTCGTAATTATCCATGCCGGAATTGTGGAAAATATGTTCCCTTACCCGGGAAACATTCTCGCGAAGTGAACCTGAACGGGTGTTTCTTTGTGTTTTCGCTTGATAAATGAAGAAGCTAGACGTTGAGCAGAACTGTTCGTTGAGCATCGATAATGTTCAATAACGAGACGATGGAGCGTCTATATTAATAAAGATTCTTTATAATTATTTGTAAATTAATATCTCACTTAAAGAAATTGTTTCCCTTCTAAAAATAAAATATTTTTCGGCATTTTAATTTTACTCTTGCATTCTTCGTTACATTCTATATTTATTGTAATCTTATTATTTATTGTTATGTTTAATATAAATTTATTCGTATACATTTCGACTAACTTGTTAATATAAAAATTATCAAGCTTGATTGATGAATAATATAGATGAACTAGGAACGAAAAATTCGAGAATATGATGAACATAATATAAAACTTTTCTGAATATATTGTGTATGCAAAATTTTTTGAAATTTCATCAGCACTGTCGCAGGTAGATTGACGATTTTTATGCAAATTTAGATTTTGGAAAATGTGTCAAGACAGATAGAATACAGCCTCGGTAGAATATCATTTTGCGATAATTAAACATTTCAAAAGGTATTCCACTTTGGATATTTTATGAAATCTTTTATGCACTTTCGTATTCCAAACGTTTCTATAAACGCATAAACCTCATTACACTGACGGTGAAATGTTTCGAATAACATATAATATATTTATAAATAATTGATCGCAGTCATAAATTTAGTAACTAAATAGGCCTAACTGTAAATAAAAATAACAAAATATGTAAATATAAAAGTATAAAAATAACAAATATATGTAAATATAGAAATATAAAAATAACAAATATATGTAAATATAGAAATATAAAAATAACAAAATATGTAAATATAGAAATATAAAAATAACAAAATATGTAAATATAGAAATATAAAAATAACAAATATATGTAAATATAGAAATATAAAAATAACAAATATATGTAAATATAAAAATATAAAAATAACAAAATTGAGAACTTAGTGCGATGTAAAGTTGATCAATTTGGTTTCCGAGCGCAACGATATATTTGCAATAAAAATAATTTTCCACTGTCAAGTTTAGATTACGAAATTCGTTCCCGTGACAAGTAACACCGACGAGACAGAGCGCGTTACTTTTCGCGGAAAATCGATAGCTACTTGGGACGTATAAACAGATGTCGCGTTCACACATAAAACGCCGTGGCCCCGCGGTATTGTCAGTGAAAACAGCAATTAAGCGAGAAGCGCAATCTTTCTGAGTTATTGTTATTTCGTTTCGCCTTCTGCAAACGAACGGTTGGGAACAAGGTGGTACACGTTTCCCTCGTTGAAGGTCCGTTTTGGATCGCAACCGAATAAACTTTTTGAATATTATTCGAGGCGGTCGCCTCGCCGCTGAAGAATACGTCCCGGAAAATACGTACGGGACCGACCACCTTTTAAACACGCGGCGTCTCGCGCGTGTTTAAAGTAATTAATCCTAATGAGGCAGAGTGTACGGGCGCATAATGTCTAATTAGATGATAAAACTTGTCGGGGAGTTTTACGCTTACGGAAATTTCAGTAAGTAAGATGGAACAAGTCTTGCTGGTTTAATGGAATCTATAGATTGGCCGCGGTGAAACACACCGCGTGTATCTTATTACCTCTTGTCAACGATCTGGTTTTCTTTGGGACGTTTCCTTGTTATATTCGTTATTATTTCTGATGGAAGGCAACGCTTACGGTGCCTCTGGCTACAATCATCTCATGCGCCGCTTCTCGTTATCTTACATATATATATATATATATATATATAAGATAACGCGGGTACGATACGTCGGCATCAAGTTTGCGGGGGAACTTTTATCCTACAGCGATGTGTTCTCTTCAACGTGGAACAACGTGTTCGATATTAATTAAGAGATGCTTCCGGCGTGTAATATTTTTGAAAAATTTATACTGAATGGTAGCTGAAACATATTTAACGATTTTGCTCAAATACTTTCTCGATTACGTTTATAAATTGATCAATGTCAAAAAATGCTCAATAATAAATAATAATAATTAGAAACAAGAAATATAGGTTACAATGACAGATTATTTTTGCAAATTAAAGTACTTCTAAATTCAAAATTTTGTTCAAAATTTAGATTAAAATTTATTTATTTCATTATGAAAATATCTCTCATATTATATCCAATAGAATAATTAATCAATTTACGAACACAGTCAATATCTTTCAGTAGTTTATTTAAAAAGATTTTTTATATATTCAATTTGT
This sequence comes from Frieseomelitta varia, assembly GCF_011392965.1. Classification (NCBI taxonomy): domain Eukaryota; kingdom Metazoa; phylum Arthropoda; class Insecta; order Hymenoptera; family Apidae; genus Frieseomelitta; species Frieseomelitta varia. Next base: position 148,539 of record NW_025109971.1, read on the forward strand.
TGAAGGAATTAGAAGATATTTCTTATTGACTATACTGAAGTATATAATATGAAACAATATTCAATATAAATGCAAAGTAAATTTCCGACATCAAATATTTTTCAATAATTCACTCGTTTCTGATTTGTTGAAGAAATTATAACTTCCTTAGTAATTACACTGTCTAATTTACATAATTTCATAAATACACGTTCGTACGTACGATGCTTATTTTTTGCTTCCTATTTGATATGTAAATCACTTGATATTAATTTTGCGTTTACATGAAAAGCAAACATTTTTAATATTCTACTTTTCATGTATTTTGCATATGCATACTTCGCATACTATACATGGCAATAAAATATTACTGATAGATTAACAAGAGATTCTGATGTACGAGGATAAAGTGATTATGAAGAAATATTTCTGTATATACAATACTTCACACGTTTCACATGTTGTCTACTATACTATTATAACTATGTTAATGGAAAATAAATGGTAGATGTTTAATCTGAAACTGAAACTACACAGTTGACTATAAACATTAGAACGTCTATTTGTTACATTAGAATAAAACAGAATAAAAACTGCAGAGGAAGATTTAATTTGCACTAAATGCCATCAAGTATCATACTTATGGTTGATGATGTAATTTAAATCGTTACAATTTATGATTATAGATGCCTTGCGTAATTAATTAATTAATTTCTATATTAATAATAGCTAATTTCAGAAGATAAACAGTCATTTCGTAATATTTTTACTTAAAAAAAAAAAAATAAAATAGAAAGTTGAAAGATACATTTATTTACCTAAGACAAATCGAAACTTTTCACTCGATAATTATTTGCGATGAAAATTCACGAATCTCCTGTTTTTTGAACGGCTCAGAATGATTTACCTCTTTAAAGGGAAATTTGGAACTGTCCAAATCGAAAAAGTTTAAAACTGATGTTTCGTATGTGTATAATAAGTACAATCGTATTATCCTTTCGTCAACTACAATTCAGCTTACCTTACCTTTAAATAAATTCATTTGACTGAATCATCCCACAAGTTGTCCAAAAAAAGTCGTCGATTTCCAACCAAGTAAACATCCAGATATATTCTACGCGACGAAATTGCCGAGAAGTCGATATTAACTGATTTGTCGGGGACGAATTCTTCTCGTTCACGTTCGCGAAAAGAATACTAGAGACTTCGTCAAAAAAGTTAGCGCGAATCTGGGAGAAATGTTGTTCGATGCGAGAGCATTCGTTCAACAAATTCGAACGAAACGAAGAATGCTATAATACGGTAGTATAAAGTAAATAGGAACAGTTCGTGATAACAGTTTCAAGATATTCGAGGGGGTGAAGTCGGAAATCAAGACTCGGGGAGTAACTTACAAGGTCGCGGCGCTCGTGTATCTTCTTAACGAGGAGAGGAGTCTCTCTCTCTCTCTGGGCGAGAGTGGAGAGGCACCGCCGAAGAACAACTCGGTGAGAAACTCAGATTAAAATGAAACATCTCGAAAACTCTCCTTTGCATGTTTGCCTCCCGACCCCCACCACCCCCTGCCCCGCCGGATGTTTAATCGTTCCGCGAGTTCGCATTGTCTTGTTGGAGTCAGCGTTTCAGGGCATTACTTCGCCTTAAGAATTGAAGCCGATTTATTAGTCCAAGTTGTTTTGCATTATTACGCGTTACGCAGCGTCATCCGGGCACGGTTTTGTATTTGCCAATTTAGACATTCGAATCAGATATTTCGCTCGGATCGTGTTCGCGTTTCACGCTGACTTTGAGGTATCGGGTTAGGTTTTTTTTTTTTTCAATTAGAGTCAGACTGAGAGATTCGAGTATTTAGAGAGCGGGGAACGAATGACTTCTTCTGCTATCTAAATTCTACAACGAGTGTATAGAGGTAATGAAAGTTTTATAGGTAGTGATAAATTTTATTTAGTAAAATTACGATCATTTATATTTGTTTGGTAAAATTGCGATTATAAGTTTATATGATTTCGAAGTATTTGTATTTGTAAGTTTTTCTATATTTAAGTTCATATAAATGTATTTTCAATATTTATAATATTGAAGGACCGTGACGTCCTAGATTTACAGTTATTTTTCTCATTCATTTTATACGTAGAGCATGAATATTCCCTTTCTTTGTAGTATTTCACTTCGTGTGGTAGATTTCCGTTAATTTACTTTGATTAATTATAATGGAATGTCAAGTAAAAGTGAATTAAGAATATCACTTTGTCATCTTTCTTTCATTTTTGTTACTTGAACGTTGATGTATACCAAAAGTTGAAGATTTGATAAATTTATTTACCAAAACATTCGTTCTACAAAAATGATCAATAACAAAATGAAAATTACTGGTGTTTCGTGTGATGTTTCAAAAATGGTATTTTTCCGTAAATTAAATGTTTTCTACATTTATGAATACCGTCACGTTTCCTTCGTTTTGGATAAGCAAATAGATGAAAGGAGATATCTAATTAACAGTATAGAAAATTTAAGAAAATGAAAAGACAACAAAATCCTTGAAAGATCCTGTTTCATATCTGGAATTAACCTGGCACACTCCGCGCCTCCTTAAGTCCGAACAAACTAAATATTTGCCTAATTGTTTGCCTGGATACACAGTGCGCTGTTATTATAATTAATTTTAAAAAGTTGCAAAGTATAATGAAATTTTACTCTATAAATATTATTTATCCTTTTATCGAAATTGTGAATGAAAGACAAAGAATTTAATGTTTGTATTTGTATCACTTAGGTATTATAAATTGATTAACAGCGCAGTTGTCTTTCACACACAGATTTTTATAAATATTTTATCAAAATTAATATTAACAACAATTTTAAATTAATCAATACTTTTATTTTATTAACATTACAAAAAGAAAACGGAATTTTTATAAATTATCATACAATCAGCTAAAGAATAAATAAAATTTTCCACAAACACAAGGGTTTATAGATCACTTCTCAATTTAAACGTTAGAAAATGACTTATATATATATATATTTGAAATTATAAATTTTTCAATAAAAATTAAGAACAATTATGAAATTATTTCCGTCATTATTTTCGAATGACGGAATGAATAACTTTGTTTTTTCCTTTCGAACGTAAAATGATCGAAATAATCAAATTATGCATGGAAGATAAAATACGGAACAGCTGAACTAGCGAAAGATTAAACAGGCGAATATTTATTGTTCGTCTGATATGCAGCGGCTTCTGTAACATAGACGTTGATGACATTCATTAATGAATATTTAAGCATGATAAAGGTTGCTGAACTTTCTTATGTGCAGTTAATATGCGTACATTACTGGTAAATGCATAAACGATCGATATGTGTGCCGTGCATACGTATCTTAGCGGCGTGTAAATATACGTATAACACATATGTAATGTTTATATACTTGTCGCATGAAACGTACACGCGTGAGCACTTGGGAAACCTCAGCCATGTACATGCAGACGAGTACACAGATTCCAGCGACATTAACAATGCAACGTGTGCTGGCACCACGCACAGAATGCATAACCTACGATTTAGCAACTGCCAGAAAGATTATCCTGTTCTATTAGAGGAGATATTTTAGATATTTCCGGTTTCCTGGTAATCGTTATGTAGACGTTAAACCGTGAGACTCTGTGCGTCTTGAATACCTTACCGCAGAGATGTCAGTACTTACTGTGTATGAAAAATTTTCTATTTCGTACTCTTATTATTTCCTTCTTATAAGTTTTTTTTTTAATTTTTAAATTAATCTTCTTATTAATGAGTTATAATGAATATATTGCATTATATTATATACGATAATACATATGATATTTATTAATTGTTTTTAAAACTATCTGTGTGTTTCTGATAAAATTTAAAATTATATGAATCTACATAGAATGCATGTAATCTCTAGAGTAAAGTACTTATTGAAATATTTAGTAAATGAAACAAAATTCCTCCTAAAAGTCAAATCAAGAAAGCAACCAAAATAAAATAAAATTTCAATCATTTCTACATTTTCTTTCAAAATATTATCAATATTTCAATAAAATATTACCACACATTTCTCAAAATTAGGGAAATAAACAGATGGTAATTAGGAATTAAGAATTCGTCATTTCAAAATGTTTTATAATACAAACTTATGGAATCCATGATTTAGTTTAAAATTCAAATTCACGAAACAATTCAAAAACAATGAATTCTTTCGTTTACACATTTCATAAGTTTCGTAAATTGTATTTAATATTTACATATATACAGCACTATACTCCTTGTATAACTGAGCGTAATCACGATCGGCAATTATTAATTTCGACACTCGGTACAGACGTCGAAGGTTCGAAAAAGAAACGTCGTCCTCCCTTTGAGAGTTTTTCAAGAGGAACTCTCCTCTCATTTCGATTCCTTTCGTTATCGCATCCCGTACAAACGGGATCTCGAAGCGCTTAAAGATTTATAACGGTGGAAAGATTGCAAAGGCTATGTGACACGGGGATCCATGAATATTCATAATGAAAGAACGAAATGGTAATGGCTAGTGATGTCGGTGAGGCCGGTAGGGTAGCAGGGTCATGACCATGATCGAACGAAACTTGAAAGTCAACAGATCTGTCTCTGACTCATTATATGCTTGATTATAAACGATGACCAAAGTTGACAGGACTCCCCCCGCTTCGGAAGAAATATGACTAGGCACGATGTAGATCTAGAGAACGTAAAAAAAAGAAGGTTAACAAAAGAAGTTATATGCACGTTTCTCTCTCTTTCTCTCTCTCTCTCTCTCCTTGATCTAAACGTTCGATCAAACACCTCGTTTAATCAATCCTTGACAGTGGATGCTTAAATTAAAACGGAGCACTCGATCAACTTGTTTCTGTTTTAAGAAAACTACACCCTTTGCCATGTTATATCTATTCACCGTTGTATAGTACGCTATTGTTATTAATTATTGACATACTTGTAATTGTGTATTATTGAATATTTGTTTAACTATATTTATATAGTTTAAAATTCGTATAGTTTAAAATTGCAACTTCTTCGTGAGGACTAATTTTGTAAATATTTATGCAAATGGAAATTACTATAATTTTTATACATAAATTTTTATAATTTTCTCACAAGTGGATTTTTGAAGCAGTCTGTTTTCGTTGAGCAGACATACAAAATATTTTATATTTTTAATTTCGTGTTAATAATTGATTTGATAATAGATGATGAAAAGATATTATAATTACACGTCATATTTTTCTAAGAGTGTGTATTATTTTACATTATATACTTCATTGTTGCTTATATTGAAGAATACTAATCGATATTTTCTGATTAGTCACAACATTGGTTAATTCCTTTCTCCATAACTTCACAATTAGAAAAATTCTTCTTAAGAAAAAGAAAATGACGAATAATGAATTTAAAACTGTAAATTCTATCGTTTGTCTCAATATTTGCTCGTATCTGAATACACCTACGTTGAATAAAGTAGATACGACAAAGTACAAACTGAGTAATAATAGTTTGTCATTGTTAGTTGAAAATGAAAGCTAAAAAGAAAAGAAAATAAAATGAAAGGAGAAGTCACTATATATGTATAGTTTTAACAATAGCCGTGTGATTTTTGCACATTTTCCATATTTAATATTCCAGAATATATAACGGTGTTGTAAGTTCTGCGAACCAAGCGAAAAGCACGCTTCAAATAATATTAACGAATGTTGCTTCTAGGTTATATATTATTGTATAAAAAATTGTTTGTGCGAGACAAATAACATGGACGGTGCAAATTCATCAAAATTTTTTACGTACATGATTATTAAACGTTTCGTTTGTCATAATATTTGACAGAAAATATATATATATATATTTATCGACGTAATTCAAATTTCTTTCTAAAAATTAATTGGTCAATTCTTTTTCAAAATAATAATTTAACTTTGTAATAAAATTTAAGAGACTTTATAGTTTACCTTTAGTTGCTTGTAGATACAATTTTTTTTAGAAACGTCGGTTGGTTAATTTTTTTTCTACAAGTAATTATAGCTTTATAATTGAAATTCGGAGACCTTCGTACGTTAGCTCAAATTTGCTTAAATTTAATTTACGATAAGTTACTTGCAGAAACAATTTCTTTGTCGAAATTAATTAGTTAATTTTTCCTGAAGGTAATTACAGTTTTATAATAAAATTTGAAGAGTTAATCGCAAGTTGTTCGCAGAAGCAATTTCTTTATTAAAAGTTAATTAGTTAATTCTCTTTAAAAATAATTACAGCTTTATACTAGAATTTCAGGATGTTTACAATTTACTTCAAACTTTTTTGCGGAAACAATTTCTTTGTAAAAGCTAATTAGTCGATTCTATCTAAATAATAATTACAAAATTCGGGAAATGTACCAATTAATTTATATATACTAGGTAATTATTGAATAAATCAGAAAATGGTGGGACAATATTTTTCTAAGATTAAAGGTTGCAATTGCAAGTATCACTTAGACACCAATAAATTTCCTCAGTTTACGTATGTCTCTCGAAACTGATATATTAACAATCATACTTGCATCACGTTCTTTGAAACGTATATCACTGTGATACTTTCGTTGTATCGTAAATCAAAGTTTTAGTTGAGCGTGAGAATAGCCCGGCAGTCGAAGACTTGGCGTGATTCACTCTTATTAAAGCGTTACTTGTATACTTATTGTTATATTCCGGCCATTACTTGAAATCGTTTGTCGAGACACGTTCGGTCTGAAAACTTTGACGGTTTTTTAATTTGCCGGCCGTCACAAACGACTTACGAACAGACGGCGAAGTCGCTGATACAAACTACTGAACTTTGACGCATTATGAAAATCCCTGCGCAGGGGCGACTAATAACGAGCCAGTATTTGAGAGAAGAATTTTAAACATTTGAAATATTCGAAATTTCCATAAAAAAGTATAATTTTACACAGGCGAATAATACGCAGGTGTATTTAAAAAATATTTAGTAACGTGTTATGTTGTGTGGGCTACATAATGTATTGTTCAATTCAGTAATGTATCATTATGTAGCTTAATGTATATTAATGTAGTTTATTGTTATTTGAGATATGAACTATGTGTTAGTTTATTTGAACATAAAAAAAAAGATCTTTCATTATTTATCGATCGAATGATGATAATTTCTGAGTTAATTAATTAATTAATTTTTGTTCAAATATTTTCGAATCTTTGTACGTCAACACTGTCAATTACGTCATAAATATAGATTTTAGATATTTTTGTATTAGATCATTTGTCATTTTATTAACGAATTAACTCGAATAAATAATTTGGAAATAAGTTATTTGAATCTTACACTGAATAAAATTATTTTCTTCGTAACAAATTATTTCTACAATAACAATAATAAATTAGTTAAAACAATTTCTAATTGTCTTAGATTTTATGTGAGAATTGTAATAATTTTATAATAATTTTGTAATAATTTCAGATGACGTAATTGTGGAATTTTTTATAACATTGTCTCAGTCTTTACTTTTGTAACGTGAATTTTTAAATTGGATGTTCATGCATTTATAAAAAAATTGAAATTGAATATATTTAATCAAGATATCATTGAGTAAGATAGTATTTAATAAGCTTACTAAGAAAATATACTGTTGTTATTTGTTCAGCCACAAACGCAAAAGTTTCATCTTCTTACTCGTTTGAAAATTTCACTTGTCCAGAAGGTTAAAATTGTTTCGCTGCAGTTTATTTAATATTTAATTAAGCCACAATAGAAAGGGGAAGTTTCTGAAACAAGATCCTAACTCTTTGTAAAAATAGTATACGATAGTGAAAAGAAAACTGAAAGGTAAATACTTTTTACCGAGTTGAAAGTAGGAAACAATAGGGGATGAAAATATAGTAAAAAGAAACTGATAAAGTTTATATTGCAATTGTTGTAACTTCCTAAAGTTTCAACTTCGTTTCCTTCTATTATCCTTAACATAGTATACGGAATCACATTTCAGAAGAAAGAGTCTATTTTTCTCTTTGTGAGAAAGAGAGAGAGAGAGAAATTTAAAATGAATAAAATGCGCGATTATGTGTATTAACAGCTACCTTTATTCAATAATTTATCAGATTAAATTGTGTAGTAATGAATTCCATGAATTTTAAATTAAGCTATTAAATTGTTTAATAGAATATAATTTCATTTCAATATATAATACTTTAACAAGTAATCCAATAAGAAATGTTTATACAGGGAATGATATAACGTATAACAGATGATTTTTCTGTGTACACAATCAAGTATTTTTAGAACATAAATATTTTTATTTGAAGATTCCTTTCTTCGAGAAAATTGAATTTAATGATTCGTCAGATTAAAAATCTTTTAAGCAATTACTCGTATTAAACCGAGAATTCAAATATTAAAAGCAGGAAGTTAATTCGAGAAGCTTCGAAAGCTCGAACTACATTGAAAAGAAAAATTCATTTTGCAACAGCGAAATTTTTATACAAAGCTTTTTATAACAACAAAAATCATCGAAATGAAATATTTAAAATTCAGTATTTTCTACAACATTTAATATCTACGTAAAACAGATTTCTACCGAGGTTTTTTAATTATATTTTCAAAGACAGGAATCTGCGTAAAAATCCGCAGTTTCGAAACATGTTCTGGTTGTTCACGTTTCCCGAAGAAATGAAACGAAAGTATGCAGAAATATAGACGGAAGTCACAAATCAAAGACACCGAAGACATCGAAGTTGTTACAACGGGCAACCATTCCCAATATTGTTACAAAGCGCATCATGAAAATGATTAGTTCTCGTATATGTAGATAACATTATTAACCTGTAACGCTATCAATAATGACATGATTTACAGGTAACCAATATATTATGTAAATAGATATAATCGTTACGTACGAATGAAGACGAAAGGTCGCAGTTCGATGAAACTGTAGTGGGTACACAATAATGATGGAAATTATGTTCGTTTCTCATTGTACTCTCTGAATTTACATTAAATAACCTAAGTAAATCGTTAATAAATTAATCTTTCAAGGATCAAGCAATCATTTATCATAATATCGTGAATTTTTCTTGAACTTTCATAAAATTATAGGATCTAGTTAGAAGATACAATGATGGAAATGTATTGAGCGAATTATTGAAATTTTCTTTCATAGTTTATAGTAATAACGTGACTCGTTAGAAAATAATCTGGTAATAAAATAAAATTGAAACAAGTAAAAAGGTATTTAAAAAATAGAAATATTGCGTCTTTTCTGGGTTAAATTGTATCAAAATTGCACAAGAACGTAAAAGATTATTTTGAACTAATTTTCAATGATAATATAATTTATTTGCTCTAGTTGGATGTTTTACATCTTTTGTTGTTGTTTGTGAACTATTTATTTCTTTTGTTTTTGAACTATTTACTCTATGGCAATTAATCAATAGCAAATCTGAAGTTAATCAAAGTCAGCAGAAGAAATATGCGCATCACGTAACAGATCTCGCTGTGAGAAGACATGCTTGTCGACTGTACGTGCGTGAATGTTTCAAGTACTAACAGCATCAACCTGATCTTCCTAATTTGTCCCGAATAGCTTTCAAAGTGTGTAGACTCAACGTGAAGTGCCTCACGTATTGTATTTACAATATTTACTTTCAACGGTTACTTTAAGAAAATGCTTCTGTATATTTATACGAACTAATTGCTACGTTATTAATACTCTCAGATTTGAGTATATAAAATAGTATATTAATTAAACCAATAAAGAATTTATTCGACTTTCAATTGACAATCTGTTCCTTTTTTCAATTTCAAAATAATATCTCCAAGTATTTTTAATATTTAGAATATAATATGCATATTAAATAATAATTTTATAATATTTTCAAGAATGAATAATTCCACATTGTATTTCTTTCTTAATGTTATGAAATCTGCAAATACTGAAATCAAAGAGTACTATTTCCAACTAATTATTTAGTGACAGCTTATATTTAAATAATTATATTTAAATCTAAGAAGCTACTTAAATACTGACTAAATATTTTAAATATTGTATTTTTAGTATTTTCATGTGATTTTTTATTTAATATAAATGAATTGAGATGCAACATCTGATAGAAGATGTTTCAAAGTACAAAATTACCAAGTATGTACTTGTAAGTACTTTCTACAGCAATGTCCAATGCAACAACTAATCTGTTATAAATGAAAGTTCGTTTTAGAAAAACATTGTGCAAATGCTTTTCGTATTCATCGTAAATAAATTCTCGGTCAACATGGAACAATTAATTTCTCACGAATAAAAAGTTCATTACAATACTTTTTGTAGCCATCGTATATGTCAAACTTTTCAACAACCAATCAACAACTAATCTCCCATGAATGAAAGTTTATTTTAGGAAAAAATGTTACTTTGAAAAACAGTGTGCAAATTACCATTTTCTCGTGGTTACCGTATACACAGAATTCTTAATCAACGTGGAGCAACTAATTCCTCGCGAACGAAAGTCTATTCCACAGAAAAAAAAAAAAGAAAGAAAAAGAAAAAAAATGCGCGAACGCTGTTTGCAGTCACTCCGCGTATCGAATTCTTAATCAATACAGAATTGAAGACCACAATAGTTCCTCGCGAACGAGAGCCTGTTTTTGCAAAGAAATATCCGCGCAAGTTTTAAATGCAACGTACACACGTGAAATATCGAATCATTGGCGATGAGCGCGCAGAGGCAACACTATTGTAGAAAGCTATAAACTTTCAAGACAAACAGTCGCCCGACAGGAACGTAACTGAAAACAATACGATATTTTTACAACGATCGCGTATCATTCTTGCTGATATAAAAATAATCGGATTATTCCTGTATATGAATCGTCCTGTTACTGGTAAACCATTCCCTTTCCCGTTCGCGTATCCCGTGGACTACGTTCTATATGTATAATATATGGAGGAAATGGACATCGCTGCCGGGCTTGCGGAGAAAACATCAAACAGATCTTCCGCCAAATGCCGCCGTCAGTCGTACGTGGGAAATCCGATATTTTATTTTATTCCAGTGGCCTTCTGCATCCGCCATTTTTCTTTCTCCCCCCCCCCCTCCATCGCCACCCCCCCGGAGGCTTAAGTTCCATCCATTCGTTTTGCTCACCTACGTCCAACGGGAAACGCGGTATCATTCTTCCTTGTTTTTACTTCGCCTCGTCAAAAATCGACAGTCGATCGCCCCGATGGTCTTATTGTCCCGCGGCCGTGCCCGCAAATACAAAGGGAATTTCATTTTAGAAACTGGAATTGCTGTGTTACGGGTCGAAACCCCCTTGGATAGCTACTTAATGCGATCGAAAGCCAACAGATTCTGGAATGTAGAACGTTGATGGTATTGACGGTAATGGTATTTGTTGTTTTCTTGTTTTTGTATGTGACTGATAGAATAGATTTTTATTATTGTATTAATAAAATGAATAGAAATGTACGTACACAGAGTAGTGTAGAAATATTAATAGGAGTTGGTGTGAAAAATTGGAACATGTAAACGTCAATGTGATAACTTTTAATGACAGTCTTCAATGATAATGTTTATGGATTAACATAATCAGTTTATGGATTATGGATTAACAGTGTGTAATAGTATATGAATAGTATTTCTTTTTAATGTATTTATTATAGGGGGAAAGTTCTAACTATAATACAATAATACGATAATAAAGTTACAGCTTACAGTTTAAAATAATATTATTTAATTGAAGATTAATTTGTACAATAGATAATTGCACATAATAAAGTTTTATGTGATATTAGATCAAGAAATTTAGGAAGCAATGAGCCAAAGAAAAAGTTATTTTTCATGTATTTCACGCAGCAAATATTTTATGAGTAATATATATCTATATATAACCTCTCGATTCGTTTATAAAATAATAAACACATTTTTAGTACGTCACAATTCCATGAAAACTGACGAGAGACTATGAGCAATTTTCTCAAGACATAAATCTCTTTTTGGAACAATACATTAAAAAAAAAAAAGGATCACGTAATCAAGAAGAAATCTTTTCTCCAATTTATTATTAACAATAAAGTATTAATTTTTTTTTAGAATAAGGATCACTCGCAGAAATAACGTTCGTAATAACAACATTCTCGTGTTTCCTCCATTATTAAACAAAATCATAAAAGCCAATAGCAATTCATTGATACCCATCCATTAACTATGGATTGAAAGTCTCCATTAACGTTTCCATTGTTACCAGTCAGTACTAAAAAAAGATAGAAAAGGTTTCTCTCCTTTCCTCTCTCTTCCTCTCGTCGAAAACAAACAATGTAAAAACTAATTAAACGTTTTCGTTCGAATCGATGGAATTCTACGGTGCATGGATTCATATTTGTGTTCCATTGCTCATTCTGACGAAATAAAAACGCACGGCGAAATCAAACTGAATGGAAATGCGTACCTGCCGTTTGTTTATAATTAATATCGCCATTTTTATAGCTGCGTTTGCCGTGTTTTCTTACGTGTCCACTTTGTTCAACCATGGAACATTATTTTTCCTGTTCATTCTCAGTTTCAAGCCGCGATCAAATATTATGACTCCAAGTTGGTATTTAAACATTCGACTCGAGTATTCATTTGCAGCGTCGTTAATTGAAGATCACTGATGGTGTATAACTATAGTCAGTCATAGAATATCCATGCATGTAAAGCTATTATAATTACATCAATCAGGTTTGGAACGAATTTGAGAAATATAAATATTTAAAGTTAAAAATTAATTAATTTTTATATATTATTTTATTTTTATATTTATTTTTATGTGCATATATACACGCGATATGGAGTGGCAAGCATATAAATAATATCTTCTTATAGTAAATTCAATTTAATAATATAGTTTGTAATTATTACTCGAATGATGCTTAAAAGTGCAATAGGTGTACTTTAAAATCTTAAATTATGAAAAGAGATAGAAATAGAATTTTTCGTAATTAGACTACAATGTTTTGTGCGTCTGTAGGAAATTTGAAGATGTGACAATGCATGCAATACGAATAATATGGAGAAATGTAAAAAATTTTTAAAGTACACCGAATTTCCATTTCCACGAATTATCTTCATAAAAATATAAAAATTTAAATAGAAATTTTTACACCACAGAATGGATGTCACAAAAATAGTAGTAGTAAAGTTAAGTTAATTACAAAATTATTTCTATCATATCTTGCAAATAATGTTACTTCTGATGATACAAAAATTGATCAACGAATTGGCTTTTTTTTTCATTTCGTCCGACGGGTGTTCTCGCTGGAAAAAATTCATTTCATTTTCAACGACGTGTTCGAAAGAAATTTTTTTGTTAATTAGCGGGACTTTCGATGAAATTGTAGACCAGAACGTAACGCAATTTCAACCGAGCCAGTGTCTGCTCGTTGCTGCATCGGAGTCGTTCATGGACGCGTACGCGACTGAAATTATTGTCAATAAATCTTCGCGATACCGTGACCGTGCTCTTATTGTTTTCACCTCGCAGAGACGAGCAGAGACGATGGAGAAATTAATTGTTATGCAATTGCGCGAAACGCTGGGTGGAGGGAAAAAGCGACACGGCGAGACTCGTCGATGATTCATGCTTTTGCATCCTCCTTCGATAAATTACTTTTCCCGTGGAACTTAAACAGGACACGATAACACCCGACGTTCCGACGCACTCGCTCTCGCTGCTTTATGAGGATTCTTCAGAGATTAAAAATGGTTTTGTAAAAACTGAGATTTAGCGTAACTTCATGTCCGTGGAATTCGAAAGAGAATTGACACTATTTACACAGACATCAATTTTGTAAAGAATTAAACCGGGTGAAGTTTAATCGACGTATAATTTTACATGAGAATTTTCTACTATATATTATATTTCACGTTGTTGGGTTGAAAATTTCCAAAAATTGTATCAATATGTTAAAAATTTCTAACAATTTGTATGAACGTGTTAAAAATTTAGTGGCAGAAAGTTATAAGTTATTTAATTTATTCTTGAGCAGAGATTTTAATGAAATAATAAATTTAATCGAAAAAAAAAGAACGAATTGCCAATCATAGTGAATTGTGATAAGAAATCTACCTCTTTGAAATTATAACTGACTGACATGTTAAGAATTGAATAAAAATCCATTTATATCGTACCGTTGAGGAAATGGAATATATAAAACCTTGAAATCATGTCTGCATATGAGAGCAAGTTTGAAGGATGCTGAAATAGGATGAAAAAGCTTCTGAAATTAATTGGTAGATATTAATTTCACTGATTAATTCTGTAGAAAATTTTTAAGACTGTGCAATTATATAAAAACGTATATGTATCAATCTTAAAAATATAGTACATATATATATATATATATATATATATATATATATAAACCGTTGTCTGTAAATGTCTAATTAATTAATTAAACGAGTCTAGAAACAATATCACACAAATTTGAAAATGCAATCAACTTGTTATCTTTGCCAACACAGTATGTATTGATCCATAAAAAAAAACTGACAAGAGAGAAACAGCAATTGACGGAAGAAAAAAGCAGAAATATCCGGCAAAAAAGGCATGTTCGTTCCGCCGATCGTTCGGTTCGTCCCATAAGTATTGAAATTTTCCACGGAAAGAAACCAATTTGTACGCCAATAGGAATATTGCGAAGAGAACGCGAGTGAGCTGCCGGTTATTTCATCATCTAAATTTAAACAATTCATTCATCGTTGCTCTTCAATCCTCAATTGGTATCGTTGAGTCATTTGTATAATTCGTATTTGATATAATATAATCCTTGGATATAGGATCACTTCAGCCATACTAGTTTCTACAAAATAAACTGAATATTTCCATTAGTTTCTTATTATTTTGTATTATTAAAAATGTAATGAGCTTTCCTGAAAAAATTCATTTCTTCTTTATGTTTTTTTCACAAAACTATTACTATTATTTCAAATTAACAATATTCGTCGCTCCAGCGACTAAGAAATTGCGGACACTTTTATTCGTAAAAATTGTAAACAGAGTTTTTTACATGATTCCTTTCACGAAGGTATAACAATTTAAAACATCGACAATTTTTCATCATTATCGATTCACTTGTATTCTCCGTTCTTTGTATATGTTAAAAATTCCACGGATCGAAACACGAACGTATTAATTATTAGATTGCGTATTTAATCAAAAATTTGATTTAAAATCTATAAAGAATTATTCTCCTTCGGGCATTTTATATATATTTAAAAAAAATTAAAACGAATAAATAACGAAAATAATATTTTTAAACAAATATACGTATATTTAATAATTTACTTTGGCAAGATTCTAAACATAAGGGTACCTTACGAAATTTTTTCTCCGGAAAAATAAAGTAAAGTATTCGTGCATCAGAAAATATACTTGCGATACAAATAAACACCAAACAATTTACGAAAGCTAAAGTTCTCGGCGAGACAAAGTGTTATTATTACAATACAAAATGTTATTATTTCACACACAAACTAAAATAGAAAACATAGAAATTCTGCTTCCTTTTTGGTGAAAGAAACCTCCATTGGAACATGAACAGAATTTCCAACACCTGTATCCCTGACAATATACAATGTTAATGAGACAGAATTGGAAGTGTGTCATCTTCGTCGCTGCTAGCCACTATTTTACAACTCGCCGTGTCTGTATAGTGTTAATTTCTTTCACAAACACTTTCGCAGACCTCACGGCGTTCTCTCGGACAACATTATTACAGTGTCGTTATTACAGTCAAGGTAAATCCGCCTTTGCCCCATCGTGTTTTATCCTATCGCATCGCATCGTATCGCATCGTATCGTATCGTATCGTATCGTATCGTATCGCGTGGAGTCGGTAACGCGCGCGTCCGCTTTATTGTTCCACGGAAAAAGAAAACGAGGAGGGTAGGCGGATGGCGCGGAGCCGCGGAGAGGCAATCCGCGACCGGAAATTTAAAAAGTTGCGCAAATACGCAGGCCACCGCGAGAGGGGGGGAGGGAGGGAGGGTTAAATGGGAGCCAAGGGGATGGCACCCGGCTGGTGGAAGGGGCCAGTTCTACTAGGTTCCCCGTTGCGGGACACGGACGGGAGTTCCAGGCATACTTGGAAGGTTACGCCCGGGCGAAATTACGTAGTTCCGAGCAATTCGCATCCGAATGACTCGTGGGATGATCAAAGCACGCGCTTGCACGCTAGAAGTTGATATCCTCCGCTGATACTTCTTTCGAGCATAGCGCCAACTTTTTCTCTCTCTCTCTCTCTCTCTTTCGGCCGCCTTTTCGTGCTTCTCTCGATCTGACAGAAACAAGCTTGATAGCTCAAAATGGATACAGATTACACCGGACAGTTCCTAGAAAATCGCTGATTGGGCGCCTCCTCACGGAATAAAGAGATTAAGTGCCGCTTTCGATAGAGAGAAAGAGAGGGAAGGAAAGAGGGTTTTATTGTTTCGCGATGCACGAGCCTTGGCGGAGAGAAATTCTGTTCTGTAATTTAGGTATCTTATTTCTTTTTTCTTTTTTCTTTAATTTTCTGCGTATTATTAAACGGCGAATTTTTACGGATATTTGTATGATTGAGAATGTGATTACTGTGTGAGAACTCGAATTTCAGAAAATCGAGCGGAAAAGAAACAACGACTTTTATTATATGTTGCTGTCAAGCTGCAACTTTTTTTTTTTATTATTCTGCAGATGTCTATAAATTTGTATGGAATAATATTTTTTCTAAAAAGGACTCCGATTTTTATATACACGCATGAGTTACGCATGTATATTAACGAAGGTAATATTACGAAAAGGCATTAAGGGGTTAAAGAAATAAAGTTTAAAAGATTGTTTCAAACAACATTTAATAGCTTAATAATATTAGAGAAATTTATTGCATTTCTTAATGTCTCAATCAAAAAGCTGTATTGCGCAAAGTAATCGAAAATACATGTTGTATAGTTGCGGATGAGTTGAGGATACAAAAAAGTAGAACGCAGCGCATTCACACCTTTCACTCGACGATCATTAAACTCGAACTCTTACTTGAAATACTAAATAAAATTGAAAATTCTTCAAAGAACCGCCAACAAAATTTATCATTTCACTATAATTTAACTCAATCTTGCATTTACTGTGTTTCCATCGAGTGTGCACATTCTCGAAATAAAACAAAACGTTTGAGGGGTTGAAGAAACGAATTGCTCAAACTCATCAGCTGCATGTATTACGAGGAATCTTCTGCTTAGCCGCGAATACCGCGCCGTGCCGAAACAGAATTCTTTCGCGGCTTCCTCTTCTTTCTTTCGCGCGTTCAACCGGTCGCATTTGCAAGAGGTCGGGCCACGGGGAAGCGGAAAAAACGGGCGCGGAAGCGGGAAGATTCTGAAAATAATTTCGCGGCCGCGAAAAAACACGGCGAACTCGGAACGTTAAAGGCAAACCGTTGTTGTAGCCGGAGATGCTTCCTCTGCGGGTTCTGCATCTCGCCGGTGGAAGAAAGGGTTTTACAATCGTGTACTATGCTAATCCCGAAACATTACGCCCGGCATAAAACGCAAAACTTTTCTCGCTCGTTCGCCGTCGTCTTCCGTTTCTTCTCCACTCGCCTGCTATTGTCGCACCTTCTTCGGATTCAGTTCGTGTCCGCCTTCAGTTCGGATCGCGCGAGAATTTTGTTTGAGAATGTCTGTGGCTTTGACCACATTAGTATATTGATAAATAATCGAGAAACTATTGCAAATGTGTAAAGTGTCTGGACCCTCGTAACTCTTTGGTTTTAACCAATTGCGCTGGCAACTGATTGCGGACCGTAACGAGTGGCCAAACCGTGTACAATAATTCGTCGTCTTCCCTTTTGAGCTTCGTCTGTATGATATCGCTGGTATGAAACAGCACTTGCCTGGCTCGAAAGAAGCTTTTTGTGCTACGCAGGAGAAAAGACTTTGTACGCTTGAAAATTTAAACGATAATAGTTTTAAAATCGCAGACCTTTATACTGCAGGCGCCTCGGTTATAGATTTTTCTCAACGGTGATTCTAAGTAGAATATATTTTTTTCAAGCAATATTTACACAGAATCATTATGGTAAAATATACACGATACCTAATGTATTGATTCTAACGCTACGCAAAATGTGAAAATCAGTTTTCATACTTCCTTGTTTCGTTACAAGACACTTTCAATGAATTTGTTGTTTAGAAATTTAAAAATAAATGTTAATAGTTGTTATGCTTCGATATAGATATTTGAATATATATATACTATTGACCACACAATTGAGGAAATAATAAAATTCTCTGTTTCAATTTAATGTATCTATACATACCCACAGTTTCATCTAATTTGATGAGAAATACTTTAAAATTAAGGACCATCAATCATGATTTACTCGTGTCATCGTGAACTAAAAAATTACTACTCTACATCATTATTAAATTATTAAATATTAAATTGAATAATAAGATGTAAATATGACAAATTATAATGTACAAGCGGAAAAATATTTACTTTGTTTGCGTACGAATGTAATACAATTCAAGATTACATTGGAAAGTTGAAGTTAAGTCAAATTAATCTACAAGAAATAATGCTAATAAAACAATTTATAAATACGTATATTCGAACATAAAGTATTACAGATCCGATTAATTTGAATAATCGAATCACCAAGTAACAAGTGTATCGATTCTAGCTGAAGCCAAATATTATGGTCTGACACATATCGAATGTTTCTACTTGCACGCACGTACGTGCCTCAAACGTTAGGTAATTTGATCATTCCAAATTCGTATTTTTAAGGGACGAACAAAAATTTATGCGTGAACAATGGAAAATATTTAAGATTATCTTCCAGGGGACATATGATACGAGTTGTCATTCATGTGGCTAGCATAAATAATTTATTAAATACACAACCCGTGTATAACTCTTATCATTACTCAATTTTCATGAAAATGAAATTCGTATTGTACGAAGTGTTTTATTTCAAATTTTTCCATGCCTATGCCTATTCTATGATTATTAAAACACATTGTGCGTACGCTATAGCACTTATTAGTCAACAATCTTAGAATTTCATTGTCACACATCTTCTCAATTTTCATGTAAATGAAAGTTCCCGTCGTATGGAAAAATATTCTACGTTTCTCCATTTATTTTCCCGCGTGAAATCACCCTGTTTCTATCGTCTGAGCACGCGATACATTTTCGTAGCTCTTACCCTGCGTAATCATCGCTGAAGCGATCTCAGATATTCATTGTTACGCCTAATGCGCGTTCCCTCCGATTCTTCACGCATGAAGGAAAAGAAAAGAAAGGTGAAACTCGCAGAGCGGGTATTAATTCATAGTTCGTTCCGTGCCACTTCGTGCGCGCGGCTGCCTTTACGATTTGTGTTACTTCGTTACGCAAACTCTCCTCGCGCCCCATCTGAAACAAAATTCATTAACCGCGTTGTTAGACTAGAGATTAATCAGTAGCACGGGCGACGCGCGTAATCGCTCTGATCTCTCCCCCTCCGACGATTAATAAATCCCACGGTTTTACGTTTGTGAGACACGCGTTCGCGTGAATTTTCAGTTTCGTACGGAGAGCAACGGAAGTATAATAGATTGGGGGGAAAAGAAACAGAAAGGAACGAAAGGAAAAAGAAAATGAAACGTGGGAGGAGCCAGTTATTATAATTTCATTTCAGTAATTATGTGCCGCGTGTGTGCCGACCCCGAAATTAATTAAATTAATGCAAGTATGTGGCGAGTGTTATTTTAGAATACCAGAATGTGGTACGTGCTACGCGTGCTACGTGGTAACTAACACGTGTGAGTGTGTGTGTGTGTGTGTGAGCATTCGCAGCGCGTGGATGGCTAGGTCAGATAAGTACGTAAGAGCGAGGTTACGATGTGCTAATTGGGTTAAGTGCCCTATGGCGAAGCGACAACAAATAAGAACATTATAAAGCTCGAAATGGACTGTACGAGAAGAGGAGGAGAGGGAGGAGGGGGGGGGGAACAACTGTCCTCTCGCTCTCTGCTCTGCACTTTTTGGTTTTTCGCCCGACACACACGGTTTACACACAGTTTTTGTTCGTACGCGGGCGCAATAAACGCGGCTGCCAGAAATTCTGTTGCTCTCGCCATTTCCATCCACCTCTCGGCTCGCTCTAGGTACGCGAGAACGCGCGTAAGTTTTTGGTGCGGCGTTGCAACAGTCGTTGAGTACGTTTTCGATGCTTGCTTTGGTTTCGTACGCCACGGGTGTGCTGTCGTAATACGGTTAGCGGAGCGAGGATCATCAACCTGTTAACGGTGTTTGACGTTGCGCGAAGAAGGGGCATTGTCTTTCGGCGTTTAGATTGAAATTTATTGGGAAATTTATTCGTTTTGAGATATTTTAAGATTGTACGTTTTGAGAACGAATTGCTGATATTCTGTGAAATTGTAACCTCCCGAAATTTAGTTTTAAAATATTTAATAATCGCGCAACAGTCTTCACATTCTCTAACTTTCTTGCTTCTAGGACGAAAACAGAAACTTAAATTTCTAATTTCACATGTCTTCGACTTGTTCTTATTCTTTTCAATAAGGAAATTCTAAGTCAGTTTCATTTGAACGATAAAATTATTGAAAGAGAAAAGAATTACTTATTGAATTTGAAATCTTTTGCTGAGGTTCATTTCAGTTGTGCAAATCTCTGGAAATTATGATTTTTAGATGAAAATTTCGTAGCATGTTACAAAATTTTTATCAATTTTGTCGCACGTCGGAACGTAATAATTAAAATGTTTATTTACATTTAACGTGTATAAGACATTCGATCATGTGTTTTTCATTCGTCAGAATTAAAAATTTAAATTATTCGAAATTGTATTCTGTATTTATATCTCCTTCATTTCATTTTGTCAAGTTAAATGTTACATAGATAAATAGGTTTTTATAATTTAATTGCATTTTTAGAATTTTTTAAAGGAATAGTCAATTTAATATTGTTTGATACATTTTTGCGATTGCAAGATAAAAATTGTTATTTATTTTTTCGTATGACGAAAGAGCTTTGCCTTCCAGTAAAAAGATAAATTAATATATGAAAGTAATTTACCGCGACAAACACAAAACAACTTTAACATTCAATTTTATTCAACGACCATGTTGGCCACATATTTTCCACACGGTAGAAATTTTTTCCTACAAAACGATAGTAATATACTGTATGAATGAAAAGAACAGAAAAATATTGTATAAATATAGGTATATAAATATTTTTCTAAAAAGTTATAACAAAACTAAAAAAAAAAAAGGAAAAAATAAACCAATGTTAGTTTTATTTCAAAGTATACACGTATGACGTTCTCTCTCTTCTTTTTTTTACCAGTTTTTAGTAGTGGAATATAACAGTATTGTTTTGCGAGGAAATTGAGGCACGTTCTATAGATTTTATACTACACAGATCTGTATGTGTCACATGTATCTCTTGTTTCATAAACTATATCATATTGCTTAATATCTGGATAATGATTATGTTTTTACTTGAATAATTATCTATTTTTCATTTATTCTTTAATCTTGAATTCTTTCACATTGTCACGTAGTTGGTGGTGTTCGAAAAATGAATTATAATAAATGTAAGTGTATTATACATTTGTTGATATTCATTTATTAACATATTTAGTACTTTCTTATTTTCACAGATTTATAGCTACTAATCGTTTCTTTATTAATAGCAAAAATCATATTTTATAAATTCTTAAGAATACTTGCCGAGGCTTCTGATAATAATTATTATAAAAAATAGCTGGACGTTATAGTAATATAATTAATACTCGAAAATATTCAAACTAAACTCTCATATCAATTTTTTATTTCTCTATTTGAGTTTTTCATTTTTCATATAAATGAAATAGTAAATACGGAAGCAACGGCAAGTAAATATCAGTATTTATATAATAACATAAACTCGTCTAATGAAAAAACATATTTATATGCAAAATTAACAGCGCTCCAAACCTTTGGACCGTAGTATATAATTCTCCTAAGAAGTCCAAGGACAAACAGAGAAAATTAAATGATACTTTATACAAAGAATTTATAAAGTGTTCATGACAAAGCAATTGCGCGCAATTTAAGAATTTTATTAACTGAATGCTGAATGTTAAAGCCAAAATTCTAATCAGAAATGTATGTGCATAGCTTGTTTTATTTATTCATGCATCCTCGTCGCGCCTTATTTTAATCTAGATTCCCCTTTTAGTCGTCGAGGATAGGCATCATGAAGCGAAGATCCATTTCTTCTGCTCCAGTTGCGTCCGTCGTGTAGATTTAAAATTGTTTGACATGAATTTGCAAGCATTACGTCGTCTCTCTCTCTCTCTCTCTCTCTCTCTGTCTGGCTTCGCCGATTTAAGCGAAGCTCAGGCCCTTAATGGAAAGCCTGATAAAAATCGCGTTAGGTTCAAGCGGAATTTGCCTCGAGTTAATCGATGACGTAAGAAAGAAAGGGAAGAGTAGATTGAGATAATAGGCAGTAGTTTCATCGTAGCCGGTACGCTCTATCGTTAATAATCCACGATATTGGGGTTAAGTATTCTAAAACGCGTTCAATGAGAATCGTACGCTTCTCTCCTCTCTGGTCGTTTCCTTTTATGCGTGCATGCCATATATAAATTCGTTTTAATTCTTGTATCCTTACATTCTTAAATTATGTTACACCGCGATACTCTGGCTTCTGTATTTGCATAAGTCTGTAAATATTTAGATTTTTCCGCGAATTGCGAAATGTTTGAAACATCGACCAAAGGAATGAAAATCCTAAATCGAGATTAGTTCGCTTTTATTTCAGATATTCTGAACGTTGTGCGCGTAAATTTCGCATAATGACACAACAACGAATGTTTTTCTTTTTGATTTTATTCCTTTTAAATTATATAGCGTTAATGTAAATCTTCGGTGTGTGTGTGTGTGTTAAAATATAACACATTTTTCTATAAATTGAAATGATATTAAGTATAGCATATATGTCAGTATAGATATGCTACTTTTCCAAAATTCTGTGTTTAAATTTCTCATTGATTATTAAAAGTAACCAATTTCGATTTCTGTATAATTTTCACCAATAAATAAATCAGGACTGTTTACAATCCTATTTTCCTAAACTATTTAAAATATGGACTGTGACTGTACGACGACGATTGAAATTTATATCAGATTAAGAAGTTACGTTTGAATGATTAAACTAAAATTGTTTGTAATTCCCGCGACCTACGGATACGCTAAATCATCATGCTCGTTTCGAGAGACAGACAGCGACAATTAAAATGCAAATACATGCTCGTGGTTAAATATAAAAAAATATTGAACGGTGAAATTATAGTTTATTACCATCGGCATATCATAAAAGTCTGTAGTGTGTGCATACTTGCATGCAGAATCGCCGATTAATTTCCATAGGGCGATGTTTGCATAACTCGCGCAGTTGGAAAAAAGCCACGATAATTCCAAGCAGCTAGGTTACACCCTTAGGGCGCTAACTATGATAAATATGAGAAAGCAGCTTATTACTAGGAACTGGTTTACAGATTGCCGTTGATTACAGTAGCTAGTGTATTATTTCTGAGGAATACGTACACACACACATGTGCACGTCATTGTTCAATGATTTATATAAAAATCATTCATGAATCTACTTCGTATTCGCTATTTGCTTGATTGATTCCACGTTTTTTCCCATTCCTCTTCATTATCGCATGCAAATTTACTATTTCACTATTAGACCGTGAATATTTATGTAAATTCGTATTCTTATGATCACGTCTATTACTGTATTTATTCGTGTCTTTGTGATCATGTTAAAAAATTACTTCAGTTATTAATTCTTTTTGCGAGTGTAATTAAAAAAATTGAGAATTGAATGGAAGATTATTTCACCTAATAAATATTATACCGCTTTGAGTATCTTATTTTTACTTACATTTTTATATTTGATTTGAATTAAATTTGATATCACTTAATTTCTCGATTAGTTTCGCATAACAAACACCCCAATTGACAGTCTTTATCATGAAAATCATAAAATCTTTATCGCTTTATCATGAAAGTGAAGCTTTCGCTAACGCGAGGTATTTTAAAATTAAACAAATTAAAACGAACAGTTTGTGCGTCAAAATCAGTGGCTCAAAAATAATTTAATAATTTAAAAAATTAGGAGAATATTGAGAATAGAAATTACTTATCCTTTCAATAATTAGTTGAGTAAGGATTAAATCGAAAAGTTGAAAGAGAGTCGAGAATTTGTTTCATTCATCCTGTCAGTACGACTAATTGATCAAAATGTTCAACATCAGTCGGAATATTCAATACAAAATATTCAACGTACGAGGATTTTCCTCGATAAATAATTTCCACGGCATAACGTCAAGTCAGACAACAAATTTCCTCCACTACTTCTGCTTCATGGAAATGCGTCAATTAAATGGAACCGGTACGTACGAGTTCACCGCGAACCTTTAAATAATACATGCTTGCGTACACTCCTTTCCTTTTTTTTCCCCCCCTCCTTTTTCCTGATTTAGAAGCGTTTATCGCGGGACGTAACGCGAGGGTTTAGTTAAAAAAGAAAAAAAAAAAAAAAAAGGAAAAACGGCACATACTCGTCAGTATCACGTGCAACGATTAAAACATTCCCGATAAAGCGGCGTTTAAATGGGAAAATTATGCTCCTTGTCGGCGCGACTTGCAATATTCACGTGTGAGCGGCCTATATAATGTTGACGCGTGTAATAATAGGACGTCGTTTCGCGTTTACGTCGTTCGATGGAAGGAAGTAGTCTAGCAGTTGTCGAGAAATCCGTTTCTATCATCCAGTACATTAAAATCGCTGTGCTTTGCGATTTAACCCTTCAGTATACAGATTGGATCCACGAAACTTAGGAGCATATTTATGTGGTCCACATTAATTATTCACCTGATAACTTGTAAGAAAAATGATACTGAAGGAACTAGAAGAGACAGAGACAGAAATTATTTCTCTTTAATTCGGAATAAAATATGCATCAATTGTGACAAATATTTTATCATACAATAGTTCATTCATTTTATCATATAATAGTTCATTCATTTTGTCATATAACAGTTCATTCATTTTGTCATATAATAGTTATCATATAATAGTTCTGAAAGAATGAAGAGAAATAATAATAATTGAGAATGTATCTTTTAGTTCAGAGTTCAATGGTACGGTGATGATTTTTAGTGTGACAGATATTTTTTGACTGGACGAAGCATACACGGTTTTTAAATGCCACATTTGGGTCCGTTTTACACGTTAAAGACTGTTGGAGATAAAAAGATGACAGAAAACTATGATGAAATTAACAGGCACGTAAAAACAAAGGATACAAAATGGTCAAAGTTGATCAATAATCAATATATATAGTATTTATTTTATAATTTAATTATTATTATTATTATATTTATTTTAATAAAATTTAATAGATTTATAATATAAATTATTAATAATTAAATTTGTATTTATATTCTATTATTAATATAATTAATTTTAGATTAAAATAAATATTAATTTAATTAAATTTATTCAAAAAATCTAATTTATTAATTTTATTTATAAATTTAATTTAATTAATTTTGTTATTAATTATGGTTAATATTAGAGATTGTGTAGATAACGTTAAGACTAGAGAATAGGAAAATTACGAAACTATTTATAATAAAACTATTTTATTGATATTATTACATATATTTATTCAGAGATAGAAGTAACCCTTGAAAATTCTCTTATTACTCTATTTTACATTGTAACTCGCCAAATTGTAAGAGTAGAACAAAAACCTCTCATTTTTAAGACTATTGCACGATGAAATATTTGATATATATTTTATTCCTAATTAAAAGAAACAATTTTAGAATCTTTTCTATCTGTTGCGAGTTACGAAAATATAGAAAATCGAAAAATAAGCGAATTACATGCCTGGGATAGAAAGCCTCAGTTTCGAGAGGAACATTTAAAAATGAAAAATGCAGTCAAGTTGTTGTGCAAGCTTCTCAATATAAAAAACAACAATTTGATGTTCTTTTATTCTAATCACACATGATCCGAATGAAATTGTTTCAACTCTTTTAATTTTTTAATCTCTAAAGAAAATACGATACTCGCGAGAAAACTAACGTCACGTTGAGCACTATCCATTGTACCATTTAAAGATTTCGTTCCAATTATAACAAACTATAGATTATCTACACGATCTTTCAATAGTAGATCCAATCATTTGATCAATGCCTGTCTTTCATTTTATTTTACAAATAAAGTGTCGTGAATCGTAGTTAACTGACGTCTTTCAAGCTTCCAACGGTACGAAGCTGACCGGAAGTCCGGCGCAACCGGATGACGCGGGACATTAGCTACCGTCGAGGACGTACGGGAAGGGAATGAAAGCACCTAGATGGTTTTAGATCTCCTAATATCAAGCCACGAGGTTTCAAGAGCTTCGAAGCTTCCGTCTTCAGACGGATTACTGATTTTCTTAGTGGTGCTTGCCCAACTTCCCGAAGACAAGAAGGTACGCGCGCTTCCGCGGATTTCTTCGCTCGATCTTTGATGGTATTACAGGACATACTGTCCGGCCATCCTGCAACTGCTTCCTCTCTGAGAATCATGGATGAAAAGCTCGGGAGCTCTTAAGAAGCGTTATAACGTGCGTAATCGCTGATGGAAGACCGGGGATCTTCTTGATCCCCACGATTGAACTAACGTTGTTAATGAATGTTTAGGAATCACGGGTTACGAGTTGGTAACATTAGTAAATTCTTTTGCATTATTGAACGAATGTTCGTAGTAAAATTAATGAAATTTCAGATTTCTATTTGTATGATACAAATTATTTACAATTCGAGTGTTTGGCACAGAATTGTAAAATTGTGAAAACAGATACTCTATAATCTATAACCTTAAATTATATTAGTGAAATTTAATATTATGTTACATTATATAAATTATATTGATAAAATCTATAACCTTAAGTTATATTGACAATAATGAAACTAAATATAATTGCTGAATATTTTATTATTGTTGCTATGTATCGTTTAATTATTTTCCACAATTGTCGGCTGTCTCTGCGCCGGCAAGAATTACTAAATAAATACTATAATAAATTACTTATTATAGTAATTACTAAATAATTACTATAATAAATAATTAAATTTATTAATAATATAATTTATATAATACTACTAATTAAATTTATAATCTTAAGTTATTTTCACAATAACTAAATATAATTGTTAAATATTTTATTATTGTTGCTATGTATCGTTTAAATTCACATAAATATTAATGTTCTCAAACTGAATATTAATATACAGTTGTTTTACTTATTAGTTACTTTTATCTGTTATTATTAATCATATAAAATTTGTTGAAATATAATAAACCAAACATTTGCAATCAGACATAGAAGTCTATATCATACATGTTTGTCTAATTAAATATTTAAAACAGAAAAAAAGGGTTTTATGGTTTGTGAAATCCATTTGATACATTATTTTCAATGTCTGATTGAAAACACAGTCTTGAAAGAATCTGCAATAATGAGAAAAATGCATTTTGTATATTCTAATCTTCGTAATTTATTTAAAAAACAAATATATATGATGATATTTTAACCTGCGTAAACAAATAAATGTTTAAAATCCATAAAATCTTTAAATGTTAAAAATTCTTTTAAATATTTGAAACTTGTAGATGTACACCAATTTTCATGAATAATTGCGCATATTTCTATAAATTTAAAGTCTTAAAATTATTTATTAATTATTATTTAAAATAAAATTAAAATATTAAAATTATTTATTAATTATTATTTGAAATAAATACGCAGTCATTAGAGAATATTGCTACAATTAATAATGTTTATGATATATCATTCTTACCGTTAGAGTAACGACACAAAGTGACAAAAATATAGAAATAAATAGGAATACTTCGCGATGTAAAGTACTCTCGCGGAGGCAATCAAAGCCAAAAAGTATACGCGGTGGTCAAAAAGCGAGTATCACCGCAGTACGGTAATACGCTATCCGGCATTTAGTCGTAAAAGGTCCAGAGCTGGTCCAGGCTCCCTTTTTCATTCGGGGCCAGAGTGCAACTGCGTCCTCGTAAAACTCGGGCGTATGGCCCGGGCAAGTGAATTTGGCAGAATAACATTTTACCAAGTTAAAGACGTCTGGCATCAACGGTGGAAAATAGGTGGCGAAGGCTAGGCAAGTTTCTGACTCTTCGGACTGCCATAACGGCTCCCCTCTACTCAAAGATGTATGAAATCGTACACCTCCGCGGGTTACCTTAATGCGACTCGAACCCGGCTGGAACCGTTTCTGAAAGACCGAGTGCCAACTGCCATTAGAAGTTTGATCAGAAACGTTGGTCGGATCTTTCGAACCGTCGCATTATACGTGTTATTATACTACTTCCCCCTCGGGCTCCTTTAAATATTCCCAACTTCTCTCCGTCGTAATTTTCCAGCGATGCTCCGCCGAAAATCTTTTGTCAGCCAATAAGTCGACGAGAATCAGGAGTTCTCTCTCTCTTTCTCTCTTTTGGCGGGAAAGACGCCAGAGGGACGGGAGAGAGGATAGTTGGATACGATAGCGATGCGTTTGATACGAATAATTCAATTTTCCAAGCTCGTTCTCGAAGACATTTCTATGCAAAACCAGCCCCGATAACGGGGTCTTCCTCTTCGATTATGAATTAGTCTCGAAAATGAACTTCGCTGCCTAGAGAATGGAAAGTATCGAAATACTCAGATAGATTTTAGCAACTTTCACGATACAATGGACTGAGGATTTCTTTGCATTTTCGTATATTTTTGTGAATAGGATTAAAAGTACAATTACGTTACTGTAATGTGCAATTACTCTGTTTAAAATTTTATGTTTGGGAAACAAATTTTCTATAAATGCATAAAAATCTACGGTAGAAAATATCTTACGTATGTACACACATATGTTTATTATATGCATTGTGTACACTTCTGTCAACTGTCATTTTTCCAATTTACAAAAAGAAGTAGAATACCTAAATAAATCTTTGAGTTAAATATTGAATTACTATCGTTAGACTGTGAATTTTTATTTTTACACCATTAAATTTTTACGAACGTAATTAAAGTAATTGAATCCAAATTTTATTGCATATGATATATATTGTAACAAGTGTTGGAGATATTTTGTACATTTCTGCACGCAGCACAATTTTTCCATAATTTCGAATTCTCCGCAAATGCGTAAAACGCCGCGGTTTCATTACAATTATTATATTTTACAATTGTAGAAAATACACCGTGGCTTTGTACAAAACTTTATCTATCATCGAATAATAGTGAATAGCTTAAAGTGAACGTTGGAACGTTGGAGTATTGTTAACTTATTTCGTGGAAATGTTTATTTTATCGTTCGGAAAAATTGCTTCCCGTTCGTTTGACTAAACGTTTACATTCATAACTGCGAACGTTCTTTGTTATCCGCGTCTATGAATCGATAAGCTCTCAGTTTCATGTATTATATGAAAAAAGCTTTGAAAATTGGATGTTGTGAAAAGCCTTTAATATTTTTTTCAATACTATTTTCATTTACATTACGCTGCCGTTATAGATAAAATTGATATCGTTTCATTCCGCTGTTTTTCTTTTCTTTTCTGTTAACTCTACGTTTGATACGATGTAATTCCATTTCCCAGTTACTATTGAACATCGTCATTTCTATCATAAACAAAAATTTCATTCATGAGAGGTAATTTTTAATTAATCGAACGTCGCATGAATGCAACAATATTTACGTTTCATTTGTCATTTTAGTTGTGTTCGTGAAAATTTAATAACACGTAATTTTCGTAGTTTAATAATAAATGAGACGTCTTTAATAACAGTCACACAAAATCGTT
This sequence comes from Frieseomelitta varia, assembly GCF_011392965.1. Taxonomy (NCBI): domain Eukaryota; kingdom Metazoa; phylum Arthropoda; class Insecta; order Hymenoptera; family Apidae; genus Frieseomelitta; species Frieseomelitta varia. Next base: position 178,490 of record NW_025109971.1, read on the forward strand.
CATATATTTGACGAAAAATTGTCGATATTTCAAAATTAAAAGTTACATAATTTTCGTAGTTTAATAATAAATGAGACGTAACTCTAATAACAGTCACTCGCAAAATCGTTCATAATTTTCATAATTTTACATAATTTTTATTAATTTCATGTTTTACTTTAATAACACATAATTTTCGTAGTTTAATAATAAATGAGACGTCTTTAATAACAGTCACTCGCAAAATCGTTCATACATTCGACGAAAAATTGTCGATATTTCAAAATTAAAAGTTACAATCCAGTTAGCCTCACTTTAAAATGTAGAACCCCTTACTTTGACAATCCCAAGTTCGTTTCTTCTTCAAAGATGTTTTTACATTATGCAGCAAGCGGGAAAATACATACTCTGTTCTCGAAAATTGTAAAAATCATTGAAAAAGTTTTTCATAATTAGAACTACAATGGTCTTGAAGATTGAAATTTTCTCTTCACAATGAGTCTTCAAACTTTGCCGTAGGTACGATATTTTTTCTGCCATTTTTGTTAAAATTCGAACGAGCTGAAGTTAAACGATGAAATGTTAGAATTCCCTGAACTTTTGTAAAGAAGAAATTTCAGCATTCAAGTTCGTGGTGAATCCACTTATGAAAAAACAATTTCAAGTGATTTTAAAGATGCTCGAACTTTTGCCATTTTTGAGAATGAAAGTTTCTTTATTTTTCTCAGCTTCTGCACGATGTGAAAATATCTTAGAAACGAGGAAAGAAACGAACACGGGGATTGTCAAAGTCACAAAGTTATAACAATTTCAAATATCGACAATTTAGCTGTAATATTGCACAAAACCAAGTAAAAAAAAAAAAAAAAACTTTTGAAATTCCCTTTCTTTCTCGATAACGTCGAATCAAAAAAATTTCCCTTCTTGTTAAAAACCTGAGAGGCCTTTTCTGTTTCGTTCTTCTGTCATGTAAATTAGTCGACTAATCGAGAAAGAACGAAAAAAAGGAAGAGAACAGTTTTATAATTGATTTAAATAATTCCTGCTCGTCTAAATTAATTCGACGGTGGAACCGGGCCGGGTTATTCTCAACGGGTAACGAAGTCCCCGATTCGTTTCTTCCGCCGCTGACTTTCCAACTACTTGAAACTTCGTGTTTCACCACAGGTCATACGGGAGAATAGGCTTCTTTCGTTACTTTTATAGCATATTTAACGAGCCAAAGAAACCGCGTGCCGTCCTTACCTTTCCCGCCACTGTTCCGCCGTGGAACTTCCTTCCGTTTCGATAAACCGGCCACGTGCGCGGAATTTGATTAGCTTGATTTAGAAACTACAACACGACGGTTTATTAGCGTCGTTTGCGGTACGACACCGGGGCCCGGGCTGCTCTTTCATTAGAAATTAATGAGCGACCCGTCGTCGACAACGTCGGCCCGTACATCTTTTCTCGCTCTCCACTCTCTTTCTCTCTCTCTCTCTCTCTCTCTCTCTTTCTTTCTCGTTCACCAGGCCGGAACGAAATTTAGAGGCCACGACAAAAGTTCTCCGCGCCGGTGAATAAAATATGCGCCCGACGAAACCAGCCCGCCGGTACACGAATTGCCGCTGAATCAAAATTAAGCTGCTCGCCCTCCACCCTCCACCCCCTTTTCCCCCGGCCGGTTGCCGACCGGGGAGGAAAGGAAGCAACTGCGACAGCGGCGAGGAATTAAGGGAAACAGAGGGAAATACCTTCTGGAGATTAGACCGAAGGGACGTATAAAATTCTTGAATGGACGATTAGGTTTGGGAACGCAGTTCTTCTTCCGTCTTGGAATCGAGGTCACGCCGCCTGGTCGGACATCCTTTCCACGTCGAACGTCTTCTTTCATTGTCTTACTCCCTGGGAATCGGCCCCCCGCTTTTGTATCTTTGATGAAGCTCTAACAATGTATCTTTTATCGGTAGTTTATTCGATACTCGAAATTTGCTTTGCACGCGTAGGCGCGCGCTGATGGATTAACGTCGTTCGCGAAGCAGCGAATTGCTTTTGTTTTCGGTGCAGGTTTTTTTTTTTTATAATAGATTGCAGTGTGATTGAAGACTGATTCTTTAACCGATGACGCTACTGTGAATTTGAAAGCAATTGGTGATCGTCGAAGAAGATTGTGTTTGTCCGAAGATTGCAATATTTTCTCAGTTTCAAGTGTAACCCAGGCAAAAACAAATGATGAATTTATTGCTTCTGAATAATTTCTATCCAGTGATATCATACCGACGAGGTCAGAAAGACAGCGACGAATTATTGTATACGGTTTATGGTCGCTCGTTATGGTCCGCAATCAGCCGCCAGCGCAAGTGGTTAATTAAAACTTCTTGTATAAAATTCTGATTAGGAAACGATTCTATCGGTGACGTTGTTTAACATTTGTGCTTGTTTTTTTTTTTTTTTTTTTTATTCATACATCTCCTTACTTTCCACCGATTGTTTCTTTATGTGTAGCAAAAATCAGATTTTTAAAGCGAAGTAAACTAAGTAAAAACTGCAGTGTTCAAATGCACTTGTAAATTTAATAATCATTCGTAAAATATACAAACTGCAAATATCTGTCAATATTTTACCAATATTGTTTCAAGCACGAAGAAAAGAAACGAACGAATTTATTTACCTACTTTCAGCTCGATTCAATTTAACATCGATTGTTTGAAAGATACAAACCTTCCATGTACATTTTTGCAAACAGAAAGAAACTGACCTTAAATATGGATTCACCTTGCTTATAAAAATTATAACGAACTCTCTACTTCCGACATCTTCGATTCATCAAGGGCTAAAACATCGTATCTTTCATTTACAATTTTTTTTCTACCCCTTCATTATCGTGTTCCGTTCTTTCTGTTCAATCGAGAATTCACTCGATGTACGACTATTGAAAATTTGAAGGAACGAAAATATATTCGTAACATCGATCAATTGAATTTCGTGCAAATGGATAAATAGCCAAGCTACGATTATTTATAACATCCTCCTCGACTTTGTGTGTTTTTCACTTTGCCTGGTCGCCCGGGAACGGCGAGTAAATCGTAGGATTGAGACTATAGAGATATTCGGCAGTCAATATTCGGCGCGCTGATAGAACGAAGAGCGTAAGGAATTTCGGGGAGCCATAGGCAAGATTACACAGGCCATTCGCTCGGCTGCTTGTTGTACTCGCTAATATCTTACATTATTGACAAGCTTGATTATCTCAAGCATACTTTGCGGTGTCGGAAGCTAAAATCTCGCCCCTTGGAGGAAACGAGGAGGCGAGGCTTGTTTCGTAGCAGCGAGCACGCTAATATATTTATTAAGAACCTCCGGCACAACTTGCTCTCTACTCGCCGCGAGAATCTCTCCGATTCTCTCTCCCTTTTCTCCACCCTATCCCCCTCGCCTTCTTTTTCCCTTCTCGTGCCCGCCTAAACCGATCCCGGGTCCCTGGCAGCCATGGGGAAAAGCCGTATCGTCCACCGTGAGAGTTACGTGTGTCACGAACGATTCCGGTTATTACTGCCGATGGATATCGATAGCGAGCCGGATATCCGACGCTACTACCTACCTATCGACGGATAAAAGGCAAAAGATTGCGAGAAAGAGAAAAACATGTTGGAAAATAGAGTGACACAAAAGCAAATGTGGCCTTTCTCGTTCTTTTAAACAAAGAACAGTACTTTAGTGAAACAAAAATACGAATGTGAAAAAGAACATAATTTCACTGTTATTTTTATTACTTTTTTCTTTTATGTAAAATTATTAGGTGTAAGAATTGATTTGATGCCTTCGTCAATTGAATTTTTAAGTAAAAATCGTCGTATCTATAGAGTAAATTAAGCAAAGGTTTAGATTATTAAAAGAGACAATATAGGTATTATTTTTTATTCATCATAACCATGGGGGGGGGGGGGAAATAAATGTGGCTTTTCTGGTTTTTGATACGAAAACAAAAACAGTAAATAAGTAAAGCCAACATAGTAACTTTAATAAAACAAAAATATGACTGTGAAAAAGAACATTATTTCACTGTTATCTTTTTTTTTTTTATGAAAAATTATTAGGTGTAAGAAATGATTTGTCTTCGTCAACTGAATTTTTAAGTAAAAATCATCCTATCTATAGAGTAAATTAAACAATTATATTTATAGAATGAATAGATTGTATTCACGGTACAGTGTAGATTATTAAAAGAGACAATATAGGTATTATTTTTTATTCATCATAACCACGGAGGGAAAAATAAATGTGGCTTTTCTTGTTTTTTATACGAAAACAGTAAATAAATAAAGTCAAAGCAGTAACTTTAGTAAAACAAAAATATAATTGTGAAGAAGAATTTCACTGTTATCTTTTTTTTTTTATGTAAAATTATTAGGTGTAAGAATTGATTCGATGCCTTCGCCAATTGAATTTTTAAGTAAAAATCGTCGTATTTATAGAATAAATTAAACAACTATATTTATAGAATGAATAGGTTATATTCGTGGTAAATTGAACGGAATGTAAATTAAATTAGCAGAAATAAAAAAATAGGAATTAAATCTACACAGTACCGATGACCGCTTAGCTCTATTTATGGCACTCAACTTGTATATTTCCTCGCATTGGGAAACTTTTATTAAGAAACCTACAAACAACATCCAATAATATTCTATCTATAATATTGTTATCGCCAAAGAAATATAATTACATTGACTCGCTCTATAACCTAAAAAAAAAAAAAAAAATCATACTTCATCGTATGAGACATTCCGTCAGACACGAGATCATGATTATTCATCCATAATCCCGAAACTAGTATACAACACATGACACGATGACGTCTAAAATCTTCTACTCGTCCTATACTATACTAGTACATTAATTCGTCCCCTGAAGTATGGACACGTATCACTCCGTGGAGTAGTAGTATAGTGTACGCCTGCTCGTACGTCCTCGTCCCAACGAGCTTCGTTATTCGGCGCAGCCAGATGGCGGAGAGGAACGATTGGTCGGGGCAGTTGTTCGATGCGTCGCGGCACACGTGAGACGGTGCACACGAGACGAGCGAGCAACGGGGTGGGAGATTAGGTCGGCCGATTCACCCGGCCTGGCGAAATCTTCTTCGGCAACACACAGGGGAGACCTGGCTCTCGGTGTATTGTGACCCAAATTGCGCGGAGGCCTTCGTGCATCGCAGCCGGCAGCCGGCCAAGCTTCGTTCGTGGTGGAATCCAACGAGGGGGTTGGACGACGAGGAGGAACGCGAACGAGCGGTGGACAAGGCAAGAGGGAGTGAGCTGGCGAAAGGGTGAGCAGGTGAGGAACGAAGGCTCGCTAGAGGAGAGGGAGAAAGAGCTTTCGCGAAAGGTTTAGCTGGCTCCGCCCCTTGCCAATGGCAAAGCACAAGGGTTCGTTTGTCTTGGGGTGAGTTGGCCAATATCAACCTTGCCCGGATGCGCAGCCTCCAAGGTGGACCAATGGGTAACAGCGCGCGGGAAAAACGCGTTTTCCCGCTCGACCACGCTGCCTCGCCGAAAACTTTTTGTCGCCGCGCGGTGCGCGAGCGGCCGATCCACGCTGAAAGATTTCTCTTCCTCGCGGCTACACGTGCTGCTCGCACCATCTTCCTTCCTCTTCCTTCTCCTTTCCCGATTGATCCGTTCCCTCCCCCCGCGCTATACTGGCCATCCTTTCCGTTGTTTCACGTTCTATTTCCATCGCTGCTCTCTCTCTCTCTCTCTCTCTCTCTCTCTCTCTCTCTCTCTGTCGTCGCTTTCGCCTGCTTATTTCACTCTCCTCTGACAACCGACGATGAACTCGTTGACGAACGATTGAATGGAAGTGATACGAGCAGTTGTGCCGGGTTTTCCTTGCAACTGCACTGTGATTGTAACTGTGTGAATTGTTTTTGTTCCTTGTTTTAGTTTAAAAATAATTATCTATCTGGTATTAAACTGGGAAATATTAAAATAAGGGAATAAAAAGAAGTTTAGTTTGAAGTCGAAAATTTGGAGTCGAAGCATGCTGGAGTCTTAAATATTTTATCCCTAATACTATCCCATTACATTTAAACTACGATGATATTGAGCTGTGATGAATTATGTCACGAAAATGCCCAAGAAGCTAGGAGTGTTACAAAATTCAGAGCAAGCGTGCATATAGATTCTTTTTCAGTTTATTACAATTACCAGAACTCAATGACTGAAGCTGAATTGGTATTAAACTAGGAAATATTAAAATAAGAGAATGAAAAGAAGTTTAGTCGAAAATTTGGAGTCGAAGCATGCTGGAGTCTTAAATATTTTATCCCTAATACTATCCCATTACATTTAAACTACGATGATATTGAGCTGTGATGAATTATGTCACGAAAATGCCCAAGAAGCTAGGAGTGTTACAAAATTCAGAGCAAGCGTGCATATAGATTCTTTTTCAGTTTATTACAATTACCAGAACTCAATGACTGAAGCTGAATTGGTATTAAACTAGGAAATATTAAAATAAGAGGATAAAAAGAAGTTTAGTCGAAAATTTGGAGTCGAAGCATGCTGGAGTCTTAAATATTTTATCCCTAATACTATCCCATTACATTTAAACTACGATGATATTGAGCTGTGATGAATTATGTCACGAAAATGCCCAAGAAGCTAGGAGTGTTACAAAATTCAGAGCAAGCGTGCACGTAGATTCTTTTTCAGTTTATTACAATTACCAGAACTCAATGGACTGGAGCTGAATTGCATCAGGAAAGTTAAAGTAACAAAAAATAGAAAAAGATTTGTCACACAGTCTTTATCATTAATATTTTTTATCATTAAATTAAAAAATTGTCTCGACTATTATTTATTATCATTTGAGTTACACAAAGTCATTTGACAGCAATGAGGTGCGACAATAACGAGTTATCTCTTTCGTCTTCCCAAGTTCTTACACAATTTAAATTCATTGATTTCTCATTGCTGAAACACGCGATATTTATTACATACACACGCGTACACTAGTCCTGGGTGTCTAGACACAACGGACGTCTATTACGATAATTTTATGCTACTTTATGAGCGATTCTTACACATAAATTTTATACGTTCGTCCGTAGAGCATGAGGAGAAAATGTATGAGCGTCACATGCATTATTATATCGAACGACTCCGTGTAGGACTCCAGGGAAGTTTCGTATAAAAAAAAAAAAAAAATAGAGAAAAAAAAATATCGAAAAAGTTATTGCATCCGATTTTCTCCTGTCTCGACGCTTTGATGTATCTCCGCAAAGTTCATGATCGATTGCTGCGTAATTACGATCGCCGGTGCATTATTTAAATCGAGGTACGCAGATGTCTCTTTAAAACACCGAGTATGCGTATACTACAACGTGTACGTCGAACACGCACGAATTTATAACTTTTTCGTTATTAATTGTTATTAGCATCGTGCTTTATGCCGTCGAATTCGCTGCGGGGTTACGAAACGTTTGTTATCTCTGTATCTGGAATAAAATAACGCTGAGAACGAAATTGAAAATTATGAAAATATTTTACGGCAACGCGAACGACGAAGCATTGTATATTCGCGCTCTTTTGGGAATTGCGAACAACTATACGCGCGTTTTATGAATCTCGTGCAATTTTCAAGACTACATTTGTGTATTAAAGGGGAAGTAACGGCGAGTTTTTAACCAATTAGGATTAACCAGAAACACAGAAATTTGTTTATTTTTCCTTTTACAGCCGTTTTCGGTGAAATTCCTGAAAAATAAGTTAAATATAATGTATCGTAGCTTCAGCACTTAATAATCATTTCTAAAGCACTGATAGCTTTAAATAAATAATAGTATACAATAAAATAGCTTGATAATAAAAAATAAAATAACTGATATAAGATTCTACTCTAAACTATTCAATTTTATACATTAATCATATCCTCTTCTTTATGAACCTTTGTTCTTTTTCTTTTTCTTTTCTTTTTTTTTTTATTACCGAGAATGTTCAGCGTATCCTTAAGAACATAGAATTCTTCTCAGATGCCGAGCAATTGAAAAATGTATCTCTCCAACGGGTGGACGAGGAAGGGGGGGGGGGGATTAATTTTTTGGGATTGTCACGCAAGAACGGGCCGGCAAATTACTTTTCGTCAATAGACAGAGAGAATACGTCTCTCGATACGTAACAAAAATCCGCTTCACAGATGGAATACCTTCAGGAAATAGCCTGTCTGTCCCCTCGACCCTTTTTGCCAGCCGAGTTTTCCGTAACTCTGATTACAGCGCGAAGCATCCAATTTCATGGACGTTATTTATGTTCGCTTCTTTTATGAGTGATTTCATTAGCAGAAGACGCGTTCGTTACAGTGGAGTAAGCAAACGTTTCGCGAAACGCCCCCTGCCGGGGCGACTGTCGTGTAAATTAACATTTAAATCCGCCCCGTCGAGAAGATGCGCCTTAATGCCGCGAAGATTTTAAATTTTCTATAAAAGCGAAACGCAGTTCACCTAGCAAACTGCCACTATTCACCATGAGGCATAGTCCCCTTGTCTATTAAAAGTTTTATTCACCGTAACTTACTTTGATCTCCGCGCATCTGATCTCGCGCACAGATTAAAATAGGTGTATAAATAACGCTTTCGCTCTACGTTATCTCCGCGTTATCCATTTTCGTATATCGTATGTGTACAAAAATCGAAAGAAAAACGTGATGGATATATATTTTCGTTCAGTGTTTTTTCCACGATTGAAGGAGAAGAGACATTAATGTTAAATAACAGGAAATGTAAAGGAAATAATCGAGACAAGTAATATTTGAACATTGTAGTTTTAACATTACAATTTAATTATAATACGCTTTGTATTGGTAATAATTTAACAACTAATGTTATTTACATAATTTCGGAATTTTTTATTCAGTTGACATCTGTCTCACGAAGAACACGAAATAAAATCAAATTTTGGTAATCTAATACAAATTATTATAATCGTTTACGATACGATATTATTTAATAATTTCAGTGGTTTACTTTATTTATATTAATTTGGTAATATTAATCTTATATTTTTATTTGTGTGTGTGTGTGTGATACAATTATTTAATAATAATTTAGATAACATAAGTTTTAGTTATGAAGGTATGGGGTTAGTCTCGAAATCAAATAAGATCATTTCGATAACATAAAATTATCTACTCGTTTGAAACATCTCCCCTGTGAGAACACACTCTTATTATTATTTAATAATTTGAGTGGTTTACTTTATTTATATTAATTTGGTAATATTATTTGATACAATTATTTAATAATAATTTAAATAACATAAGTTATGAAGGTATGGGGTTAGTCTCGAAATCAAATAAGATCATTTCGATAATATACCTACTCGTTTGAAACATTCATTTCGTTCAATCATTTAATCTATCTCACAGAAATTTGACACATTGAAATTCGAAGGCAAACAAATATTTACGAATCAGTGATACGAGACACACACATACACACACAATATTTACTTTCTCCATCAATTTCCCATAATTATGTTTATTCTTCGATCAAAGAATGTCGTCAAATGGAAATACATAGCCCGCGTGACAAAGCAGCCAGCGATTTTCACTCGTAGCCGGAGCAATTTTACCGCGACAGACGTTCCTCCACGAATAAAATAAAGATAACATAATATTTTCGTTGTACGTAAATGCAAAGGATGAAATGAGAAGACCAAGAACAGGCAATTCCCCCTTTTAACTTCTTTGTCGCGAGGTTTTCTTTAGACGGAACCGGAATACAAGAGATTGAAAAGAAACTGCGTACTCAATATCTTATCCGCCGTTGTTTATTACATTTACCGTTACTTTATTACATTTTTCTATTACTGCAATTATCGTTTCGATATACCCTTGACAGCATCACTGCAATCGACATTACGTCTATTATACGCACGTGGATATATTTCTTCTGTTATCGTACAAACTTTGACAGTCGTCTCTTACTTAACGGAGCGTACCGATCAAGGGGAGGAGAAGGGAAACTTCGCAAGAAAAGGTTACATGAAAAGTTACGTACAAAAGAGGGTCACGTGCAAAGGAAAAGTAGATCCGCGAGATCAGAGGGCACGATCGTGTGTGTGTTCGATGGCAGAGACAAACGAAGTCAGTGACAGAAGCGAATGAAAGACTGCTGTAAGTAGTTCGAGCAGGAAATAATGTGTTCAGTGGAAGATGTCCGCGAACAGTCAGACATCTCGATTGCCGCGTCTTTTTCTCGTCCGTTTCGTTAACCTCTCTTCGTATTTGTTTCTGATGAGTTGTAGAGGTTGTAGAATGCTTTTATATATATCGTTAGTTGTATTTGATTTCTTGGGAATAAGAAGCGACTAGTTAAGATTGTTAAGATTTCATTTTTGTTTCGTTAATTTTTTTAAACTTCAAGCTGGGTGTTTGTCGTGTGTGTATTTGTGTGTTTATTTTCATTGTTGTCATAATTCTATCATTGTCGCGCGACGAAAAGTTTTAATTAAAATTAAAAATTTGACAAATTCGAAACAGTTTAGTGCATGTTAAAAATTCATATTGGTGAAATCATTTAATTACGTATTTTAATTAATACTTATATTTCATATATTTTTCATATATGCACATATTTTGATGTTTTTAATACAATGCTACAATTTTTTAATATAGTAACATTTGACGTAACGTAATATAGCTTTAAAAGAAAAAGATCATTCACATGATGCTTGGTATAGAAAGTAAAGAAAAAAAAAATCCGAAGACTGGAATCAATTTGTAATATTAAAAGAATGAATAATGCAAAACTACAATTTCAATTACTAAATTGCGAACATTTATGTTGTTGTATTATAGAAAGTTTCAGAAATATACTTGAAATGAAATACTTGTTGTAATATAGATAAAGCAAATCCTTCCTTATATAATATAATTCCTTCAGTTTCGTTGTATGTGAGTTTGCACAATCACGAAGAATATAGCAGTAATTACAGTTCATTAACGCTAAATTTATCAAACAATGAAAATTCTGCTGAAAATTGAGAAAGATATAGAAAGGAGCAAAAGAATAAAAAAATATAATATATAATTGACACGCGATTTTCTTTCTATTGCTCAAATGGGTTAATAGCTGGTACTGTTTCATGGATTATTAATTAAATTAATATTTTATATATAATGTATTAAAATTAAATATTAAATTTATTAATATAATAAGATTAATAAAAAATTCTTTATTAAAATTAATAATTATAAATTAAGGTGCCAGTAGTAGCGGCTAAACTTAGATTATAAGTTAATAATTAATAAACTTTATTAAGACAAAATAATTTGTATAAAAATTAATAATTATCGGTGAAATTTAATGGATTTAGTAGATTTCAGTTCTTATAAAACTCGAATATAAAAATCCTAAAACGATATTTTTCACTGAATAAAGCGAGAATACAACCGATCGATTATTTCTGTGTTACACTATAACGTCATGTGCCAATCAAAATTTAGTTAGGAAGTCTCTGTGATCTGGTACATTCGAGTTCCTATAAAGCTTCGCTGTTTAACCAGCAGGGATTTCATTTTTATCAAGTTTCGGTAAAATGTTCCGATCGTGATGTAAATTTACGGCGATCTTAAATTCAATTTTTTTGTCCTCCACGGAACGAGAGTAACACACACACACACACACACACACACACACACACATGCACGCATACACACATGAGCCCAATCGTTTTATCTACTACACCGTGAACTATGCATATGCATAGCTGCTGTGTCAGATTTCAAACATTTTTCAGTGAACTTTCTTTAACCACGATAACGTTCCAAACATGCGGCAAAAGTTAGTAGATAACATAAGGTTCCTCGAGCGGTTTTAATTTATTGTTTGCATCGACCATCGACCAAACAAACAATACCAGCTGATACTGAAGAATAAATTTCCATGCTCGAAGTCGACGGATTTTGAAATGATTGTTTCCAACAGGCTGGAGTACATTTTGCTTCGGGTAAAATAGAAAATGAAATAAAAATTTCGAAACAATGAATTATAAATGATTACTACGTCACAAATAACTCGCTATTGTTATTTTCAAATAATATAAATATATAGAATCATTTCCAAATAATATAAATATATAGAAATTGTATGTATATATATATATATAAGTATAAATTACAAAGAAAGTGAAAAAAATAGATCACAAGTGACATTCAGTATCATTGTAATTATCTAACTTTTATATCATTCATTCATTGTACCTACACAATGTTTATAACAAAATGACAATCTTTATCACAAATCTAACAAATCAATCAATAAAATGATAGATCTACGTAATAATACTTTATAATACATAGTATTTCATTATATCACAAGCACTTTGTTACAAATATATACAATTGTTACTAACGTTAGAAATAAATTAAACAAGTGTCCTTCACTTGCACGTTCCAGAAACTTTATATCGGCGAGTTACATATTTCGGGGAACGAAATGTTCAAAGGCACACAAAGTCCCGCGTTACGAAAATTCCTAATAATCAGAGCGAGCGATCCCGTTATCAATGCCTGGGCGAATGCATTTGCGCGGCTATTTATTTAGGAGTTTCGGCTAAATCTTCCGTCGGATCCGGCACAAAGACAGGGAAAGAACTGTTCGATAACCGGAGAGCCCAGAGCCGGAGCTCTTTGTGCGCGAAACAAAAGAAGTCTATCTCTAATCCCACGGGATGTTTCTTAACTAGAGGAGGCAAATGAAGAAGATAATGTCTCAGGGAGAGAACGGCAGCTTCCTTTTGGGCTTGACCTCTGCGAACGAAAAGCCCCCGCCGGTCTTTGTCTGCAAAATTAAATGATAAAAACACGTCGTACTTCCGCATCACCTGGGCTACGTCCTCGACCTTTTCTATTCACCTTATTCTCGCGTCCTTTCGCGTGCCTCGTTTCCTTATCCTCGTTGTCCTGTTTTTAATAAGAGATCTCGACGAAGAGTTCCTTCTGCTCGTGCCAGATACTTTCGCGCGCGTTCCGTTTCTTATGATGCCGCGTCGTTTCTTTTCACACCGAATTACACATTCACAGAGATCTCTCAAGATTCACAAAATTTCCGTGCTGCTGGGTTTAGCGAAAGAAAGAAGCTTTGAAAATGTGAGACTTGTATTACATTGGGGTGAATTTATCAATTCCTTGGTGTTTATTAGGTTGTTGCAAATTAAATGTCGTTTCACACGGTCAGACTTCAATTGCGCCAAGTCTCTTTAAATTATCGTAAGCAGATTCGAGCAAAGTAGCTTCTATGCCATTCCGTATACTTTTTTCGACGGCTATTTTTTGTTTCCATGTGAATTTTAGAAATCAAAGGATTGAAGCTGTTACAATTTCGTTTATTTAACTCTTTTATAAGTAATTTGTGGGTTGGAAAGTTGCACTAAATACTAAGTCTATTCTCGTGAAAAGTTTCAACGAATTTTTTTTATATTTAAGCTCATAAGGGAGTTCACATGTGAATATTCTGATATTGCAAGTAATATTCATTACAAAAATGTCCCTAAGAGTTTCTCTCATTGACGTATTTGTTTTCAAAATAACATTGTTCAAATGTTCCTCTAACGGGAAACATTGTATCAACGACAGACCTCTAAAAATTTACCGATCCTATTAGCATGAATATCAGGAAACACTTATTTCTGATCCCAATTGAATAACAACACTACTGAAAAGACAACCACGTCATTAAAGAATGAAGAATTTCTTAAAAATCGAACGAGCCTGGACCCTCGTTCCGGGAGATTAACATTCACTGGGCAAATCAGAGCGTAACGATAAGCTACTGAAAAGATAATCACGTCACTGAGGAATGCAAGCGAGAAATTTTTAAAAGTCGAACAATTCTCGGATCCTGAGAAGATCGATATTTTTTTCACTGAATGAACACAACTCAAGTGTATAAATGCACGAAAAAAAAATCACAGTCTGCTCATGAGGATCAGGGAACAGCAAGAAACGGGGATGAATTTCCAATTCGTTTCGCTCGATCGCTGTCACCCCCTAAATATCGTATCTTCGCGAGATCACGAGGAGTGGGAGGTTCCCTTTGTAGCGCGTAATCAAAACGACATTTCGTATTCCCCTGCGCGTTAAACAATCTTTCAGAGCTACAAAAGGACGCCGGCTTTAATCTATAACCCTATAAAATCTTCCTCGGAGGCACTCGCAGGCCTTGTGTCGTGCGCCAACCGTGGAGGAGGGGATGGGTTATATTGAAAGTTTTATGAAAAATGGTAGAGGACCAGAGATTCAGAGGGAATAACAGAGGAAGAAAAAGAAGAAGAAGAAGAAGAGGAAGAAAGGGGATACTAGGGACGTGCGCGAGGTCAACGGGATGAGAGAAAGAGAGTGAAGGAGGGGCAGAGAGGAAGAGGGTGGGAAGAGAGATCGGTACAGCCTGGTTCTCGCGGATTGCGAGAGAGCGAGATTGACGTGAATATCCGCTCTCTGCTCAATAAAACACGCGAAACAAAAAGCCATCGTAAAACATCGGTTTAAAGTTTCATGCGAGTCTGCCCAGATACTTCCCTTCTTTCCTTCTCTCTTCTGCCGCTGCTGCTATCCGCCCGAGGACGCCTGCATCGACGCTCCTACGTTTCCCTGGCGGTAGAGAGACCTCGCCATGAAAATTTTTCCTGCGGAAGAACCCAGACCGAGCCTGGTGAATCCACGGCGAGGTAGAGGAGCCGGAGATATCGTACGGCAGGCATTAAACACGAATGTACGAAACCACGGCACGCGTTGGTTCCGGTGAAGTAACGTTATTATTATGGGAGTTCGTTATCTCCCCGTTGGAGAACAAAACGTCAAGCGTGTTTGAATAAATTGTACGATTTTTTTTTTTTTTTGGTACATCGAAGTTGCTCCGCGAAGAAGGAGTTTCTAGGGAAATTGTTTGGTTACGTTTGTTTGATTCAGGTGTCTGTAAAGTTGTTCGTTGCATTTAATCGTTGAATGCACACACATTTCTTGTCATGTTATGTTCTATGTCGTTAAATTCTAGGCGCGTGATCTTGGGATGATTGTGCGTTTACGATCGACGATCATTAAGGACTAAAGCATGATTTACTTGAGCTTGGAATTTCAAAAAATTGTGGAACATGTGTGGGAGAAATTTAAAGTGAAAAACTTCTCTTTTGTAATTACGATGTTGAAGGGTAAAATTCGATAATGTAAACTGGCTGGGAAGAAACGCAAATGAAATGTTGCGTTAACGCAACGTGTAACATTAATGTTCGGTTAATTTTCGAAAGAAATGCGTCAAGGCGATTTTTATGATATTTTTAAACGTCGTTCAACAGTTTGACACGACTATAATGAGATTATTATATTTCTGACATTAATAGCGTTTAGTAAAATATGTAATATTGTTCAAAGCGATCAATACGATACTAGTTTGAAAATGAAATTATTAACAAATTGATATTTCAGTCATACATTATGTATTATATATTATTCCATTATATTGTGCATTACATATAATTTATATTTTAATTTTGTATTGTATGTTGTACTGTTATTTATCATTTGTTATTTCAATTGTATAATTTCAACAATCACAGTTATTTCGATCAAAGTAAATGTTACCTACAATTATATGTAGATCCGCCCAGTACTATTTTTATGTAAATTTCGGAAATTCCCTGGATTATGAACAGAGTGATTTACGATAGCTCTCGTGTACATTCTACGCGTGAATGAAATTCACACAGTGCGGACAGAAGTTGGTGAATGTGAGGAAGGCACTTACTACTAGGATGTCAAAGAGACTCCTTAGGGACATACCAGGCTTCTTGTTTACTGGACGCTCTCCTCTGAAAGCTCTCGTACTTTCCACCGTGGTTGTGCTTGATTCTATTTTTTATCCAATGTCTTTTATCTCGCGTTTCGTTACACCACGTTCCAATTTCATCTTCGAGTATTCCGATTACATGTATAAAGTAATTCTCCCTTTTATTTTATTTTAATGCAAAATTTATGTTTAATGTAAATAGTCTTCGTAGCAAGTATGATAAATTATGTATTCGTGCATCGTTCAATATAACTCGCGGTTCAATTATTATATAGCTTTCTATTTTTACTTCAAAAAGTTGTAGAATTGAGCGAATCCACGCAAGTCTCGATATTAAAAAATAGGATTTAATGATATGAATTGAATTACAAGCGATATGTACATTAATAATCTTCGTAACTGATATGACAAATTATAATAACATATATTATTCGATGTTTGAATTACATAATTCGTAGTTTAAGTAGTTTAAGTGAGAGTTAATTAATTATGAAACGTCGTATCAGATAGTTGGTCCGCGACATAAATATATTAAATATCAAAACACCTGCAGATTGCACGTGAATGTTTGTGCAATTCTATGCCTTGAACCACTAAACTATTACAAAACAATATTTTCTATCGTTAAAGTATGTATATTGATTTTATTGGTCAAAATGTGCATTTATAGTAAGACAATCATTATCAATTATAACTTACTCAGGATTCGTTTTTATTTGTGTACAATTGATAAAATTTTTGAAAAATAAGTTTGAAGCATTGTGAAGATCGAACATAAACAAATATTACATTTGATCAAGATTTGAATTTATTTATGAAACTCGATATTATTTATTACATGATTCTTTTATAATAATGTCAGTATGATTAATATTATTTTTGTTGATTTTCCTATTCTGATATCATCTCGCAGCTAAAATTGCGCATTTTAATAAAAAATAATCTAAATGGATTAAGTTCAAAACCACGAACTGTTAATTATAATATCGTACAGAATTTTAAACATAACTTTTCAACAGTTCAGCGTTCTAAAATCAAATGGAGAGACAATTTCAGGGATCAGTTGACAATAAAATCAGAATTCCAAAATTACTTCCTTCTTTGAAACAATTGGTTTACATGTTCTTCAATAATCAACTACTTTAATTACTGGATACAAATGTAAATTACTCGATTTATTGAAACAACATTATTTAAAATAATAAAGTAATAACAAAGAATTACTTATATTACAAATAAGTTACGTTAAGGCAAATTCAGTCAGAAATTGTTCAATCATTCCGTCGGATAGGACATTTCTCAATTATCATTTATGTGTCATTCCTAAGAAGAAACACGCGCGTATGTAGCAAACAACAGTATAATCTGAGAACGGTGAGGAGAAGAGGAACAAGATTTTTCGGGGGTAGCCGGAAACGTGCCGACGCACAGCCGTCGAACTGTCCTCGAACTGAAAGAATGTAATTACTCGAAGGATCACAGTCAGAGGAACAATGTCCGTGACCCGTGTGCGTCCTTTCTTCGTCGACTTTCGATGCGGAATTTAAATATCGGCGCAAGTATTCGCCGTTTGACTTGGGCAGTTCCAGTATTCGCCACCGAGTCAGGCACTGTCAGTCAAAGAAAGGCAACTCGACGACCCAGCGTTTTTTTTTTTTTTTTTTTTTCTTTCTTTTTCCTCTCGTCGTCGTCGTCGTCGAGCGACGAATGGTGCGAGCAAAAAGAGAAAACAGCTGCCAGAGGCAAACAAAGGAAGTTATCTACGGTCAGCATCCTTAGCGTTTATAGTAGCTGCTGGCTTTTCACTCTAAATAACTGTTAAAATACGCACGGGTATTTTAAAGATTTTGCCACGATTTGCTTTTCTTTTATATTGTTATTATTTCTGTGCTCGGTCAGAATGAAGTCTCTTTTTAGAAGTAAAGAATTTTCTGCTGAATTTCACGTGGAACGAACGAGCACATTATTGGGACGGAATTGCTATTTCTCAAAATTTTTGGGAGATGTGATTCATAAGTTTTTTTTATAAAATACGGGTAGAGTTGTAAAATTAATTTATGAAGTCAGTCAGTTTGTAACTGTAAAATTAGAATAGTAAAAATTTGATATATCGTCTTAAAACATTAATGGAGGATCTTTATTTTAAATAATTCTCGAATGATGAATCGAAATGTCTAATTATATCTGCTTTAATTGCAGTTTTTACATCGATTTTTTTTTTAATTCCAATTGATTCTAAAATTACGTATCATTAAAAATAATTTGCTATTTATTTTTCGTTATTTGTCTTCATCTTTACTATGCTAACAGATTATGATATATTTAACCAGATTCTTTCTAGTTTACGAATTGAAGCTACCAATGTCTTATATATCAATAATTATAATTTATTATAACTTGATATATTGTACATGTCCATTTTTATTATTATTTATTATTAGTTATTATTATTAGCTATTAGTTATTATTATGTTTTTATTATTACTATTATTAGTTAGACTTCATTATAAAAAAAAAGCTAGACATTTTTACTATTTTCTACACGAAGATTCGTGTGTTAAAGCGGATCTTCTTTGTAAGAGCATTGAGCAAGAAAATTAGGTTTATCCAGAAATTTAACCCTTCCTATATCTAGTATGTATGTATGTGTGTAATAAATTTGGCAAACCTTGTCAAAAATATATTTTGTGAGAAACTCAGATTTATCCAGGGCTTTGCAAGTAAATTTAACTTTTCTTCGCTTCTGCGAGATAAATAGAATCGTATCTATCAACGTATCTTCAAGAATACGTGAATGAGACATTTCACAGCCAAAGTTTCTATCTGTCATTGGCATCGAGGCTTCCTTTCAAAGAAAAACTGTACCAAGGGTACGAAGTAGACGATCTCACGATATATTCTAAACTTAGTGATTAGTAATTAGTTACTGATTACTAAACTATTTAGTTACTTGGTAAACAGTATCAATTAGGTTATCAGAGTTAGTTAGACAAGGTTGACAGTCTGTCTTGCGAAACGTTAATTACCAAGTTACTGAGTGATCCAGTAGGTTTTGAATGTCAATTTTAATCAATTAATTAATTATATGCAGTCAGAGAGTTTCTGTTATAGACTCAATCTCCCCAAGTATCGATTGAATTAATATTCCAGATAACTCGACTTGAATAAGTCATGCACTTCCTTTATTCACTTAGGGGCTGTTAAGCCAGTCTCTCTTCCCTCCTCTCGTTGTATTATTTCTTTCTCTCTCGACAGATTTTCCTAATGTTGCTATTAACGAACGATTTAATTTAATATTTTATCGACAAAATAATTCAACTATGTTTCCAAACATGATTTCAAAAAAGAATGAAGTCTATAATATTGAAAAAAAATCTTATTTCTTTTTCATTAACATATATAACGTATTAGTGAATAAGACAAATTTTAATTACAGTCTTTATTGCGTTACAGAAAAATTTATGTATTGTTCGTTGTTCATTAAATTTTGTCATTATGTGATTTATTGTGAATATTGTAATATTCATTTGGTATATACATATTCAAAGTATTACTATAGCATAGAAATAAAATGTAGAGAGAAACATTCAAATTTCCATTTGAAATTCTCTGTTATAACTTCTAAAGTTTCTTCTTTCTTATGACTAACCAAAGATAACTTAGCACGTTATGTAGTGGAACAATATTAGAATACAAAGAGTTGGGGTTTTTATTCACAAAATTCATCAATTTTGAGAGTGCAGTAATGAAATTTGAAGAACATTTGTGAAAAAAAAACGTACAACAACTGTCCAAAAAAGTATTGCACAATATCTGTTTCAAAGTTAGAGAAAACTAAATAATAAAATCATCTGTAACGCATTAGCGCATTACCTTAAAGATGACACAATAAACGAAAAAAAAAGAAGAAAAATGTCCCAAGCCAATCAAACAATAGTGTATTTTTTTTATTCGAGACGAATCTAATCCATAGACTTCCATAACTGATTCCACGTTCAAGCTCAGATTCTTAAAAAAAATTATTTCTGAAATCTGCTGGGATGCACGACGTTGTGCATCTGGATCGTTTCTTTTTAAATTAACTCGGCGTTCATTTCAAGAGGTTACACGCTGCGCATTAATACACGTGGCAATTAAACGATGCCCGTTTCCGTTTTATTACGCAAAATAATCAGCGTAACAGGTTTAACGCGCCCTGGGGATCGGCCGAGGAGTTACGCAGATAACGTCAACGAAGCTTAATATCTCTTAACTGTGTCGCAATATGGCTATTAGCCAGCCTGCTTTATAATTATGCATATTCACTCGCGCATTTATTTCGTTCGTCTATATTGCGTTAGTTGCAATTAGCTACGTGTAATTCTGCGAGCGGGGGGAGGGGGAAAGAACGCTTGTGGCCTCCGATAAATTCATATCGATTGCAGAAACTCTCCCGTCGACGCGGGGAAACTTTACTTTCCCCGGTGAAAGCACACGCGGAAAGGATTAAGACTCTGTTAAATTCAATTGGAACGCAATAGCCGAGGAACTAGGAACAGCACTTTCCTCGATAAACCACTTGGCCGATATCTTGGACATTAGCTTTCTTTAAATTGTTGTCATTAGCCGCTGCCCTCGCTGCAATTGTAATCTCTCATTTCGAGTCGGTGTAACGAGTCAACAAAATCGATCGAGTTGCGGATGCGCTTCGTTTTGTAAATAACACGTAACTTTGCAATCAGAAAAATGGTTGGAAACGTTTGCTCGTCGTTGTTATTGATAGCTATTTTTATTTAGAACTCGCGACAGCGGACTGCGGATGTTGCATGCATTTTTGTGTTTCTACGAAACTGGAGAAATAATAAGAATCCGTTTCACTTGTCTGATAGTTTGTGCATGTCGCATATTTTTTATATGTGCAATTTCTCAGAAACGCATTCACGTCTGCAGTCTACCTGTCATCGGTTTGAAAATTGATTTGAAATTATAATTATAGAATTATAGAAGATACGCTCGATATACATTGACATAATTACGTCAAATTACGTTCAAACATAATTGTTATACCTTTCGAAGAAAGGAAATCATTTCTGAAATGAATTAAGCTTCACAATTAGTGAATTCAGTACTGAATGTTTCTTTAATTTTCATTTTGATATTGCAATTAAAATTATAATTGATAACTAAATTTTTGCGAAATTTTCAAATCATTTCAAGTAAAGAAATTGTAAAATTGTCTAGAAAAAGGTGTTACCCTGAAAATGTAATTATTCGTACTAAGACACAAGAGTCAAGAAAATTAAAGTCAATAGCTATAGGAAAATAATTACGACGTGAAGGATCGAACATGTAACACGTGACAACTATATCAAATTTTAACTTTATGACTAAATTCGCACCACGATATTTTTACATTTTTGTACTTGTTGCATGTTACGAAAATATTTTTCTCGTACTTGTTACGTTGGGACAAAGGGTGCATTCTAGTTGCTGTTTGTAGCTGACCTGCGTGATGAAACGTTGATCTAAGTAAAGCGATAAAATATGTAACAAAGACCGTATGTTGGATAAATCATGTAAACTGTACACACAATATACCTCCCGTGTTCAATCGGTACCTGCTTTCAGGATCTGCCTGAACTATTTACAGCTGTTCAATCGTTTAGTTATTCATCATATCCATTTCCTGCTTTACAAAGGCTTACATTCTACGTTTACGTTTGCAATCACAGTAGACAGTGTCCAGGTAAGGTTCGAAAACACGTCGTTCTTTAATCCTACCAGTCCGACTCTTTTCATTTTTCGTCAAACAATTTAACCTCGAATTATTCCTTTTCTTTCAATACCAGTTTTAAAACATTTTCAAAGACAATTCGAGGAGATAACTAGTTTCTGAATATTCCGAAATGAAAACTGGAATAACACCGTGCGTATTAAATAAATGAAATTTATGTTTCTATTTATACTTTTTATGTACATTTTCAAAATTTTAATATTTTAGTATGTTATAAACAATAATTGACTTTGTCACAAATAAATAATAATCTCAAACGTCAAGGTAGCTGAATAAAGAAATATCTTTTCAATAAAGCAATAAACATGCAATTAAAAAATTGCAAAATTAGATTACGTTGTCCACATATTCTTCATGAAAATTACTTAATGAGAATATTACCTAATGTATCAACATACTGCCGGGACTTATTTTAAAGAATGTTACTTTAAAATTTTACCTAGGACGTATGTGACCCATTGGGATTGAAAGACTTAATTGTAGCAAACCAGATGGTCCATACACGTTCCGAGGAAAGTTTTTGTTAGGAATGTTAATCGAGATAGCAACATTCCACTGAAACTTCCGCTAAACAGATTTTAATATTTATTTTCCAAGATGCTTCACGCCTGCTCTGGGATTTATATGACCCATTGGGACTGAAATTTTTCTTCCTTTACTTCTCTATTAATGGACGAAACGTGCCTTTAAACTTATTAAATATTAGCATTATTTCCTTCACTATTAATTTAATTAATTTAATATTTATTAAAGATTTCTTTGGGATGTATGCGATCCATTGGAACTGATTTTCTACCACCTTTTCTATCAATAGACAAAACGTATTTTTAGAAGTATTAAACGATAACATTATTTCCTTTACTAGCTTTTATTTATTTTTACAAATTTTTGCTAAATGCATTTGATATTTATAAAATGTATTGCACTACAACCAACACACGCATACCATGCATTCAATAGAAGATTTTTATATTAATGAAACTATTGTTTCAAATATTAAAACCTTCCTCGTAAAGTGTATATAAAATCCATGTATAAAGGGATCTCGATGTTTTTGAGAATGAATGTGAGATTTATTAAAAATATTACGTTACTTTAAAAAAAACGTGAAATAATCGCACGATACGATACGTTCAGCGAAATATTGTGAAACTGAATATTCGTGTACTAACAAGGAATAAAACTACAAAATATCCTAGTTTTTAAATTGCGCTATCGAAGAATAAAAATCGTACATCTGTTCCTAAATATTTTTAACAACTGATTGCAAAAATGTAGATGCCCGTATAAAGTTTACGAAGAAAACATAATAAACTGATTCTAATCATATTCTATCTACTATCGACAGTTCAATTAATTTAAATAAACTATATTATTTTACCGCAATATATACGTTGTGTGTATATATATATGTATATATGCATTTATTCTTTAATAATAATCCAAAATTTGTCAAATTGAAATTGTATCTTAATAATAATTCCAAATCTTTAATAATCTTTAATAATAATTCCAAAAATTTCAATAAAAAACTAGAAGATTTCCAATAAAAATCAACTCTTTTATTATTACCTTGCCATTGTACTATATATTTATCGCACGTTATAAATTAATATTAATTTTTTCCCGTACACGAGTAGAAATCCGTTTAAAAGATTAAATAAGCGATAAAAGAGAATCGTAAATAGATACTGAAATTTCATCAAATTTTTCATTAAATTTTTAAATTGTACAACTTTCGTAATACATTTCTCCCGAAATGTCCAAAATTGAGTTTTTCTTTTTTTAAAAGTCGTAATAATGATGGAACGAATATTAATTGTTTATTAACTTGTTTAAATTCATACAAATCATTAAAAAAGTCGTATAGAAAATATTTATATGTTTATTTATTCAGCTGGAAATAAGCGTGACCAAGAAATAACATTGGCAATTTAAATTCAGATATTGAGCATTAAAATTTAATTTTCAATAAATTTTTATTACATCGTACCATTTGCGGATTTTAACAGCTAAAGTAGTTTTTCAACAAAAATTTTTGACGTATCAGAGTAATAATAATTAAATCGAGGAATGACTAAATAATTGATTATCGATTTTTATGCATTTATTGGAACTGATCCACGACAAGTACTTTTTCACTGAAAGCCTGATTTCTAGATCATAAATAATAGATTCAAGTTGCGTTTCAGGAAAATTATATAAATCAAATTAATATATTTATTATTCAATTTAATCAAATTTTGTCAATGTACAAAAACACATAAAATTTCGCTGGTTAAAATCTAAAACCGAGTGGCGTCGTTCTTGCATAAACACATTTGAAGATTCTACAAAAATACGACAATAATAATAAGAATAATAGGGGGGGGGGGGGCAGAAAGAGAGGAAAAACAGTTTTCAATGTCTGCGATGGAATCAATCTCTCTTTGCGACGATCTATCGAAATTAGCAAACATGTTCGCCGTTGGCGAGAGGTGTGGATGCACTCGTCGGTCGGCAGACGGGGAAAGAAGAGGCAGCAGGCCACGCGTTTAGAATGTTTCGAGAGACGAGGAGCCACTTGAAGGGGAGCGCATTCCGTAGGGTGGGTGCTTGCGAAGAGAGAGGCTTTCGTACCTAAAGCGTGCCCCGGTTTTCTCGGTGAACCTTGAGCGCATGAATACTACGTGCCTTCTGTGAGGAATGCGTGGCGCATCGCTAGTCGCCCACACGCCGCTGTGTCTCAACTATGGCCAAACTGCGTTTCACGCGGCTCACCGGCGATGCAACGCGAAAAATTCACTCGAAAGAAATAGGGGGGGGGGGGAGGGGGGGCTGGCTCCTACTTCAGACTACCGTATACACGTCGCAGTCGCATTCTCTTGGCCGTTTCCCCGTTTTTCATCCGCCACCGCCGCCGCCTTTTGTCCCGGGCTCTCATTTGACTCTCTTTTGAGCCACACGAGCTAACTGTTGCGCGTTTCTTTTGTAATTAAATCTGCTGGAAACTACGTCGCGTTTTCACCGGCCAAGCACAGGCTCATAATTCACTCGTGTTTGCCAATCTTTCTATTCTCGCCTCTGTACGTTTGCTCTTTCACGGGCCAGTGTTTCTCCATTTCTTTTTCCTCCTTTTCTATTCTTTCTTCCCTTTGAAACAGTCGATTGTAAAGATATCGTTAAAAATTAGGTGGAAACGGTTCTTTGGCTCTTTGCTTTCCAGCCGTCGTGAATGAAACTCGTGGAAACTGGTATTGGAAACCAGGTTCTCTTTATTTCTTCATCGGCGAAGGGTGAGAAAGCTAGCGTATACGTGCAGTTGTTCGAATATTTGCAGAAACTTTCTATGAATTTCTCTTCGTTCTTCTTTTTTTTCTGAATCTAGACACTTTTCTATTTTGTTTCCTTCACCACGACGAGACACGACTGTTACAATTATACCGATCGACGTAGATTATTACCAGTCGTTTAAATCAAATGGAAATCACAGCGAATTAATTTGAACAAGAACCGCAAGATTCTTGTGTCTCTCTAGTCACCACGATAGAGGTTAACAATAAAATGAAATTGCACTGTTAAGAATTCCAATATTGACGTGATTCTTGATACGAGACCACGTTAAAAGCAACAGTTTATTTTCTAGAGCTCGCGATTCATAGTCTAGAAGCATTTCCTTTATAGCAGCGTGCAAGGAACAAAGCGAACGTCGCGAACGGATGTTCCGTTCTCCTGCTGTCTCTCCATTTATTATGAATTTTCGTCCATGCACGTTCCCGCCTAACGCTTTCGTTTTTTTTTTTTTTTTTTGCGTTCGTCTCTTCTCGTTTGCTCGCGCGTATTTTCAAATATGACACACGGGGGTGGGCGGCGGGGGTGGGTGGGACGTATCGCCGCGGTTCCGATCGGTAAAACGATTGAAGAACGATTTACATAAACCAGTTTCTTCACTTGTGATTTACTTTTTAGGTCAACTCCATTTCGGAGCTGCATCATTTTACGTAGAACATTGTGCCGAATAGAATATTCAAATTTCGCAATTGGTTCTCCCGCCTGCCTCCCTCTCAACGCTTCGCCCGCCTTTTTTCTTTTTTTCTTTCTTTTTTTCTTTCTTTTTTTTTTTTTTTTTTTTTTTTTTTTTTGCGTGAAATTTTGTTTCTCATCGTAAATTCTCATCTTCGCCCCCGTTCATAAAAAGGAGAAATTTCATTCCTGCCCGGGAGGGAAGAGGAGGGGAGGGAAAGAAGAAACACCTACGCATTCTCTTTCACGACACGGTTTTGCAACAGTATGGAATTTTAAATCGCTAGAAAGCTAAATTTCTTATAGCGAGCGAAATGACGCTGGCTTAAACGCGCGGAAATGAAGAGGGGAAAAAACAGAAAAGAAAAAGAAGGGAAAAAGGGTGGGAAGGGAGAGAGGAAGAAAGAAAGAAAGAAAGAAAGAAAGAAAGAAAAACGGGGGAAGCATTTCCCGTCTATTCCTCTCCCACCCCCACCCACTCACTCCCCTCCTCGCCATACCGCCATCCCCGACAAAAGACAAGTTGAAATCGCTATACTTAATTGTACCACGTTCGTGAGCATTTTATTCGACCGTTTCCGCTCTCGTTGCATATTTTAATGCGATGCTATCTACTGTTCCGCGGATTGCTAGGACGGACGTTCGACGTACGATGATAGTTGGGCGAGAAACGATTTATGAGGATCGATGTTGTATTATTAAAGCAACGGTTTGATACGAGGCACATGGGATTCATGTTTAACTCATAATTTGCTTATACGTATGTGTACATTAATCGGCCAGCGCTTTAAACGGATTTTGCGACAGGCAGGCATAGCGACGATGGATTCCATCATTGTTAAATGACATGATATCCATTCGGCGTGAGATGGAAGAGTTTTTAATAAAATTTCTAACATTTAGAACATTCTTGTAAATTCTACCAAATTGTTAATTGTTATTTTACGAGTTCAATATATTTTTGCTATCATTAGCAATTATAATTGTTCCAGAATGTCGCTTGATTTTCTAGTTAATTTCATTATTGACAAATGTTTGGTCTGTCTTTATTTAACAAACCTCTCCTTTCAATGTAGTTTTTTACAAATCTGTGATAATGTTGGAAATATAATGAAATTAACGCATAATCTGCCATCGATCATATTTCTATCGTTTACTAACTAACTAAATACACCTATATTATATTATATATGATAATTCTCGCTATTGGAATCAAAATGTAATTAAAATTAACTCTTCAATATCTATCGAATGTACTTTTCATTGAATGTGAAATATGGTATTTCAGTAGAATATTATAAAATGTGATATTCAATATTATTACAGGGATAAAACGAAAAATTTATACAAAAGAGCTAAAAGATGATAGGTTTTTTTGACGTATGATTCACTGAAATTCCTTCCATATTTTTATTAACACGAACAATTAATGATGAATATTTCACTTTTTACTTCTTTCGTTTCATCTTTTACGAATTGAACGTACTGTGCTTTAACGAGCTTTATCGTAGTTTAAATGTTTTTAACGGAGAAAAATTTTAATACACTACATTCCGTTGGTTTTAATGCCATTTTATATGTAAAAAGGAATATTTCAATGTAAAATGATTAAAAATGAAAAGAACCTGACAGAAACGGCTAAATTAATATGACAAACGTTATTTTAAAATTATAAAGGATAATTTTTTTTTTTAAATTCCGGAGAAGATGGAAATTTTGTGAAAAGACCGTTTTCAAAGTTTCATTTAAGATTGATTGACGGCATTTTGAAAAATAAACAAAAGATATGAAAAATACAATTGTGAACAAAAGAAAGTTTATACTAGAGAAACTGTGAGCGTTAATAATAACATCAGCTGTATATATTCTTTACACTATCAATGACAGTAGTATGTACATATATCTTACATTTATTTATTCCTTTTGCCAAATACAATTCTACTTTCTAAGAGTCTGCTATATTTTCTTATCATCTATCTTCTAAACTCTTTTATCAGATAGTATGTAGTAAAAAAATTAAAAATGTATTGTGTTCTTCTTCCTACTTTTCTCACAAATGTCATTGAATCACTATTAATTGAATCTTTATTGTATAATTCTTACTATTTTACTTGTACAGTGTATTTCTTTTATTTTAGTATTATTTTTTCATTTTATGTACTATTTTACATTACTTAATTACTTTCATTGTAATTTTTATTTTTATCACCATATGTAATACTATTTCTATTTTTATTTTAATTAATACCTCTATGTTTGTATACTTCACTATAATTTTTTCTAAATTGGACGAAGTATTGATATCAAATATAATGAAATATTTATTGTAGAATACACTACACATACTACACTAAATATTCACGTAAATATACATATAATGAACGATGGAGATGATCCCACCGAATTATATTAAACTTCATTGATACAATGAATTACTTTCGTAATCCCACTGAAATAAATACTTGTATTAAACATCTTCCTATACACATTTTCAGATTCGTTCCAGGTCTAACCAATTATGAGTTTCGATCCCAATATCAATTCCATTTAATTTCATACAACATACAGTACAATACCTATATTCATAAAAACTTCCCCTGAGTGTTCAAGTTTCAACTGTTACGAGCAAAACGCGTGCACAAGTTTTTTTTCGCATCAGGCCACCATTGTTTGATCGTTCGCTGAGAGTAAGCATCAGGATCGAATTTAAATAAATTGGCTAATCAGCTATTAACGCAAAGTCCGAGGCCGAAACTTCGGTCAAAGTTATTCCCGGCGCGAATGTAAGAATTACAACAAACAGCTTCGTGTTTTATAGGAAAGTATGCGAGGGTTCGTTACAACGGCATAGTCTTTCGTGCGCTATGCTGGTAGCAGCGGGTTGGCAGGGGACGGTGATTGCATCCGCTATGGGGTGGTGTGCGAGACGGGCTCGTCTAGAGCCGGAGGAATACTCCGCCGTACCGCACTAACGTATGATATATGATTATGCTGCATGCCCTACGTTCGTATCTTATTATGTATTACCAACATTGTACACGACCGCGCGACTATTCTGCAAGGGCCTGTGTATCCACGTCAACGAAATGGCTTTCGTTTGTTTTTTCGTCACGAGTCGCATGTTTTATCGAGCACGCACAGCGACGATATAAAAATGTAACACAAAAATCCGAATTTAGTAAATCTGGTAATAAAATAAAATTAGTGATGTAGAATTTCATTTTAAAGCCGAACACAGTTTCTTGTTTTTCAGCTTGACTTTATTTGTAATACGCTTTTTGTCTACCTGTTTCATTGCCATAGAATGTTCTGATACATTTATATATATTATTTTACTATGTTATTGATATATGATGTCACTTGCTTTCATCTAGGCGTGTCATACGTAAAAATATATATCTGTATACTTTATTCGTCATCGTTCTTATTATTTTTAACCTATAATAATGCTATCTTATTTTCACCTTTCACGACTTTTGATTAATATATTTGTTACGTGCTGGCAAACATTTAATCAAAAAGTTGTAACATCTACGTGCATTTCAAATTTCAAATTTTACAAACATGATTCTAATAATTGTTTCTCATATTACAGTGTTACTGAAATTTCAAAATATGATGAGAAATTCTGTAATATAGAAAATTCTTTTCGCAAACACTGATACTTGATATTTTGCCTCGCATTAAATGGAGGAATTAGAGGGATTATTAGAAATTATTTTGCTCCGATTAGATAAAACGAAAAAGAGTATATTGGACAGAGGAGAACAATAAGATCAAATTGATTGAATTAGAAGTGTCACTAAATCACTGTATCACTTCACCAACGAAATGTTATTTGTTTATCTACGAGTTCATTTCACCAATAATGGTAATAGAAATAATTATTACGATAGAATAATTCCAATAATTCTTTTCATCATTTTTTCACCTGAAGAATAACGAAACTTGCGTGATATAATGATATTTCTAGATTCGTTTCTGTTGATCTTGATCTTCAAATCAGATGGACCTTTTCTGAACTTTGTGTTTAATCATACTGAACAAACTATCAAACTTTTCTGAGAAGATGTTTCGAGATGGTTTTCATACCGTTATCTTCTATAGCCAATTTTTGTAACAGCGTCCTAATGGCAGTGAAACGACCCTTCCTGGGAATTCACTTCCTTATCGAAATCTGTTTTTGTTTTATTGTTGTATTTTAACTTGGGAAACGTTGTTTCCCTAAGGTAGGAAAGTAAACTCGTTTCCTCTTCGTTTTACAAATTCAGTCGTCTCTGTGGACATTGAAATATTTTTTTTTTTCACGACAGAATTCACCGTTGATTGAAAGATTGAAGTCTCCTCTTTGTTGCGATCTCGTAAAACTTAGTGTGACGACTTTGTGTCTCCATTTTATCATTTCTTTTTTTTTTTTAATGTGTCACCGACATTCTTTTTATAATTAAATATATAATATATTCATAGAAAATTCATTGTGATTGCTCGAGTAGTTTCGTCAGCAGCTGTAAGTAGAAACAGTTCAGTCTGCGTTAGACCGCGATACTCACGGACCAGGTCTACACACTCGTTACATTCAGTTAATAATTTAATTACTAATATTATCCAATTGTAAGATTGAAGATTATAATATTTATATATTACTAATGTGTGTAAATTTACTAGCATTATTTCTTGTATTTACACACATAAATTTGAAAGGAAATCTGAATGTCAAGGAGTTAATTTCAACGTCAAATTCAAAGATAAATTTGATACAAAACTGACTGATAATTAATCAAATTAAAGAATTGTCCTTAATATAAATATAAAATTTGATCCTCCATTACGTTTTGTAGTTGTAATCATCACATTTAATATAATAATTCTAATACTGATGACATTTGTTTAAATTGAAAGAAATCGTGCAATTCATAAAATATTGCACGAAATCAATTATAAAAGTATGTTAAATTATTTATGTACAGTGAGTCACAGAAATATTCGTACTCTTCTAGCCTTTGTCTTGTTGACAACTAATATGGTTTTACAATACAAATTTCGTAATTCTATTCAATGATGTCGAAATATGAATTAGTGTTCCTTTCAATATAAATTTTGCCACTTGTATGGTAAAAGTATACGAATCGTTCAATATATTACAGAAATTATATGTTGTAAAAATTGTACAATATATTTACATATGTATCATTCTATAAGCAATTCCACATTATCTTTCAATTTTATTTTCTCTTGTATATTTATACATTTAAATATACATATATTTTATCAACGTTTTTATTAATTATTGATCATCAGACCGTTTGCCGCAATAGTGGTATAAAATAGCTTAGAGCGAGCGAAAAGCTATCGAAAATCGTGTGTACATTCGACGAACGTGAATATACGGTTTGCTGAAAGATCGAGCTTAATACCGGTGAAATTTATACGACACACTGCGCTATGAACGCTCTATTGACGTAATAAAATGTATTATGAGAAAGGATCGTTCGTGCTTAGTTAGCAGAAATATTTTTTTTTACGCCTTAGTCAATAACTCGCTGACTTGGAATAATTTAGGTCGCCAGCTTAGAACGAAAAAGGCCGCTATCATTTGCAACTAGATTTATCTTGAGTATCAAGGAGAAAATTGTGAAATTTATGCTGCTGCGCTAGCTCGTACACGGCTGGAATCGGGCAAAAGAAAGAAATTCGTCAGCCATTCTCACGCGATATACAAATACTAGAAACTCGGTCTTTATTAGCATGAGAAATACAATTAGAAGCAGCGACTGAAATAATACTGTTTGGTTATCGGCGTAGTTTTCTGTTTAAAATATGCAACAATGCTAATGAAATTTCCAAGCGAAAGTGAAATTTGCATTCGATTTCATATTATTAAATTTACTCGTGTTCTGTGACTGACTTCCGGTACTGACTCGATGAGAGAGGTTTTAAAAACTGTAGAAGAATGTTTGTCTACGTGTTATTTTTTCATTTCATGTTAGAAAAATAAGTGATAAAATGAGGTATATCTTATTATTGACTGATTACTTCATAAAATTGTAACAATCAATAATTAATAATCAATGAAATCTATGAAAAATATAACAATTAATATAGTCAACAATTAATAGTTAATAATCTATAAAAATGTATATTTTAACGATTTTAAAATTTCCAACATTTTACTAACACACTCCGTAGAATCAATTTTTCTATTTTATTTACGTTTATTAATATTAACACACTTCGTATCTATAAAACTTGCTTAAGGGAGTGTTTCGACAAAATTTAAATTGAACTTCGAATTGAAAATATTTTATACACGTTCATTGCCGTTTAAATATGTGCATTTTCATTCCATATTGACCAAGTTATTGCATGTTAATTACCAAGTCCGAGTTTCCGAATGGTCGCCATGATTCGCATCGTGTTAATCAAATTAAACACGGATATCAATTGTATTTAATTGCCCACGAACTGTATTTAAATTAAGCAGAGAGAACATATTTCGTCAGAGTGGAAAACAAAAATCGTAAAATGAAAGAGAGTGTCAATTTTGCCAAAAAAAAAGAAAGGAAAACAAAACGATAAAACAAAAACTATTACAGATATACGGATATCGATTTCAGATAAAATGATTTTCAATCGTTCGTTATTCAAAAACCAATGAAAACAAACGATCACGTATTTCTTGAAATTCTTCGTGTAGTTTCAACATAGTAGTTTAATTGCACATACAGGGTGGCCACTGAAAAACTAAAAAGTCATAACCTGTTCAGTTTCAATTTCTCGTAATTTGTGAGCAAGAAAATTATGGTCACTCGAGAGATATTCGTTTTTCACGCATAATACTGACAAAAAATCCACTAATTATATTTCCAAATAAAGTAATAAAAAAATTAAAAAGAAACATGTGTCTGTAAAAGTTACTTTTGTTTTATGTTCAGTCTTTCAGTGACTTTCATCCTGTATTAAACATAGTCGCCTCTTCGAAGAGGGGCTCGACTCGATTTTCCGCAAAAACAATTTGAATGTATCGGCAGATCAGAGTGATCGAACCTGTGTCTGACGAGCGATCGTCAGAGAGAGGTGTGTAGCAGCGAGCCGAGAGCAAAGAAAGTACGTGGTTGCACGACATCGCGAGGAAAGTAACCCCGTGTCTCGTAAATCCCTTACGATAGCATTTCCGTGACTTATTACCGCGGCAGGCGAGAAACGTCGGTGGTGCCGCAGCGACTAATGGCGCCATGTGGTTGGGGAAATAAGAAGACACGAGTAAGAAAACGTACAAGCAAGGACCACCGCGGAGGGCGAAGCCAGCGGGGATGGCTGGAACCGACCGTAACGTCGGACGACAACGGAAAGGAGCAGCAGCCTCCCTTCGTCATGTGAAAGTCCGGGAACGACCTTACGCCATTAAACGTACTTATATAAGATAGTAGCCGGTGGCCAGCCAGGCCGCGTATCAATCACGATAATAGGACAATAAATATCTGACCGACAGCCGGCTGGCCAGCTAAGGTCAAAAGTGCAGCAGCTTGCAATTTCTGCCCGACTTCCTGCCCCAATCCCGATGCCCACTAACTCAGCCTTCGCGTCCGCAATATGTAATCGGTTCTCTATCGCGAGCCTAAGCCTCGCATTATAGTACCGTGTCGAACCTTCGTATTTCCGCGATCCGGTGTATTTTATCAACGTAGAATCGATGGAACGAGACGAATTCAAAGATGGTGCTTCAATGGTGCTAGTTATTACGAGTACACTAAGCGAACATTGGAGGTAGTAATTATATGATAGTAATGGTGCTAGTTACTACGAGTACACTAAGCGAACATTGGAGGTAGTAATTATATGATAGTAATGGTGCTAGTTACTACGAGTACACTAAGCGAACATTGGAGGTAGTAATTATATGATAGTAATGGTGCTAGTTACTACGAGTACACTAAGCGAACATTGGAGGTAGTAATTATATGATAGTAATTGGTAACTGCGATGAGTGATGATACATTGATGATGATGATTATTATTATTATCTTTATTTTTATTTAGAACTATAAGCAGAACTTTAATCTATTCATTGAAATCGTATTGACAAGCAATTGAATTATAATTACGTGTAGCTCATCTTGTTTCGTGCTTATGTCACGAATCATCGCTGACTATTGTTCAAAGTAAAACATGGGCAATTCATATGCTTTCTACATAAGTTTTCATACACATAAGTTACTTTCTACATAAGTTACATACACAGTAGTTTTAGAGATTTGAATAACTTTTCGTAAAACAATGTAAGCGAAAGCTCCTGTTCTTTATTCTATTATAAACTCTTTCTTGTTCCTCACTAGTTTTCACAATTCTAGTCGATAATTCTAATTTTCACGAGATTTGGAAATATTTTATAACCTATCTGTGATGAGTGTTCAAATACCTTCATGAGTAACTATACACTATATATCTACTATATTATTAATATATTATTTCGTAACAGAAGCTTCTAATGCTCCTTCATTCTTCTACTCTTTTTATTACAATTTGCGCTAACATTTCATTTCATATCAATTCTGCTCTTCTAATATCAACGCTTCCAATATTATTTGATACCATTGACGTATTATCGACGCGGCAATTTTCGAACGCGAGTCAAAACAAACGAGTTAACAGTGGATTGACTATCTCGTCATGGTCCACGTTTTGGAAAAATACTTCTTCAGGCTAGAGCAAATTTCGCGGAGGCATCCGGCGTAAACACAGCTAGAGCCAATGGCGCGCGTGCATTAACTGTGCAGAACAACAGGCGTATAAACTTCCCTCTTTTTTTCCCAGTGTATGAACTATAAAAGAAAACGGGGCTGTGGGCCAGCGGACGACCTCGCAACCACGGACTAACTATTAAAAGTTGCAAATTGCCGCAGACACACTGCGGGCCCCGACGATATTAGCGACGCCGGCCGTCTTGGGCACTCCTCTCCTTGTGCCCGTCCTAACTTACTTACCACGGCAGACTTACTTTCTTACTTACTTACATAGTCACCCGCTTGCTTACTTATTCCCAGTCTTGGTACTCCTTATCCCTGCATATCTCTCTCTCTCTCTCTCTCTCTTTTTTTCTTTCTCTCTGTATCGCAGTTTCCTCGCGTAACATTACTTGTTCATGTTCTTTCCTCGCGTCTGCTTGCAACTAGTCTGCCGGCTACTCCCCCCGAAAGATGTACCAACCAGGTACGTACGAAACTTTCGGATAACGAGACGACTCGCCGCGTTGTATTATTTTTCGCGTTTTCGAAGAACCCGGCGATATCTTTCAGCTTCAAAGTCGAATTAATGGGGGGGGTAAACTTCTAAAGAGACTTCTTTTAGGATTTGTTTTCTAAGGAAAGCACGATACATTTTGGTATGCAGTTTTCGCACACAGATTTATTCATACTTAAAGAGTATTTACAATTTCTTTTTTTCTTTTTTTTTTTTAACGAAACTAATGAAAGTTGTGGGAATAATATAGCCTTAGGTAAAGCTTCGAATCTGGTTATTTCAAATTAAACAACCAAAATGTTATGGCTGTCGCATGGACCACAATTACAGCGTTTGTCACGAAATTAAAACTACCTCAAATTGAGTCTCGATCGCAGGGTTAAGGATCCGAATCTTCGCTCGATCCGCCCGATCTGCGTAACAGCTGGCTCGACCGCCGCGCACAGTTATAAGCCACGCTCGCCTATCCAACCTGGTTGATCCGATTATCGACTTATAATTTTCGACAGACAGCGAAATGAAATATTCATTGGACGGGGATCGACGAAAACCGATATAAATATTATATCGGAGGCCGGCTCCCGCGTTTATCTTTATGTCGATAATATTTATATACACGGGGAGAATTGCCACGGCGCCGACCACTATCCCCGTGTTTTTCAGCCCATTTATTTTCCAAATGTTTCACGATGGTTTAAACCGCGTTAACGCTGTATTTCGTTTTGTCATTAGCACACGGTGGACGCTGTCCGGAGACAGATTTACACAACTG
This sequence comes from Frieseomelitta varia, assembly GCF_011392965.1. Classification (NCBI taxonomy): domain Eukaryota; kingdom Metazoa; phylum Arthropoda; class Insecta; order Hymenoptera; family Apidae; genus Frieseomelitta; species Frieseomelitta varia. Next base: position 214,076 of record NW_025109971.1, read on the forward strand.
TCGCCATCCTTCTTTATCTATCGGCTCGTGAAAATGTTGGGACACTTATCGTAGAAGAACCTTCAACTAATATATGCTGCGTGAAACATTTTGTATTTTAAGTCATATTTAGATAGATATTATATCGGTAAAATTTGAAATTAAGCTGGAGATGTGCGTAGAAGTTGCAAGAATTATTGTAAAAACGCATGCATATGACAAATATTAAATATTGTTCTACTGAATATTATTATATTATGTTACAACATTACAATTGGTAATTAGGTATTTAAATAAATTCTGCAATCGCCGCGAAATGTATGGAATATATTTGAAATATTTTTGCAAAATGATCGAGTCATTTATTATCAAAAACGTGTCGCCATCTAATAGTATAATAGTAAAAGTATAATTGTACTATCTAAAATGTATTTTACTTGTACTTGAAACAAACCAAATACGCTTCTGCACTTTTCAATTTCAATTGGAAGGTATTCGTAATTGCAGGCGAAAGTAAAAATTTCATTCGCATGCAGTTAAACAATAATCCCGAGTTCATTTGAATATATATATATATATATATATATATATATATATATATATCCTTTGAAGACATCGATATTTGACCAAATCCAGACGGGTTTTATTCTCTTCCGAGTTTCATTTGTCAGCGTACGGATATCAATTTCCAGAAGACCATAAATTTCCCGTTGCATCAGCACCGGAGCTACTATGCAGTACGCCGTCTTTGAAGTACTGTTCAAACATTGATTTTGTACTGCAAAATGTCGGCACGGTCCCATTTTTCCTTCATTTATTAGCATAGCTTTGAAATCCATCAATGCCACTAATTGACACTTCGGATCCTCAAATAATAGGAACCGTGGGATCCAGTACGAATCCAGTGATCTGCAAATTTGAAAATTCTCGCTTTTACGTCTTAACGTTGGATTTCAGAACTTTTGGCAAACTTGTGGAAAACGATTATCCAAAGAAAATCGAAGCAGAGTACGGATCAAAGTTTCTTCAGTTTATCATGAACGTCTATATTGTTAACTTGCTGGCATGACTAATTATAAATTTGAAATGAAATATTATTCTCTAATTATTATGTTTTAAATAACTGAATTAATAATCATAATAATTGAAGGTTTCTAATAAAATATTGTTCATTTATTAATTACTAGTAAGTAAATTTAATTATAATTAAACTAATGGACTTAAGGGCGCAATTCCTTCTTAAATATCACATTTAAACCCTTAAATTGATAATAATAATAGAAATAAGTAAATAATTATTTTCACAATTTGGCTGAATGATATAACTCTTTTTGAAATTAATGATTAAATAATGGTATTACATAATTTTACTATATTAAAAATACTTAAACACTTTTACTACATCAAATTACATAATTATAGTTCGTAGAAAACGATCTATTATCACAATTGAACAAACAATTACAAAATGTGCAATTTTCTTACACACGTCCCTGTTGTGACGTTATTACATTGACTAATGTAATTCCCAGGATTCTACTTCTGGAATTGAACATTGCCGAAATTTCGAACACTCACTGTAAATTATTGGTTCGTATCTCTGTTCCAGAAAACCCACGGCACAAACACCGTTTTAAATTCTGAACATTCGGAATTCCACCCGCGTCGTTTTTTATTATACGAACGGCGAAATTCCTACATGCCACAGACAGATATTGTTTCAATTTCGGAATTAAATTTCCCAGACACTTGGTAGCACCGATAATTCTCCCCGGGACCGTTCTAAAGAGCCAACCCAGAGAGCATAAACACCGCTAGTTGCCCGTTGGTAATAAGCGGCGAGCGCGCCGGCGAGTTCCGTTCCAAGTGAAAGCGCAAACGTGGCGTAAAAATGACAAATCACGCGACAAGCCCGCCGTTACATCGCATTACACTTCAATTATATCGTTGGCCGTTCGTTTTCGATCATTGCCGTTTTCTTTCCAATTGAGCATCGGGCATCGCACAATCGTGAATGGCTAATAAAGCAAATGAAACGCGCATCGTTGCACCGGCACCGGGCGCAGCCCGGCAGCGTTTCAATAAACAGCATTAACGGCATTTATTTTACCAGTTAGTTGTGGCTTTCCATTTCTGTTCGCGAATATATCTTGTAAAGTGTTTTGCAAGCTGCACCGGTGTTAATAATCGAACAAAGCATCACGCCGACGCGAACGCTTCGCCGGGCCAGAGTATTTCCTCTGTGTAACAGCGTTTCCATTCGTTTAATTCGGTTTGAAATCATCTTTTGATTATATCGAATTCACGGGCCGCCGTTACTTAACACCGTTTTCGTAGAGAGAGAGAAAAAAAAAAAAGAAAATGCAGGAACAGGTGTACGATCGGGGAGTCATTTGAATAAATGGATAGATAGGATACAAGGCTCTCGTAAGCGAATTAGGTCATAGTGATTGGCAATATCGAAAAAATTCATGCTACCATTTTGAACTTGCACCTGGTAAACTTTGGTGAATGGAGAAATGAGATAACAATTGCATTGCAAAATACAATACACGTGTAAATTAAGAATTTTATTAATATATGGAATAGACACTGAGTGTTAAAAATGAAGACATAACTTGTAATAATTAGAATGACACATTAGAATTAATAATTAGAGGCAATATTTATAAATTTAACAAACTGAATGAATATCATATTTAAAAAAGAAATAATAAGATAATATATATTGTAAGATTATATTAATTATAACATATAATGTTAATATAATATATAATGATAATATATTAATTATAACATATAATGTTTTAAAAAGGAAATAATAAGATAATAATCATTATTTAGGAAAGAGTATGTATATATATTGTCTGGATCATAAGTTTGAGTTTTTTTTCTATACTTATAGCCACACTTGATTTTAATTGTCTCAAAGTATGAAACAATTTATGTTTCATAGCATGTTCAACAATATAGTCTTTATCGTGTTAAAAAACAATTTTATATATTCACTTCCACTAATATTTTGTTTCAATAAATTATTTTTAAATTTGACTGATCCCAAACCTCTGATTATCGACTTTGAACGATTGATGTAATTTTCCAGTACAAATTTCGAAATACTTCTCAACAACGATATTGAAATAATTCAGCTTAATTAATTCCCATTGATACGAATTTTGGGAAGAGAAAATATTCATCGTTCAACGTTCGTCGACAACTGTAGAAGGATTAACCGATTCGAATTAACGAAATGAATTCACAATCTTTCACGTGTCTAAAATAATATTGATAATCTTGTCTAAAATAATATTGATAATCTTCGTGTGGACAGAAAGAAAATCTTCTTTATCAGGATTAATCTGAGTTCATAAATTAAACGATTTCGATACAAAGAGGTTTCAGAGAAGAAGGAAAGGAATAGAGATTTCGCAAACTTCGACAATTACGAAAGCCGATAGGATCGCCTAGACAGCTAAGAAAATGAAAAGTAACGATTCAATATTAGCGGCTCATCGTTTGCATCGTGTTTCGAATTAACTATACCGATACAGTCGGCGACGTATCGTCCGTACGGATGACACCATTTTTCCATTAAGTCTGTCTACAACAGCAACGCTTTGCCGTAGCAAGGCTTTACGATATCAACTTGTTCACTATTATTCTGTTCTGCCGCACGAGACGCCGCTTTTAATATTCGCCCGGATTAATTAAGGCCAGGATAACAGGTCGTAAATTCTAAGCAGGTTCTTATAGACAGGCATTCAGCCTGAGTTTTAGAACTTCCGTCGTAGAATTAAATTCTCGAGCACTTGAAACCTGCACGCAGTTGTGACGTGAACGTGAGTCGCGAAAGTATTCCAAATGTTCGCCATTGAAAAACTTTTCGCGTGTCGCGCGGAACGTTTAAAAATTTCATTACTTCTCGCGGCTGTCGTGAAATTTATGATCATTGCGGTTGTACTGCGATCAATTTGATAATGCATAACATTTACAAGGAAATTACAAGATATTTACTGTAAAGTACATGTGATCATATTTCTTAACCGGGAAGAAAATTAAATCATCACTGGGATCTCACAATTTTGATTATAATAATTTTCTCATTTATAAATCTGTTGCTTTTTTTAAAACATAGTATTACTTTCACTCAAACTAGATTACGTCATAATTAATAAATCGTGTGTCTTTGTAAATTATTAATTCTAAATTAAATATATATATATATATATATATATATATATATATATATATATAATGTAAATTCTAATTATTAATTCTAAATTATTAATTATAGAAGTCTTTGTTCAAGAAATTACTATGTTAATAGATCAAATAGATATTTCTGTGATCTCTATAAAATATTCTCTGGCATCGAACATTTTGTAATTTGCACGTGTACTTTTAGATTTGTTCCAAATCTAACCAACATAATCAGCTTTATCAAGATACCAGTAGTGTATGTCAATAATATCAAAGTCTAATGAATTTTCCTTTGTGAAAATCTGATGAAAGTACTTGAAAGATATTTCTTTTCTATTTCTTTAATTGACATAATATTAAAATTATTATTTTTCCCCTCCAAGAAATTAATTGCTTTTAAAAACATCAATTTTAATCGCCAATTATATATATATATATATCGGATTATAAATAAATCGATATAATATCAAGATAACAATTTTTTGCCTCCCAAACGATTAATTGATCTTGAACAATCGATTTTAATCACCGATTATAAATATCAGATGAAATTAAATACTATGCTAAAATCAATCGGTTATTTTCACTCTCGATTTGTTCTACTTTCCATTGCACGTTCACGCACATTTCTAGCTCACATACAGTTTCTTCAAACGGATTTTCACCGTTTATCGAATATCGGCGACGGTCTGGATACATCGCGATGCATAAAGAATCTAGTTTATGGCGTCTGTTAATACTCGACACGTCCTATTTCCGTCATTCGTCGTCTCCTTGGCGACGGCGACGGTATCGCTCCCTGCTTCCTACAGGACTATCAGCTCGCGCCGATTCAAGAGCAAAGACTAACTTGGTAATCTATATAAACTACAAAATTACTCGCCACCGGAGGAATATTCGGTTATCGTGGAAATATGTACGAGGATATCGCGTACGGATGCCCTGTCAGCGAGAACAAGGCGACATAAATTTCATCATTTCTTTTTCTGTAGCTTCCATCTTTGAATATAAACCCCCTTTCTTTTATGCCATCTTTTTACGTCGACAATTCACGTGGTGAAATGCGAAATGTTATCTGCAATGTTACGCGACAGTTGGACATTGAATTTTTAATTTCAGCTCTTCAGTCAGAAGAGGTTTCAGGCAGCTTTTCTTAAATATAAAAGATCCCTGAGCGCGGATCGGTTTTATTTCTATGTATTTAATTATGCAACATTTAATGTAGATATTATTTATATTATGTTGTATAATATTCAGATTTTATATTATTATGTAACTTTATATTATTCAAGTTATATTATGTAACTTTATATTATTCAAGTTCTACCAATTTTACATTTAATTATACAATTATTATAGTTATAGTATAGTATTATATTAATACGGTATAGTTAGTTATAGTATAGTATTATATTATTATAGTTAGTTATAGTATAGTATTATATTATTATAGTTAGTTATAGTATAGTATTATATTATTATGTAACTTAATATTATTCAAGTTGTACCAATTTTACATTTAATTATACAATATTTGATACACTGAATAATGAATTACGTTACATAATATTTGATTGTTTGATTATATAGGGTAATAGAATTACTTTGTTGCAAATATGCTTCACAAAGGTCACGTTTGAATTCCAATTGTGACATTTCAGATTTCCAAATAATATTTAAAAGTTCGGCGATATTTATCAACGCAAATGCATTAAAACGTACTCGCAGAATAAACAATTTCTTTGGAAGATATTTGAGGGTGAAATTTTTCTTGGATCACTTTATTTCTCGACAATTAATAATTGGAATCCTGACTATTATAATATTTTCAAAATATCTTTCAGACAATTTACTTTCCATAAAAGAGAATTCTTTATTCTCTTGTGAGCGCGAAAAAGAGACAGCGATAATGTTTGCAGTTGAATGTTACATGGAATTTATAAATCTGTATGCCAATGTCTTTTCACAATTATTAAATTTGTATTAAATTTATCATCGAGGTGAACGAATAACGAAAGAAAGAAGTGCGTTATATAATTAATATAGTATTTTCTATATAGTTCAGATATTTAAATAAATTTCTGTTTCTTGGAATGTTTCAGGAGATGAAAGTTAACTGGGCTACGTCTCCGGGAAACCAACCTAAACAGGATACCAGCAGTAAGTGTCGTACAATTTATATTTCTATTCTTGCACGTAATTTGAAACATTAGGTTTTTCGTCACACTGTGCATATACAACGTTGATTATCAATCGATAATTAATAAAATACAATTAATAAAAAGATCAAAATACATATACAGATAACAGAAATACAATTTTTCTAAAATTGTGTACGGTTTCTTTTGAAATGAAAAAGCGGAAAGTAGAAAACTTTTCTTTCTACTTTTCAATCGAAAATGTGAGAGTTAACACAAAATTTCGCAGAAGATATCGTTAATCGTCGAAATTAACGAGGGAAATACAAGTACAAGGTTGATACATTTGTTTCTGATTTTCAGTAATATTGTTCGAAAGAGTTAAATCATTATCTTATACGTTACGATATCATTATTATTTAATGAACATCTGGTAGCTTTCGAATTCGTAATTAGCTCTCGTAACTGACATGTTTACATTTAATGTTATTTAAACGAAATAATTAATTTTAATTCTTCATATTGAGCAGAGCACATTTCATCGATTCATCTCTATTTTTAACGTTATTGTTATTGTTGTTTGTTACATAGAGAGTAATTTCAAAATACGTACGTACGTGCGTACGAGTAAACATATAATGCGCGAAATACTAACATTGCTTTCGATTAAATTAAATGGATTTAAATGGCAATTTTATTGTAATTTAATGCTGACTGTATCGCATTACGCTTACTAGTATACTTAACTGTAACTATCATTTAATACTAAACTTAATATTGTGATTTGCGAAGTATACACGATGATAAAATCTTATTAAACTTGTTTGCGACATAAATAAATAAATAAATTGCAACATAAACGAACTTTCGGAAATATTCAGATTATTCTGTTGACAAAATGAGTTTCAAAATGCTTGCTTCAAAAGCAATTGAAATTCGCTTCACATAATAAATACAAAAGAATTTTGCATAATAATAATGTCTCTTCACCTTTTCAATAGCTACGGTGAAGTTTCTAGAAAAACTAAATTACGAATCATAATCTTGTCTTACACAGACGTTCAACCGCATATTTGCAAGGATTTCATCACGTAATGCAAATCTTTGTATAACTGTAAAATATTTTATTAACCAATTGGCTCGTGGCCAATATAAAGAGGTCCGTTAATTTGTCGTTCTTTGTATGTACCGCGATATTCAATTCATCGGGACTCGTTTTACTGAGCGCGCAATGTACGTACATATTTCAATTTCAGCATTATGCCATGCCAATATTACGATGATATATCATTTCCCTAAGTCACTGTTTAACACGACGGTGTGTGTTAAACGAGCTTATAAATTATTTCGAATACAAATATTTTTCCTTCATTATGTTCGGGTTTGCGTTCGATTGAGAGTATTATCACAATATGTCGTTATACTACACAATTGAACTTTTATTATTAATTAGTTATTATTGTTTCAATATTTTGTCGATCGGAAAAATCATACTGCGATGTGTAATTATTGAAAAAGGCTTTCGACTTTTGTCGAGAAGCGTACGAATGCACGATTTTAAAAAGCAGGCGTTTAAGATACCTTTTGTTTGAAATAACAAATGAAAAAGACGAGTAATTATTAAAAAGAAAATAAGAAATATTTCGAAATAAAAATGGGTACGAGACAATTTCAATTTTAATAATTTCAATCAATAGTGTATAATATTAAGAATATTACTATAAGAGATAGTCTTTAATATCAATGGAACAGACATATTAAGTATTATTATTTGCCTTCGTTTCAAATTTATAATAATTTCAGTAATATAAATTCCAAAATTTACATTAAATTTATTGTTCAATTTAACTTGCATGAAATTTATTTAGCAATCTAAAATTTAATGACGCAAGCTTTTTATTTCAATATTTCGACACGTTGCTACGACTGTAGCATTTATTATTGATTTTTCTACTGCGGTATCATAAAATGTACCGTATACTACAGATTCACTTAATGCCATTCTTAATAAATCACTTCTACTATTATTATATTTTCGTATGTTAATTTAACGTTATGTTAATTTTATGAATCGCTAATTTTTTTATCGTCACTATACGAACTTGTTAATGAAATTAAAACTAATTCTATTATAAACCTGTCGAACGTAAACTAAAATAAATCAGGATATAAACACTATATAATGATATATACTGTCGGAACAAATAAAAAAAAAAAAATCCGACAAAGTAGGACAAGATTACTTTCCCGATGCAGTCAAATAACAAAATATTTAGATGTCGAATAAAATAACAAATAATAAAATGATTTCCTTTCATACTTTTCACGTGTATTGCTACTCAAATAATCATCCAAGATGAAATAAATGGTCGATATATGAATCTTATTAGAATGAAAGTTTATTTCAACTATGTTTCAATATTTTTTTCATTTTCTGAAACACTTTAATCCAACAGTAAATAAGAGAAAAAACGTTTGGCCTATAAAGTGATTCTAATATTCTAAATAATGTACAGGGCCACGTTGATCGTTTCTCAATTCTCAGAATTAAACAGACTGAGATCTAAATTAATTCGATTTGCAAATTCTAGTTAATTCTTTGCGGTGTAAATTGCTCGTTTATAGCCCTGGAAAGTTCGAAGTTAGTGCGGGGATTGAATGTAGGTCTCTAAACATCTTATCGCTGACCTTTAATCCTTCCACAAGTTCTCGATTGTCCTTATTTAGGCGTTAATTACGAATACTTAAATGGAATTAGTTTCGTGGGTATAGTGTATCGAGTAACATTGTTCTACCGCCGGGAACGATTCGAACTTAAAAGAACTTACATAAAGTAGGAGCATGAACGTAAATGACTTTCTACTGAATTACGTACGTTAGACTGAACTAAAAGTAGAATTTTCAAATTGAAATGGATTGTTATAGCATTACCAAGGCATTGTCAAACTAGATGAAATATAAACTAAACAATATGACTCTACATATATTAAAGTATTTTAGTTTAACAAGGTATTTTTACTTTAAATTTCAGTATTTGTTTTCGTACTCTTTAAATTGAATGTATATTTTCTGCTTTACATATTATTTTGTCCAAATTATTAATCATTAAGGACCAAGAAAGAATTTATCGTAATGTCATAAATGCATCAATTTTGTTAAAATCTATAAAAAATTTTGAATTTAGGTGATGAACGGTGCAAAAATATTCAACAAATCTTTGAAACTTTTTTGTCATAAAGTAGTATTTGATAACGCTATTAGGTTAATAAAAATAATATTTAATAATACTGTTATGTTTACTAAAGTTTGAAACGTATTGAGAAACAATACGATTTCCTCAAATAAATATAAATATTTTATTAATTTTTCCAAATATTGGAACTGTAATTAATTAAACTGATTCACGTAACAGAGATCAAACCTGCAGTTATACTATTCATATTTCTCAGAAAATTGGTTTTATCTGAAAAGAATTTCAATAACATTCTCCTTTGATATGTTAAAGTCAAGATATTCTACATTCTAGTATTACTGTTTCCTATTCATTGAACATCAAACAAAGAATGTTTCACTGAAAAAAGATTAAAGAAAAATTTGACGTGACAATCTCTCGCGTCGCTTCAAATCTGAATTAAAAATTAAAATGAAGATGGGGAGAAAAGAATTTCGAAATAAAATATACAGTACTATCCTCCCAATTTTCAGGAAGAACGGAAACTCGTAGTAAAAATCATTTCGGGGAGCGTTGTTGGACGATGATTCAAAGCTTCCGTTATCAAGCTGAATACCGTACAAAGCAGGTATATGAATCGGTGAAATTACGGCGCGGAACTTGAAGTAACAGTTTCGTGCATTCGTACTATAATTTCTGCGCGTAAGGGCTGTCCGGTACAGCGGTGGTTAGGCATTAAACGTACGTCACTTGGTAAGCTCTTTCGTTCTCCGTTCCTCTATCTACGGAGAAGCACCGCCACAGACCAGTAAACCCGTCATAAGTACTTCCTTTCTAGGGATTTCCGTTGTTTCTGCTCAGCTCATAAAAAGAAAAAAAAAAAAGAAAGAAAGAAAGAAAGAAAGAGAACGAAAGGAAAAAATAAAGTGGAAATGAAAGGAGGAATTAATATGATTCTACGCAAATATCTTTCAACGCGGAACGTTGGAAATTACCTTCCCGAACAACTTTCTTTTTATTCTTTGCGTTTCATTGCGCAATAGGATTCGAAATCCTTCCACTTTCCGCGAGTTATTGGGAGTTATTAAACGATGGATCGTTCGCAGCGTAAAACACAACGAAGACAAGAACCGAATTAGTAACTGTATACATATAAATTCCTCGTGTAATACCACTGATATTAACGACCTAATTTGGACTATTTTTTCAAAATAAAATTAAAGAAAGCTTCTTGTGAACTAATAATAAAGAAATATCTGGCGACTAGCCTGAAAGAGTGTAGATAATAATTGTTAATTCTGCAGAGGAAATCAGTTGTATCTAAATTTATACTGTTAAATTATTTACTATTGGTCCTGCATCTGCGATACATATTAATACATAAAACTACATATTAAGAATCGCACACTAAGAATTAAACTGCCTGATTTTAGATTCAGTTACGCTGTTCGCCGCATCTGTTCGAAGCCCGGGATCATAAACTTTTGCACGAAAGCGAGAACCTCGGGAGCCACGCTCGCGTTTACTCCGTGTTTTCCGTTTCGCTCTTTTGAATTCTGTTCAACGTTGATGTCCCGTTTAATTTCCGTGTTTTGTACACGCACAAAAGACGGGAAAAATTTCATTATGCCGCAAGTACTTTCAATTAACCGGGAAAACTTATTATAATTAAATACGCGCCAACGTTCCATTTGGCTAATTACGTTCGCAAATACCGGCCCGAAGTGTTTGCTTATCGTGGCAAATAATTTGTCCGAGAGCGTCGATAATAATATCGGGCAGCGTGTGTCAACTCTGTCGACGTTGAAAAGAAAAAATGAAAAGGGCAAACGTTCGTTGGAATATCCGCGTAATTTATACGTTGAACGAGGATTCTTATACCTGAGAGTATATCTCGTGGAGAAGATACGAGTTTAAATTCCTGAAGCTGTCGTGCAGTGCGTGTGAATATCGGTGGCTCGCGAGGGCAAGGAGAATTATACTTCATATCATTAGACTGTTTTAATTTAATTAAGCTTGTGTGCGTAGCGTGGAACTGAAGAAGTATATACGCCTGTCCACTTGCCAAATTAAAATTTGTTTAACGCTCGAAGTCCAATTTGAGAAAAGGGGAGATTCTGAATCTTATCTACATTTCCTTAGGAAAAGTGGAATACTCTGCAAGTACGATACTCTACGAATTATTTATTCAAACCTCGAAATCCTTTGCAAATTCCAGAAAGCAAGTCGAGGCTGTCAAAATCCACGATTTCTTCGAAATATTCGTGCCATCTGCACAATGAAATTACAGATTAATCAAAGTATTGGTAGCCTTCAAAGTCTAACGATAATTCCTGACTTCTTCTACATTTCTCTTACAGATAAAAAAGAACAATCTACAGCTAAACCAGAAGACACTAAAATCGTATCTGAATTAAAGAATCGAACTAAAACGAAACAACATTTCTAAATTACATCCACCCTGTAAGAATTTGTTCAATCGATTCCAGCCTCCACCAACAGCGTGTCAGTCCTTAAGTCTAAGCGAAATCGGATAACGACATTGAATATCACAGCCGATGATCGCATAAATAACGGAAGAAGATTATCTTACCCCAGCGAGTACCTGCGAGAAAGGCTAAAAAGCGAGCGCGCGCGTGTCCCCCCTCTCCCCTTTTCGTACACACGTATGCGTGGTGAACGCGCGTGTGCGTGTTTGAAATTCAGTGAGGGGTAGCGGCAATATTTAACTCAGTCTGAAATTCCTCTTTTTATAGACTTGTAAAACCGTGACAGGCACATGGGACCCGATCCGCCACCGTCTCTCCCTTCCCTCCGCCCTACGCCCATATCGTTCTCTGTTCTCCATCCCCTTGTTCTCTCCCTCCATCTACTCGTCGGTCGTACGGGGTCGCCCCCATCTGAAACGGTTAGATGGTGTTCCTGTATCTCTCGTTCCTCCGACCGAGCTTTTCCATCGTCCGCTTGCGTACGTCCTCTGCCATACTTCTCGGTACCTCCTTCGCCCCTGTGCACCCCTCAACGATCCCCTTTCGAAGCCATACCTGCGCCATACCTCCCCGCGGACAAATGCAAAACTAAAACGCACCGACCCCCCTCCCTCCCCCTGTTCTCTGTGTAAATATGGCCCGGGAACTACTGCACGGTCGTTGAACGGGGTGAGCACACTTTTTCCACAAGCTCTCCTACTCCACTCACCTCCGTCGTTTTCCACCGGCTGCGATCCACTGTGTGTCCCCTCTCCACGCTTCGCGGAGAGAGTGGATAGGTCTGTGCGCGTTGCGGCTACAACCGAGACGAGGAATATCCAAGGCGGCGAAGGCCCCTGGAAACGTTGTTTCAGTTTCCCTCCTCCTCCTCCTCGTCCTCCTCCTCATCCTCCTCCTCCAACCGGCGAAGGGGAATGCTACGAAACTCTGATACCCATTGGTACACCTGCGCATTCTGCAACTGCGACCTCTCGCACCGTTTCTACTTACTTACTGGAGAGGTCGAGCGTATATTATACGAGCCTACGAAACGGCGCTACCGCCGGAGTCGCAGTGTATTTGGGGAACAGTAAATATGTATTGTAGCGCGTGATGTATGGATCTCCGAAGGTTCGTACGTTATCGGCGATCCTTTTGTCTCTTTGGAAAACTGCTTCGAGTATAACTGAATGTGTAAAGGGAATCGATGGTGGACGTTTAACGTTTGGTGCCACAACGTGTTTCCTGTTTCATCCTTTCCCGAGCAATTTGAAAATTTTATATTTCTGAAGGATATGTATTACTATCGATGCAATTTGAGAAACGTGAAATATAATATTTATTGTTCATTGGAGAATTTTACAATTTTCGCGTACAAGCTGTCGAGACTTGAATTTTTTTTCTACGTATTTGGAAGCGAGATCGAATAGTCGTCATATGCATTAACGTAATATTTATTAATGTTTAATGAGAAATTTAAATTTCTTTTGTCTGTTAATTTAAAGCGTGTTCTTTATCTCTGTGTTCTTTATCTTAAAATGTTTCCGAATCGCTTCTTTTTCTGAAAGTGTACGTTACTTTGACACTTAAATTAGACTGCTATGTTTTACATTTGCGCATAAACACCAATTTATAGATAATTATGCACACAGCGGATTTTCACATTTAGACATTTATGAAAAATTAAAAGGTGCAAGAATACTCACACTGTAGATAATAAAATTAAAAGAAAAAATATACTTATTGGACGAAAATCCCTTTTCTTTAGTCACACATTTATATAAAAGAACATAAAAATCCGTAGTCTAGTGATTATTATCGCGTGATTAAGAAAATCTACGCAATATCTTCTTAATAACCAGCAGACTGAATCATCAGTGAAATTACGCAAATTTTGACTTACTTGAATTGACAACAACGAACGACAACTTTAGAACATTGAACGTTTATGAGCGATCGTAATGCATGCTTGGGAAATTCGCCACGCATAGGAATATTATTCACAGACAACGTTGTACCCGTGTTCTTGTAGCTGGAACGTAATGAGAGGAGATTTTGTCAGTTATATTCAGGAAGGGAGGAACCTTTTGGACTTTTATGGTTTTAAATCTTCTTCGTAATACGCGTCATAAAAGGATAAAAATTTTATGGTGCCCTGTAACGTGTAATCGGGATTTACGTCGACGACAATGGGATACATGTGCGTAGGCTGTAGCGAGTTACACAACATGACTACGTAGATAATATTCGTAAAATATCAGCATCTTTTAATATGCAGTTCGTACAGAACTTGCAAGCTCCTCCTACACGAGAACTTCGAGACTTAGTGTTATAATTTTGGCGCTATAATTTTGTTTTTCAAAGTGTAGTAATATAGTTCAACATTACTTGTTTCTATATAACTTCAAACATAATTGGCATTTCTTCAAAAATTTATTTTCTTTCGTGGGTGTTGTGGTTTTAATTTTTAATATGTTTAAATTAATATTTAATAGTTCTGGTTTTAATTTTTAATACAGTTTAATAGTTGGTGCCAAAACCAATATAATTATTGTACGTAGTAGTATAATTGTACTTATGCACGAGTATGTTAGTTGCATACTAGTATATTCTTATTCTACTGAGATTTTGAAAAAATCTACGAACAGCAATAAATACTTTATTTCATTTTAGCATATTACGCGCATAATATACCTATAATAATTCTTGATATTCTCCAAATAAATTCTTCTGTAATTGTTTTTTTATAACTTCATAAGTTACGTTCTATCAAGTATACCGATAAATCTAATACATTAAAAATTTCAACTTCTATCCTTCAATCCTTCTATCGTTACGAATATTAAAATTGCTTATAAACTTGTCATTTAAATTTTCAAATAAAACCAAATCCGCCAAATTTTGTTCGTCTATCTGCAATCAGTATCTCACTTAATCTTCTGTCGTGTCACGTAACACTTCTAACTGTCTCGCAATATCTTGTATCATCTTATATCCTTCGAACATACATTTTCTATTTACGACCTAGCTCGAACAATCAATCCGAAGAAAAGAAACTTCTCTCGCCTCACTTTGGAACAGATCAGAACTGAAAACACTTCGCGTGATATTCGGCGTGATAACAGAAAAAGCACGCTTCGACCCATTCCTTCGTGCGAGACGTTTATTACGGACGCGCATTTGAAAAGACGAACTCCGACGAAAGAAGCTCCCAGGAGCTGGAGAAAAACGAGCGAATCCGCATTCCATTTTCTTCGTATACGATCATCGTCGCTGGAGTGTTACGAACGAACAAAACGGAAGCAAAAGTTGCGAGTCTTGAAAGCACGGCAGAATGTACCGTGCATACGTATGTACATGCGACAACGCGGCGCAGAGAAACGGATAGAAAGGGAAAGAAAGCGGATTGGAAGGTCGTGGTGTAGAGCCGGATTGAGCTTGGCTGGTAGACTGCGTAATCGCGCATCGTTTTTCCTGCATTATGAATCGCGCCAGGGGATAATCGTGCCAGTATTTACGGAGCTTTTCGGCACAAAGGGGTTACAACGCGAGCCACACTCCCGTATTCCGTTTATCTCCGGCAAAGCGTTTACCGTTAGACCATGAGCCGCACGCCTTTCCTGTTTATATGCATTACTGGAGCTGTTATCGTTATTAACAAAACAGAAGCTGTCTTTCCCGCGTCTTCCGCGTTTTCTGTCACGCACACCCCGCCAACTCCATCCAGTTTCCTCCCTCTCTCTTTTCATCACGCGAGTGTTTCCCTTCTTCCTGTGTGTGTTCACGCTCAGGCTAGCATATTCTCCTCGACGTACACTGCTGTTCAAAAGTACGCGGACGCTTGCCCATTTTTTTTTATGAAATTTGTGACACTTTACTGTACGCCATTAGCGTGAATAGGGTAATTATTGGCGCGCATAGTGTCTTGCGAAAGTAGACTTGTTAGCTTAGTAGATTTTTTGTATTGCAAAATATTTGGTACAAGAAATAGGTACAAACATACGTTTGTTGACGTATTTTTTATGTTTTATGAACGTAAGACACCTGCGTTATACTTCATTACTTGAAAACTTTATTAACATCCAGCTGTTATGATTCTATTTAAATATTCGACACGGGAGGCATGAAATATCCATTCTCGATGCGTAGTGTATATTTTGCAATGGTCAGTCAATCGATCTGTTAGATTAATCGTCAAGACACATGAATATTCAGTGAGTTCATCTTTAACAATAATCAATACAATTAAATGTACATTTGCAATAAACATCCTTATGGCTCCTATGTAAATACATTTCAGATTGGTTTCAAATTTTACTAACGTAATCATGAAACTAGCATCACATTGCATAAATTAGTATCTCATTTGTAAAACACATTCGTGATAAGTACACAAATATTTTTACGAAACCATTGTACTCTTACAATTGAAATTGACTCAGTTCTCCGAAATAAACGGCAATTGTGCAATATTCATTGCGCAAACGCGACTTGTGCAATGTGAGCGATTTTCTGTTTTTTCAATACTATTACTAATAAGGAACTTGACAAATTATTCAATAAAATAATATATACTTTCCCCGTACATGGTGCAAAGCTGAAAGAAATTTATTCAACCATATCGTTATTAAAAATGTCGCGCCCTTCTTTACATAGAAATAAAAAGTACGAGATACGTCCGCATAGTTTTGAACGGCGGTGTACATCTTGTCGCGCGCGCTTTCTCGTTCGCCAACTTGCCTCTTTCTTTTTTTTTTTCCCCCCATCCGCCTCTCGCCTCATCCTCGTGCTCCACCCTCGACGGTGGTACTTAAATTTAATGACTCGCGAAAGAGCAGGAAATTTCGCCAGTCGTGTTTCTTTATTAATGTATGTGTACGTGGGAATAATGTGAAGGTTTGTACCGTGAAGCGACCCGTCCGCGCGGTGGCCGCTCCTCATCGCGAGCATAAATATTTTTCGCTAATTCGCGTCATTAGTTCTCGCGCTCGTGTAATTTGTACGCTTTTTTCCCCCACCTCTCTTTCTCTCTCTCGTTCTCGTACTTTTTTTCATTTTAGTTCAAGCTTCCTTTTAGAACTGTCGCGCATGAAACGGTTGCTCTCTCTCTCTCTCTCTCTTAGTTTACGCCGTTTAAAATGATAAGTAACGTTTGTACTTGTAGGAATGAAAACGTTCTAAATGAATCGCTCTGCGTGCGCGTGAAATGGGACTTTTAATTAATCATCGCCGACGATTTATTAATTTTTTTCTTTTGTTTTTTTTTTCCTTTTGCAAACGGAATCGCTTCAATTTGGTAGTTGATGTTTTTGGTTTGGACTTCAGTTGTGAATAATTATCGCGTCGAAAGTAGCATCAGTGTTGTAACAGAAGGAACGAAGGATTAGTTTGGTGGGAAAGAGATGACACGGTAATGTATTAATTAAATAAAATCTACGATGAATTTTCTCAACTGTAAATATAAAATATAAGATATAATTGTTTTATCTTTGAGATGATTGACGATATTTCTTAATATCCTATTGTACAGTTCACAGCTAATATTATTCGTGTTAGAAATTAATCAATGTAACGCGAAGCGTGTTAAAGCAGGATTTCTGACTGAATAATTTATAGTGTTTAGTTGAAGCCCTGTTTATTTTATGCAATCGCGAAGTAGGCAATGCGACGGAGCATTTAATACTGTTAGAAATGAAATATTTGTATTAGAAACGTGTTTGAAATCGAAAGTAAACAGCGACGATTCGCAATCGATCGTTTCTTCCTTTTTTCTTTCTGTAATTCTTCCCTTCGTAATTGAAATTACGAGCTACACTTCTCCATTTTCAGTTAATTTAACGAGTTGAGGCAAAGAATTTCCATCGGAAGAAAATAATTGACACTTGACACAGTGTAACATAATACTGCGTGCTTAATACAATAATCTTCTCAGTCAGATTCATTAAATAACATTCAATATAGAAGTTTTCCAAGAAAAATGTATCACGACCTGACCTAAAAATTTCTCTCCCGCAAAATATCACTAGGCCAACGCAAAACAATCCAAAAATCCGTATTAACAAACTTCGGTACAGTCAATATTACGTGACGAAGTTTTCACTTGCTTTCCAATTTTCCCGCAACGCAATTCGAGAGCTATCAACCCGATGGATCGATCTATACATATGCATGCACGATATATATACGTGCGTGCGCGTAGACTGGCTGGACGTTCCAGAAATTCTCACGGCGTAAGGTTTTGCAAGAGTTACGATTGGCTCGAGTAACAGCCAAGAATCCCGTACGTGAAATCGCGAGAAATGCTCATTAATCGCGTACGCGGAGATGTTAGTTTCGCCTGAAGTTCCAAAACTCCGAGTTGCAAATGAACAACAAACAGAAGAACGATAAATTGTAATGTTTCGTATTGCAGTTGAAAAAAAATTGCAAATTTATAATCAGACAAAAATCTTCTTATTTGCGACTGCGACATTCGGAAACAGAAGAACAATGGCAGGAAACATCGACTAAGAAATCATCCCTTAAAAAGATTCTAATCCACTTGTAAAATACTCGATTTCGTTTCTATCTCCATTTGAAAGTGTCGTCCCGAAACTGTCCCACTTAGACTCGAGTACACTTGGAAATACTTGATGAAAGATTCGAATCTAAACGACTTGCGCTGTGGCAGCTGATTGCGGACCATAACGAGTGACCAAATCGTACGCAATAACGATTCGTCAATAACTATATACCGACGAGTTCAAAAAGTAGTTATTAAAATTATTCAAAAGTAATAAATTTACTTCGTCTTTGCTCTGCCTGGGTTATAACTTTAAATACATTTAAAACTGAAACTGTTGCGATTTTGGTTTGCGAACAAAAAGTTGTCGACGTGCGTGGCACGTGATTCCAGCGCAAGAGGTTAAACCTATTCGAGCCCGATCTCTAGTTGTAAATGATCGAGCTTGGAGCATCGAGCATTCAACGCGTTCGCGGGTATAGTCGCGTTTAACTGATGACACGATCAACTCGATGGACCGAGAGAATAGGATCGGTTGCGGTGGACAAGTGCATCGTGCATTCTCTTTGTCCTCGGGGTTGTACCGAAACCGAAGCTCGTCGTGCGTGCCACGTCGCCTGGCAGCGTCGCAGATCCTGATACCCTCCTGGTGTATCCCGGTGTAGCTGCTGCGCTGTGGATGGCATTTGCGGACAGTGCACAGGTTGACGAGGAGATCGGCAAACCTCCGGTGGATCTGCGAGCAACCTGCCGTCACATATCGGCTAATAGACACGAGGATACGCACAGCGTGTCCTCTGCCCTGTGGGTGGAATTCGCGGTTTTGCACGTGTACTACACGCGGCAAGTAAAATGTGCACTAAGATCCCTGTTCTTCGAGGAAAATTGTCTCCGGTATCCGACGATCTATTTATAGCGGAATTAAGAGGAATCAAATGTCCAACAATGTTGAAGTAAGATGCGCATATTCTAAATGTAAGTTACTGTTCATTAAATATCTCCTTATTGTCAAAATCTTCAGTTGATGGAAATGTTCAGTTATTACACATAATTGTTGCAATATTGTAATTATTAATTATATTAAATTTATAATTACTAATTAATTCCACTGGCTATTGATTTTGACAATGAAAGTGCGAAACGTGTCATTTTTAATGGAAAGTGACTTACATTTGATTAACGGTCGTACTTATATCATAGTCATTTACTACATATACTTATTTACTTTCACGCTTCATGGATTTTATTCTATAGTGACAAAATGACTTTTTCGGTTATAATATTGTTGTAATAGTTTCAGTCAACGATCATGTCATCGAACATGTTAGATCACGTATGCACGTATCAGTTGAATTATTTATTGAATTATTTATTGTAGATGGGTATTCTTCATATAATCGAGACATTTATTAATTGACGTTTATATCGTAGTTTGTGAGAAAATAAGACCCAGAACTTCACGTTTGATTATTTAACATCTATACACGTGTACGTATCATATCCAGGACAAGTTGAGTAAAATATTTTTACACTTATTTATATTAAATTCTATTTTGCCAATTTCAAAGTAATCTCCGTTGCTTACAATACGCTTTTCCCAACATTTTTCCCACGCTCGAAAATATTCAGAAAATTCGATTTCTGTGATGACGCTTAATTCCTTCAGCGAATTTTGTTTCGTCGCCTCAATAGATTCACGTAGTTGTTTTAATCGTGTAAATAGAAAAAAGTCGCAGGGTTGGCCTGTGGAATGAGATTTGTTGGATTTTTGAACAAAAAATTGCGAACAAGCATTGGGATATGGATTGGCGCAAAATCCAGATTCGCTGCACGAGTTAAACTGAATTTTCGAAATGTTGTCCAAAGAATGGCAAAAGTATATTGCAAGCAATGGGAATTTCTTTCAAAATAATCATAGACAAAATAGAAATTGACGAGGAAATGTAAAAATGTTGAAACGACGAGAATGTTTTATTTGACTTATCTTGGAATACGATGATACATATATTTAAATATAAAAAAAAAAAAAAGCAGTACACGAGTGTTAGAAATCATACGAATCAAGATCCAAGGTTCATTTGCGTGCTATATTTATCTAATAACAGGGACCTCTATCTCCAAGCTCACCTCATTTACTTCTCAACATCGACGCTCAATTTCGTTGTCGAATGTTCGCCGCTAGAGATTACACGAGCCGCAATTTATCGCCCGAAATTTGTTAGTCGAATCGGGCTGACCGCCTGGCTCTCCCACCCGGCAAATAGAAAATTTCGTTTCGGCCCGGTTTGCGCGTGGCAAGCTGTTCCACTTTGGGCAGCGCGCCGGTGCTGCATCGAGATTTTTCGACCGATCGAAACCAAGCGCGACTAACGCGCGAGATTGAATAGAGAAGTCGAATGCGCCGGGAACAAATATTGTTTTTTAATATTGTCCAAGTGTCAGCCGACTTCCCGCCTGGAAATGAATAACCGCTGGCTGTCCACAGCGTGTGCGAAGCCGTGCGACGTACACTTTCGTTCGCAAGTCATCAAAAATAATGAAAAAAAGTGTTATAAATATATATCCTATCTGTCTTCGTTTATGAGATATAATGAATTTTCTGTTTTAATTACTTTTACAAAAGATGCTCGAAATGACCACCTTGCATTTGAAGACAAGCATTGATCTGGTTACTCTCTCTATCATTCCTGGTGTTTCTCGAATTTGTCGGAAGCCTTGCTCTATTCTATTTCGTAGTATTTCAGCATTTTCAATCGACGTTCCGTATACAATAGATTTTAAATGTCCCCCTAACTGAAAATCTAATGGATTCAAATACGGAGAACGAGCAGGCCATGCGATAGGACCTTCACGACCAATCCATTTATTTGCAAAGTGTTGATTTAAAAATTGCCTAGCCACTCGGCTAAAATGCGGCGGAGCTCCATCNGATTATTTTAATATAATAAAATAAAATATACGGCTGATTATTTTAACATAATAAAATAAAATATACGGCTGATTATTTTAACATAATAAAATAAAATATACGGCTGATTATTTTAATATAATAAAATAAAATGTACGGCTGATTATTTTAATATAATAATATAAAATATACGGCTGATTATTTTAACATAATAAAATAAAATATACGGCTGATTATTTTAATATAATAAAATGAAATATACGGCTGATTATTTTAACATAATAAAAAAAAAAAAGTATACGGCTGATTATTTTAATACAATCTATGATACTGATTGCTATAACATTTTTATTTCAATTTATAATATTAATATATATAAATTGAACGCGTGTCAGTTGTACGTCACAAATGCAGGTCATTTCTAGTATCAGATCAGATCCAATCGACTCTAGATTTTACATGCTGCCCTGCGACTTGCAAAGCGCATCGTACACCTGGCGAAAATGCCAGAAGTGTGCAATTAGTATATTGCTTATACGTGATTACACGTACGCCAGGTATTAGCGAACGGTGCACAAAGTCCGTTGATAATTACAGTCGCGAATGGAGAACACACGGGGATATGATTATCACGTTTCGCCATCGGGTTGCGCGAAAAACAATCAGGATCGTCGTGCAATTTTTATCCAGGCCGGTTACAAAGGAAATCCGCGCGATGGAAAAAAAATTCGTTATTCTTGCGGGCTCGCTGCTTTAAGGATTATATTCACGTGCGGCCATCGGCGTTCCTCCCCGCCGTTGATGGAAGGATACGCGCTTTAATCAAGTTAATGCAACCACCACGCGCCTCCTGCCTTTCCTTCTTCCCCTCTTCAACTTCTCGCGGCGTTGTACACGTCTCGGGTACGTGTGCACGTGTCGGTGAACACCGTGACCACGGTGACTTTTATGAACGTTGCTACACACTTTGGTAACGGTGCCACCGCGTGCCAGGCTGGGTTCTTACGGGGGCACGTTTCTCGCAGATTGGTGCCGAAGAAAAACGCTCCCACAATTTGGGAACTGGTTTTCCGATACGTTTCGTCGAAACGTTCTTCTCTCTCGGTGATTATCGAACGTCTCGGGCGCGGCCGCGGCGATTTCGGACGTGTAATTGACTTTTTAAACGGGCGGAGATTCTCATTCGAAGATTGGTGTGCTTTCATTGATTTTCTATACACGACACGACGGGATTTCAGATGTTTCGTTGAAAGATTTATATTAATCTGTGGTCAGCGCGTAGGGATTTGTCGTTACGTGGAATATTGTATACAGATTATGTATTATAGATTCATTGTATGAACAGATTGTATATAGCGAATGTATTTAATTTTTAATCATTCAAATATTACGTCGTATAATTTTGATTCTTGATCATTTCTGTCCGACACAGGGGATTCGAATCTTTCAGATTTCTTTTGTACCATTGTTTTATGTCATTTGACATGCACGCGTAATTAACAAAATGTATCCTATTTCTTTAAATAATATTTGCAAATGTCAAATTTTGAATTTTTATAGTCATTTTAATAGAAAAAAATATTTAGTACAGAGAGCATTAAATAAACAAATCTCTTTTATATGATACATACACGTGGGATATATAATACATATAAAATGGTTCATTAAAAGGTACAGTAACGAGTGACAGCAAGTGTAATTATATCCTTCTGTAACATGAAATTTAGCCATTATAAACTCATACAGAGGACAGAAATAAAGAGAAAGTCATTTCTATTGAAAATTAATTTATCTTTCAATTAAAGTGTTTTTAAATGAAACTTAAAATACTTGCGTCATAAAGTTATAAATTTTATATAAAAATTGTAATGAGACATTTATAAAGTTGTAACATTTACAATTGCCCAGTTTCAACATAAACTTTTTAATGCACATTAAAATTGAGTGATCAAGTTCGTGTCTAATAATCCAACCGTCAGTAAAAATTTATGCAATCAAAAAACAACTTTAACATAGAAATTGTAAATACATACGTGAGATTTAGAAAAGTTCAGTAATTCAGTAAAACTAAGGAAAAATATGTAAATGAATTAAAATTCCTATCTTTAAAAACAAGACTTTTAATCCTAAAAAAAAGATTTGAGAAAGAAAGATTTGTAATTTTATCAAATTATCAAACTTTCTTATATTCATTCTTCAAGCTCCACATAACTCATCAATATTCTCAAACCTGATTCAAATCACAGACTGATCTTTCAACGACAATTGACACAATCTCTCATCACACATGTTAATTTTCGCCATTAATAATAAAGAACAAGAAAATGGTGGCGCAGCCTGGCGTGCGTTAAAAACGCGAAAGAATTGGCACGGAAGATGAACGCGGCTAGTGACTTGCCCAGTGACCGAACATTACTATGTTAAGAGTACTCCGGAGGGAAGCAGGGGTTATTGCACGGCTATCCCCCCCCGGCCGTATGGAGCAACATCGTTGGATAAGACTACGATATTGAACAGTGAGAATCACTGCAATCCCCGGTGTGTGATAACTCAGGTAGCGTGAATAAGCTGACCTCTCTTTGCTGGAACATACCGCCATTTATGCAACAACACAGCATCGCTTTTCTCGCGCTCCCGGCATATGTGTCCTACATGGTCGACGATTTAACATCCTATCGTTTTACGGCGTACGTTAAACGCGCATCTCCGCTTTCGTAAAAACTGTCCGCGTACGAAAAAATATCTCGTTTTTTCCCTTTCCGGGCGCTGTTTTCTGACAGGACGCCGTCGAGATGAAACTCGATTGCTCGTTCCATTCCTGCATACCCATCGTTGGATCACACGGTTTCTTTTTGCTAATCAGGCGATTCATCTTGACACGAATTAACATTTATTTTATGATAAGAAAGAATGTGCCGGTTAGTTAATATTTTCCACGATGATGAGAGAAATCTTGGTACGAGAAACGAAATGAACGAGACTCAGATTTGCTATGTTAATATTCTGAAATTTCATTAACACTTGTAGTTCGACGATGTCTTGTTACAACGTAATGTAACGAGTGATTATTCTTGCAAAGTTTGAAACTAATGTGAAGATCTATGTAGGAGTTGCAGGATGCTCATTGGAAACATATGTTTAGTAAAAAATTAATGTTCAATATGTTTAGTATTAATATGTTTAGTGCAATATGAATAGTCATTGTAAGCTTGCAAATGTTAATTATGGTCCTATTGAATTAACGCTTATTACAATGAATAATTGGTATTTCTGTGACGTCTATGAAATATACATATGCATGTATTAAATATATTGTAATTTCTATATATATTTTTAAATTTGTTTCGTACTTGACTTCTACAATCATAATAATTCGATATCACTGCAGAATTAATGCAATTTTTAAACGTTTTGTGTGTTTTATTGAAAGTTGCTGGGAGTGTACCAATATTTTTTTAAGCAACTGTTATCCATTCATAAATTATCATATACTAAATATTATACTGATAGAAAGCACCATCCTTTTATATATATTTTCCTATGAATTCATATAAATTCGTAGTTTATACACATCAGACGTAGTCACGAAAAAGCTCCAATAAACGTTCTGAACATTCTTCTGATCAAAGTATAACATCCAAAGTTCCATTTATATAAAAATCCGATTGAAATTACGTATTGAAACCATTATACAAAGTACATGACATATTCATGACAGTTTCTCGAATGTTCTCACGAGAAATCGTACATACGTCGACTCAATACATACTTAGATTCAATTTACAATACAAAAGTCTAGGCATTGTAATTAAAATTATGGACGAAACACGCACGGTACACTCGTAAAAAGTTCCTGCAGGTACTCACACTGCATTACGAATACCCGTCCGCGTTTATTTCAAGTTCAAACGTACACGAAAAACCTAACCCAATTGCTGCAGTTGAAATTGGGTATCGAAGCGACGAAACGATAATTAAATACCAATCGCTCTTCTCTTTCGCGTTACAAGCTGTCCACTCCACCTGACATCGGCCTCGGTTACGCTCAATTGCCCCGAGATTCTTTAATTTTGAACGGACGCGGCGGAGTTTCAACAGCGTCCGCGGTACACAACTTTCGTCGATGTAAAAAATCGCGTCCGCGCGCGAAAGAGCAACGATCGCCAAGTGAAATATAACGTTAACGAAGAAATGAATCACGTCGCCGTATATCTACCCCGCCAGATAGCTAACCCGGGTAATTTTAAAATGCAGAAATTCACCTGGGGAAGCCTTATCCGCCTTGGAAGGAAAATTATTTTGTCGCCGTGACACGTGCCTGAGGGGGAGGAAAGTAACAGAAAGAGGAATGGGCACGGAGCTTGCGAACGATATGAAAAACGGAGTTTACGGGCGGTTGTAAAGATTATACCGCAAAAAATACGCGCCGTGCGCGTATTTTCTTTCTTTTTTCTCTTTCTTCTCCCGTTTTCTTTTTTTTTTCTTTTTTTCGTTTCGTTAAAGAGTAAATATTTCGCGTATAAATGCATCACACTTGTACGAATGGATCGAGGGAATCGTGCGTTTATTACGTTTTCTTGTATATTACCTTTGTTATAGTATTTATAAGTTAATTCCGTGAGTAATATGTTACTAATCATCACTGTATACAATTTAGGCAGCTCGAGTCTTCAGCCCCGAATTTAAGCGTTCGAACATTATCAAACATTTAAGCTAGAACCGTCGTTTGAGTTTTCTACGGAGCAAACTCAAAATTCACTTGTTCAGAGATATAGATTTTTATAATCCTCGCTTCGAAAAATGCTGCCGACGTCGAATGGAAAATGTCAGTCGCTCATTGAAAAAAGCGGCCAGTTTATCGCAGAATCAGCGAGCTGCGCCCGACAAAAACCGCATAGGTGTTTTGAATAAACTGCTACCGGCCGTGCCATAAGCTAGTCCACGTGGCCGCGGCCATTTTCCCCGGACGCGAACCTGTGGATTAACGGAACACGGCCGCTTTAGGGTGAGGAGGCGGACGGTGAAAAAAAGTTTAACAGAAATTTACATGGAAGCCAGCCTCGGCCCAGTAAATATGCAAATTTTCGTCGAACATCGGGCGTGACTCGTTTTTTCGGTTGGTGGAAACAAAAAACGAAAAAAAGAGAGAGTGAGAGAGAGAGAGTGAGAGAGAGAGAGAGAAATTGGCGGGAGGTAAAACGAGAGAGGCAAAGACGATAAGTATTGTCCGTGGAAAAATGACATCTCTCGGCACGGAACAAAGGGCGACGACACGCGAAAAAAAAAAAAAAACGCGCGGCGACCCTTCGGAAATAACGCAACGGTGCCGATTCATTTAAATTTTGATGAATTAATCACGCTTCGAGCGCGACGTTCGTTAGCATAGTGCTTTTACTTTAAAATTTATCACTCGGCGAAAAGTACGAGTTGCACGATACTCGTTCTTTATTCCCTTTCCCTCAGTAATTTATGATCGTTTCTTACCTTTACATACGTCGATATTTTCTTTTATGCGGGGATCGTCGAGTGCATTGTGGGACCGGTAGCGACCTGCCGAGTAATTAATAATAATTCCCGGCGCATCGGCGTTAAAATTTTTCTCCCCCCCCCTCCCCCCAAATTTTATTACCGTCGTAAATTACCACGTACGCGCGTTATTCATTTTTATCGGTTTAGAATACGAATCGTTTTGATCGTGCTAATTTTTAGATGTACGACGTCCATCTTTCTTATTTCTGTTTTCCCGTTGTCCCCGTTAATGGAGAATCCCGCGACGCGACACATTTCCGAGACTGACGATTTATTGGACAAACAATTCGAAATGTAACTTTTTAACGTTTCGACTGTCAGCCGGTGGAATTTATCAAATTTATCAAATTACGAACTATAGGTATCATGTAGGTCAAAGATTTAAATGTTTATTGTTGTAGTCGAAATTTTGTTCCGAAGCTCGAAAATTCACGAAGCGTAAGTAACTTACAATTCATTGGAGCGTAATTCAATTAAATGTTTAGATTTATAAAAATGAAATAAAATAGAATAGAAAGTTGCACAATAATTCAAAATAGAATTACTTGCGTCAAAAAATTGGCAATTCAACAATCAAACAAATAGAGTATTCTGACAGAAATTCGATATACGCAATTTAATAATTCGAAAACTATCATTTAAATATTCCATTAACTTTTTATGCGCAGATATCGTAGTCAATATTATACTATATTATACTGTCTATTTATCGTATTGTACATTATACAATGTTGACTCGATAAAATAAAACGTGAATATTATACTTTGTCTCCTTACTAGTTCAAACGTGGAGAGCTCTACTGCGTTTTTGGTTTCTAGGATTTCCAAACGAAATCACAGTTCCATAGTTGCCAAAAATCAAGTCACGACGCACCTTTAAAGTTCCTACAGAGTTTCCGGGAAATTTAATACCGATTAGGAATAGACGATCGCGAACCGATAACGTTATCCGCGACCGCGACCGCGACGAAAATTTCGCACAATTGTGCATCTCTCCCTCCGCTAGGTTTCATTACCGCAATATCCATTTAATTACATTGTCTTAAGCCACCGGCAAAGGCACCTGCCAGCAGACTTAACCTAACGCTTCGCTCACTAACACTGTCAACATAATTCTCGGCTTATCGTAACTGCTGATCCAGCAGTTACATGTTACACGATACTGCATCGATGCGCAGTAATTGTTGCTAGAGAATAAAGTAGTGAGTTATAGGCGAGCCTAGCCAGGCTGTCGCTCATTTCGCGGTAATTATACACTAATGAGAGTTTCCAGCGGCTCCAAGCCGTTCCCACCCCTCCAAAAAGTACGACAAGCCGATGCTAAAATAAAGAAAGGAACGGTTGTGGCCCGAAACGAACCTCGGTCTACGGTCCACGATCGGGGTTTTGCTTCATCGAGATAACATTTCGAGGGAATGTAATATGGAATATGATAAAAAATTTGATTAACTCTTCAGGGATGACATCTGTACGTTGCATCGATCCAGAAAGTTATCTCCACGTTCTCTATCTACAACGGCGCCGAACGATGTACAAAGTGAAAATGGATATCGCACAAAGTGAAAAAGAGTCAGTGAGGAAGAACGAAAAGCGACTTCCCCTTGAAAATTTATTAAATGTAACTTGAATCTGGCTAGTTCTGAAACTGGACTGGAATGTAATTACTTATTATTTTGATTGTTTTATTGATTATATTTCAGAATTGAAGGTAGTTATGAAAAGTACTAAAAATTGTAATTTGTTAACAGATTATAAGATGATAATATCGGTGTTCATTTCTGGGAAGTTAAGCAGTGCATAAAAGTTGTGTAAATATAGTATTATTGAAATACGTAGTTCATCGAAGATTATGTACAATAATGAAAATGTATTGAAAAGGAAGATTTCAAACAAAGTATAGCATCATTGCTTCCTAATTGATCAATGTTCAATCAGTTAACAACCAACAGCCTATCGACGATGTCGTTCAAAGTTGAATCGTTGGAGTATAGAAAATATTTTTCAGCCAAAGTTATTTATATACGATGAAAAAAAGAGAAATATCCTGAAAACCATTTCGCACATGTTCGTGTCTTTTTTTTTTTTTTTTTGAAAATATTTTAAAATGAACGTTTATCTGAACTGCGGCATAATAGAATATAATAATCAAATTTCACTCGAACCGGCTAGTTTAGCTTCGAAATTGCTTTGAAAGCGCGGATGATATCGATCTCTGCGCGTATAGGCTTTTTTTCCCCCTCTGTCCACGTTATTTCTCCTAGAGGGACTGATAACGCATGCAATAACCGTTCTACGTTAAACACGAAACGAAATTCGAATGCACTCGCATCTAAAACAAGCCTTAGGCTATTACGCGGCCGTGTATAAATTCTAATAGAGATAATTACATCCTGCAACATGGAATTTTATACTATAAACAGAAGCAGCACGGCGAAAATCTACATACAAATTGAACGCACATTCTCCGATGTGTGCTCGACTTTTTTTTGCAAATTTTATGCGGCGCAATTAAGTGATTTCGCCGCTAAAAACTACGATAATCGATATTCACATACCGTAGTCGCTGCGAATGGCGTATGCAGATGCTATAATACTTACGTACAGTCACGAAAGTCTGCATATATACATTTGACACATTATTTAAATTAAAATTAATAATTAAGTGATAATGGAATTATTTAAATTTAAATTAATATTGAGGTCAATTGAATTGAATTAATATTTAAAACAAAGAAGAAAGAGTTTTGTAGATCTCGGTTAACCTCTTGTTAATTAAAATTAGATCATTCTTAAAAAATATTAACAATGTTTCTTACATTTGGTCGAAGAAACATACGATCTCTTTCCTTAATTGAGAAATTGTGAAAATTGGACTTTTATGTAACGCTCTATTATAAATTAAAAACATGCTACAGCTTTATTATAAAGAAATGGTAATTGTGATAACATATAACTCAAAAGAAGAAAGAACTACGTTTCTTTCTATACTAAAGTATTAAAAATGGTGTGTTAACGAATAATTCTCGTTTCTTTTTCGAATATTCGAGATTTGCAGACAGATATGTAAACTTCTGTGCATATGGAGGAAATTTAATGAGCCAACACGCATGATACGAAGGAGATCGCCAAACCCGATTGGGCAAAGATTTGCCTTTCGCGATTGACCAAGCCACGTTTTCTTGCTTTTGCATTTAATCGACTACATTTCTTCGAGAAATTCTTAATTCGCCGGTAACTGGATCGAACCAAAGGCTTTATAGAAATGCAAATCGAGCAAAAGAATACAACAAAGCGCCTGAGGAAATTTCAATCGCGCGACGTGAGTGGAAGATATCCACTCATCAAGTTGCAAATTGAAGGACGGAACATTTTCAAAAATTGAGGACACAATGCTTTGTCACAGTGTTACTTCACAAACAAGGTTACGATTATATTAGACGTGTATTTGATCAATATACGAGATACAGTATCCTTTTTTTTCTATTTTATCTTCATTTATTTATACACTTTGTCTATTGCTGACTGAATTACATCAAACAATGCTTGGGTATATAAGAAAACATATACCATTTGTGTTACGTAAAACATTCTGAAATTTTACCAATACTATATAATGGCAAACAATTATTATAATTGTATTGATAGACTGAAGATGGAAATAAATTTGAAAATGTACGTAGAAATTACGAAATAATTAAACGAAATATACGTTCCGCAGAGATTATAAAACTAATCGAAAGAATTCATAATGTTTTAAACATATATTAGCAATGCATTTGTGCATTTCAAGTTTATAAAAATATTCTTAATTATAGTAATTGCAGTGTTAATGAAACTTCAAAATGTTTTACGTAATACATATAGCATATACGTTATTATAACACACGCTCAATCTTCTTCTATAAGCATTACTCACTGTAATTCGACACATCATGTTAGGTGTAAAATATCGAAACAATGTATACATATTGTATATATATTCAAAGAATCAGAGTTTAAAACTCAAATTTAGATGTCACAAGATTACGCTCTATTTATCTTTCAAGTCGAAACCACGAGTATAATATCATAACGCAAAGAATTGGAACGTCGATAACCAAAATAAAAAATCCAGTCGTAAAATCGGTAACACGTTTCAAAATTACAGAATGAGTTATCGCCATTAAAAGTTGTTTCAATAAACACTAACCTCGTACGTGTATCGGATCTTTCTATCCGTCGAAAGACGATTTTCTTCATTCTTTGCGTTCCAGTTGCCAGGGGAGCAAGAATCACGTTTTCATTAAACTCTGCGCAGAAACGAGCAGGCCGGTAATAAAAAGTTTAGGTTAGGTTTAGGCAAAACTTGAAAAGTGAGGAGAGCTGTTCGCTCGAATAGAGTACGGAATTACCTGGCGCGGTGATACGATGTCTCTTCTGTTCACAAAGTCAACAAACAAGCGTGGAAATGTCCACGCATGTTGCGCGCCTCGCGCGAAAGTATAACCTCAGTCACTTAAACGCTCCAACTTCCTTCGCGCGCATGCGCGAACGCGTTGCAGCTGACTTCACATCGATTCTGAGAAAAACGCGGCGATTCCTTGAAATTTCAAAATGTCGCGCGCGCCGTGTCGAACTATCTCGTATCTCGTATCTCTCGCAACTGATTGCACGCGCGTAGGTGTAAAGGAGGTGAAAATATTGCCGAAGATTAAGAAACTTTTCGTAACCGTTGCGAAGTCTGATATTTCTATCAGCTTGTAAACTTTCGCGAGGGAAACTGGCAAGTGATAAAGAGTTCCGGGTATCGTTAACTCGCCCCTGAAGGGCGCGTTACTCCCTCTCCCACGAGGATTACAAAATTAGCCTGCATCAGGATGTACGGTACGGTCTTTCTCGCGGAAACTGTGCTCCTGGGTCAATATTGTAATAAGTTGAAGGAAAGTAAAAAGCGAAAGTAAGAAATGGACGACGATGTACAGTACAATCTCCTTTTCGTGTTTGACAAGAAGAGTAACTGAGATATTTAAAAATCTGAAATTTTTATGAAAATGTATCAGTGAGAAGATTTGTTTCGAGGTTGAAGCACATCGGGGGAGGGGAATAATGTTAAATATCCAGAAAATGTAAAAATCTATCCTATGCCAGAGGCTGTGCTGAAACTTAAGAAGAACGTAGTGATGACGGAATTTTTCACGTAATTTTAATTTAACTTTTGAGGCTCTTTAAAAATTCTATCTGAGAATAGAATACCTTACGTGGTATGTGTTAAACTTGCTGATCATTAATTTGAAATTTCCAATGTTACGAGGGAAAAGACGGATCAAGTTAAATAGAGTTTGTTCGTATCGAATTGTTAAATATTCAGCAGTGTTTTTGACAAAAATTCGCTAATCACGGACACGGGTGATTAATTTAAGAAAATAATTTGCTCGCAAACGTACTTGAACATTTATAACAACTTTTCCACGTGTGTTGTATAAAATATCTTATAAACAATTTCATTAACATTGTAACGAGACTCGAGCATCGTGATTATGTCAGTTTGGAACAGATAGACTAGATATAGAAATTACCTACATGTATATATTTCCTAGATTGCAGAAATATATAAATATTATTTATATAATATTAAATGAGATTATGGTTTACTTTCACAATTGGAGTATTTATTCATACTAATTTTTTATTAAACATATATAATAAATATTTTTAAACTCTCATAAATATTTTCCAACTGATTGATTGATTGATTAAAAAACGGATAAAGGTATATTAATTTGCCATTTGGTTGCAATGCACGTGCATGATGCATAGAAACCTAAGACATTGATAATTATTTCGCAATTTCTCGCTTTTTTAAATCAAGTTTCCATCCTAACTCTTAACTGATGTTTCAATATATCTTCTTTCACATGTTTCTCACTTTTCTTGCTAGAATGTTGCACTGATTTCTACACTTTGAATATTAAGCCGATTTTTTACTCAATTAATTAATATTTTAATATTTACTTTATACTCAATATTAATCCTTAATATTGAGAAATGTGTGCAATACCTACGTTGATTGACTTTATTTTTAATTCTTCACCTTCCACGATACTGATAATTACTCTTACTAATTAATCCAGCTCGAACTTGAGTACCAATTCCTCGTATTACCATCACTCACGATTCAACGTCAAACTCAAACTCTGAATAATCCAAGTCGTGCGCCAACCTAACAATCATTAGTAAAACAACTTCTAATACGACGTACGCATACGTACGTGATCGAGCAACCCAGTTTCACAATGAAACGATGGCAACTTCGCCAATATTCTTAAACGCCGATAGGGTGGGGGAGGGTGGGAAACGTTGGAAGAAGTTTCCGAGCGTTTAACCAGTCCCAGGGGTATCCTTCTTTTAAACTTCGAGCACGGCTGTATTCGCGACGAATATTACGTGGGGGCTATCGTACTCCTTGTTGAAACGTTCTGCAAAAACCACCCTGGTGGCAGTAGAACTGACGGCTAGCCGAAAGCTACCGCTGCCACCGGCGAGTGCTATCGTATCGTAATAACGATCCCAGCCAGCCAACGAAAGAACCTGCTACGCGAGACCTTTGGGAGCCGTTAGATCGTCGAGTTCCTTAAATTAGCAACGACGTAACGACGATAGTCGAACCGGCATCAAGCGGAAAGGATGGAAGTAGGCGGGAAGAGGCGGGAGGCTGGCAGTGGTGGAGAAGCGGCGCAATTTCGCGCACGGTCGAATCGGCTTTCGCTAGACCGCAGTGTTCGATATCGAAAAAATATAAACCAGTGGCTATGCAAATGCATCGTGGAAACTCCACGCGTTCGTGGTTTCAGTTACGTTGGACGGTCCGAGAGATCGCGGTGGAACGTCTCTCTCTCTCTCTCTCTCTCTCTCTCTCTCTCTCTCTCTCTCTGCTGCTCTCGTCCGACTGAATAGACGTTTTCCTGAACGCGAGTGCACATAACTCGTTCGCCCGCATGGTAAAAGGTAACGCTCAAGAGCACGGCCCCGAAACCTATCTGCGCAAATTGCTTGGAAACGCCGGATACTTTGTTTTCAGGGGTTCTCTATGTAACGGTGATACGTATGCATAGGTTAATTCAACGGAGGGTATCTGCAGCGGAATTGGTTGTAAAGCTATTCGACCGTGATTAGAATAATTGGGACGTATCTTAATTAGATTTAAGTGTTTCGAGGATTTACGGCTCGGTGGGATATTTTTCTTCTTTAATGAGAGGCGCTGGCTGAAAATAAATGCTGGGAAATGAGTTCTATCAGTTTCGTTCGAATACTTTTGAAAGATCGTTTCACGACAGATAAATTGCTTGAATTATTTTTTTAAAATTGAAATTCGTTTTCTGCACAGATCGTTGAACGTGTCTTGAAATATTTTATTCTAGTTGTTGTCTCTTTTGTGTATTCTTGATATGCAAGAAAAAGATACACGCATGCACAATATATACATATATGTAAATATGTACAAGGATTTATCAGACATTTTATCAATACATTCTAAACTTAAACTTCCCTTGTTAAAAGTTACCGTCGATTTAATTATAATATCGTAATAATTGTATTATAATGACTAAACTGTTCCGTTGATATTTGCATGGCACAAGTTGTTTCTAATAAGAACTCACTTATACTAATTAATTTCTGAATCATCCATATGTTTTTACTATTGACTATATTATAACATTAACGTGAATATAAATATGTAACCAGCTACAGTCATTAGGGTAAATTTTATGAAATTCTATAACAAAAATATTTAAAAACATAAACGTTTCCCTCTAACAATTTGTCAGTACTCACTGATTGCTTTCAATTTCATAATATCCGATATTATATTCTAACAAAAATATGAATTAATATACTATCATAATACGAATATAAATACATGTATAAGAAGACATTACCATCTTTTTATATTAATTTAAACATACTTTAATTATTAATTTTAATATACTCCATAATAATAATTTAAATTATTCTAAGTTAATCTAGATAAATTTTAACGTACTTCAATTTATTTTGGTAACAATTTCTCAATACTCAATTCTCAATTTTGTAGTATTCAATATTGTATTCTAATACAAATATAACATAAATTAACATACTATTGTAACACGAATCTGTAAAAAAGTCCACTTTTTCCCAGTAACAGTTTTTCAATATTCACCGAATGCTCTCAGTCTCGTAGTATCCAACATTATATTACAGCATGCTGTTGTAACACGAATACAAGTATATATGTGTAACAAGATAATTGAGGATAATTTTCATAAAATCCGGCGGAAAAATAATCTACAAAAATTCGTCTCTCATCCAGTGAGAATTTCTCAATATGATCTCGTCGACTCCTTTCAATCCGGTAGCCTCGTACTCTACCCTAAGTAGCCGCGTCCCCGGGATTGGCTGCATCGACGGCCCGCATTAGCATCGGCGGCAATTTTCGTTAAACGGGTTTCATTAGCGCGAGGCGGGCGGGGTTTTCCACGCTTTCGTCGGGTGTGTTTTCTAGGTTTTCCTTGTCCGCCGGCCGTTTACTTGCCAGCGTAAGGCGTTGCTCATCACGAACCTCTCGCCGGTAGTAGTAAAGTGTATCTCGTCGACGATAATTACCCCGTACAGGTCTCTGCGCAGTGGAAACGGAACGTAGAAAAGGAGAGAAGAGAGAGAGAGAGGGTGGCTCGTATTCAGACACACGTCGGTTCCATATGCCGCCTAACAGCGCGCGCTAGCTCCTGGCTCGTAGCTCGGCGCGGCGACTTCCGTTTATTAAATTCATTTATCTTCCATGAAAATCATGTTTGTAACATGTACCTCTCTAATTGGCCGCATTAAAAATAATTTTCCGCGAACACGCCTTAATATGCAAGCGCGCGCGGTGGTACCTGCCACTCTCTGCCCTTGGACCATCCCTGTTCAAGCTACATCTACACCTCTCGCGCGTCCGTTCACGTATACAACGCTGGTCAAAAGCTTTCTTACGTTTTCGCTATCCTTTGCGTTGCATACCAACAGTTCAATATTTCGCTTCGTGTTAATTCTTGCATATTTCTTCGCTGTGAGTATTGTACAATACGTGTGTTTTCTTAAAACACTCTAAGATCCGTAAAATACTTAAGATTGATATTAGAACTGTGAAGCAATGTTACTTCGTCGAGTATCAAGCTTATTTTGCGGAGAAAAACTCATTGCCCTCACGGAGCAGAAATATAATATCTTTACTCGACAATATTGTCTTTGAAACAAATTTTCAACTATATTTTGTTTCGTTTGTCATTCAATTTTATTTAATTTTCATAAGTGTTTTCTCTATTAGAATAAATTCATTTTAGATTCAGTGAAATTATTCTTATCGAATGGATTTCATTGAGGAAATGTTGTGAAACAAAGTTAACACACAAAAAAAAAAATCATAAATTACAGCACGCTCAATATTCAAGTAATGAACACGTTCAACTACCGTTATACTATTCTAATATTAATGATGCATGTACAAAATAATTGCAAGCGTCACTGTTTACCAATTGCTGTCGAATTTAATCGAGTCGATCGATTACAGCAATCAACGTGTTGAAAGATCCATCTACCTTGGAACTTTTGGCCGAAAGTGTACGTACAAGCGTGCGTGAGACTGACGCGCGAGCTTTCACAGAGCTAATGTATCCTCCGCGTGGATCCTTTGCGCTTGTGTGTCTACGAGAACGGCCCGGCGTACGAGCAACGCGAGCGATTACGCTCAGACGCCTGTGTGCCGTGTCCCTGTGTGTATTTAGATACGTAGCTACATCCAGATGATACATATTTATGATGGAACGTGTGCTGGCTGGCTGAATGTGTACAACTAAACACCGGGAGGCGGGTCGAATGGATTATTTGCATAGCAAATAGCGAGACGCGGTTCTAAGTGGAAACACCAGCCACGTACGCGACTAATCTCATCCTTTTGAATTCCTCGCCCTGTGTTTACGAGGCCATTGCTCGTCTGAGGTGCTGCGACGTCGTCGTCTTCGCCGATGTCGCACCACGTGCTCTCGGTCTACCATCGGACTCCTTATCTTCAAACGCACCGGGACGGTTTGTCCACACTCACATTTCCCAGTGATCAAACATCTCTGGTGTACAGATAGTGTATTTCTTGGGAGTAATTGTCGTTTGCTTGTGGAGAATGTAAGGATTTAACCAGTTCGGATTCTGCTGGATAACAATAGTATGTTCAAAGCGACAAGACATGCTCTGCATCGTGAACGAAGGTTAAAAATGCATGTTTTATTCTTGAACCATAAGCACATTAGTGTCCGATAGAAATTTCAAAGGCGCGAAACACAAACTATCCAAAGTAGAGTGGTTTCTGTTCTAATAATACCAACGTTTAATTTTTAGTATTACAATAGAAGTTTGTTTTATCTGCTGTTTATGAAAAAATATCTTACATTGGATATTTTATATATTTTCTTCACGTTTCCTTTAAATATTTTCAATTTATGGATGTTTTATATATTCCTTCACATTTTTCCTTAATTTTTAATATTATAATAGAAGTTTGTTTTGTCTACTGTTTATACAAAATATCTTATATTGGATATTTTATATATTTCTTCACGTTTCCTTTAAATATTTTCAATTTATGGATGTTTTATATATTCCTTCACATTTTTCCTTAATTTTTAATATTATAATAGAAGTTTGTTTTGTCTACTGTTTATACAAAATATTTTACATTGGATATTTTATACATTTCTTCACATTGTATGCGTATTTGTACCTGCCACTTACGTGGAAAATTCATTCTATTGTAGTATGATCAAAATCTATAGAATTTGGTTAATATTGTTTCAAAAACAACTGTAACCAGCTTGAAATTTTTATTAGGAATTTGGTCTTTTCATCGAATGATCACAATCACTTCACGAGAGATCCAAAAATGAACTTCTTATCAGGAGAGTTGACCTTACTCAAATGAATCGATTAAAATGTAACAGTGTAATTTATCCTGCTTGTCATCTCCTCGTTGCTTCGAGCTAGTGTGACGTGTTGGCTTTTGAGGTATAGATTAATCGCCTGTGTACTCGTGAGAACTTTGGCTCGAGTGCGACACTAACTGATGATTATACATTGAGCTTGCCCTACTAGAAGTGCAGTGTCCCATGTTCTGTATAAAAAGTGCTAAACTTCCTTTGTCACCAGTCAGAGACAAGATTGTGTACTATCTTCAGCACTTTACCCGAATGAACCGATTGGAAAGCTGCAATGCAATTTATTCAACTTACCACTGATCTTTAGTTAGCTAGAAGTTACATGGTTTACGATATACACGAAGGTGCACTTCAGTTTATATGCAATAATTATGTACTCACAGTTTATATTTGAACTGAAAATAATTGTGGATTTTTGATGGAAAATTTGACGATGCAGGAATGCACAGAGAGCACATTCAAATTATATATATATATATATATTCTAGCATTTCTAATATTTAATAGATAAAATAATTATCTACTCAGATTCATTTCATAAGTTATGGATATTCTCAAAAATATAAATCATGAGGTTTAATAGTTTTCTAAAATGTAGAGTTTGAAAACATATACGCTGACAAGAATATCTCGAAACATTGTTAATACACAATAGTCCCCAGACTTCAATTTTCAATAATAATTACAA
This sequence comes from Frieseomelitta varia, assembly GCF_011392965.1. NCBI lineage: Eukaryota > Metazoa > Arthropoda > Insecta > Hymenoptera > Apidae > Frieseomelitta > Frieseomelitta varia. The sequence goes on from NW_025109971.1 coordinate 252,642, forward strand.
ACTAAATAAAATTGAAAATAAGAATAATTAAGTTGATTAATTAAAAATAGAATGAAAGATTTTCAGTATTTACAATAATACAGTCACCACTGTACACAAGATCATAATATAATTTTTATACATGCAGTTTTATGTTACCACATGTTATGAATCATGATAAACTTTACATAAATATTTTGTATCAATGAATAGAAACAACTAAACGTAAAAATCTCGCACAGCCGGAATAAGTATACATGTTTGACATATTTTTCTTTAGGAGCAAATGCAACAGGTTGGTAGATACTTAAAATATGTAAGTATAAAGTACATTTCAAGAAGTACTTGTCCCACCACTAAAGCAATGTTGTTGCACATCTCCATCAGTACAAATAATATTGTAATTCTAACATCGTACTTTTCTGTTCTTAGTAATTTAACATTATATCTCCATTAATATAATATTATTATAAATAAAATTAGCAATGATTGGTAATCCACGATTAGGCGTTAAATTATTATTTATCAGAGAAAAGCAAATAAAATTCAAATGTCTACGTTTTTTCATATGAAACAATTTTGATATTTACTTGGAACAGTAAAGCCTATAATATTTTTCGAGTTTCCTTGAAGAATCGTTCCCTACTAAATAATTAAAAAGTACCTATTAATTTAAATGCAAAATAAAAAAGCAAGCTAGGGCAAACGTTGTGACGAAGCTCGTGGAAATTGTCATTGCACTGCAAGTTCTCGATGAATGATAATTCGCAGGTTTAATGGAATTACGGGGTCCTGAAATTTTCTGGTCGCGTCGGCAACGGGCGGCCACGGCCAAGCATACAGAGCAACAGTAAACAAAAATATGCAACGACAGTGCACAATTTGCAACACAGATATGGGCGAAACCTTTTAAAAATGTACAGCCCAGCGTGCCTGCTAAATCGCGAATGATAAAGGATACTGCACGTCGTTTCAAACGTTTCGAACGTATCGTCCTAACGCGACGGTTTTTAATAATACTTTGGTAAAAAGTTGTAACGAATGGTTGATATGAGTTGTCGCAACGTGTAAGGTACATAAAGGAAACAATGCATGATCGTAATTACGTAATTATGCATTTACAGAAAATTTAAAGATGTGAAAATCCATAGATTACGTTAAACATGCAAAATTTAATAAAAACATCCAGAATATAGTACTCATTGGAAGATTTAATGATGTGGTGAAATGAACGTGTTAATACATTGTCGCGATTATATTACAGTCAAGTCTGAAATTATATGTAAAAACTGTGAGATAATCCATTATATCAATAAGTCTTAGTATTCAGTGGAAGCATATTTAATATTTATTATATGCTGTATTATTAAATATATGTTTCAAATTTTCCAAATATAATCTCTCTTTGTAATATCAATGAGATTATTATAGACAATGTTTCATATAACGCATGTACAATAAAAGTTCTTTCTCAAAATGACATACAAAGAGTAAATTAAAATATCTCAAAAACATAACACTACTACACACAAATCTAATTTGCTAATGACCTCGCTATCGATGCGACATTAAAGAAAAATAAAAGAAGAAGAAGAAGAAAAGTTCTTTTTTTAGAATTGTGTTTGTAGTAATATTCTCTGAGTATTTTATACTTACATACGTACCAACTCTTACCTTCATACGTATTTCTTACGATGTACAAATCTTTCAAGCTCTCTTTGTTCATTGATCGGACGGTGTTGCAACGCAATGTATCTACTTGTCGGAAAACAGTTCGATCTATTCTACTGCGGTAGACTGCGAAACTCGAAGTGTCGTGCAACACATTGACTTAGAGTATCGGTCCTTTCTCCACCGATTAGTGAATCGTTCAACTAATTTGAAGTTTATTCGTTGAATAGGCTATGGATGAAAAATGACAAAGGAAACAATTTATAATGTATATAACAATATACATAAAACTCTTCAATGTGAATGGAATGGAAAAAACAATCACGTCGAGAATTTGGAACATGACAATAAGAGATTTTAGGTAGTAAAGAATTACTCGTGAATGCTTTTCGAAAAAAATAGAAGTGCCAGTCTAAAATTCTCTCGTAATTAAAACAAATCGTAATGATATAAGAAAAGAAATGGTATATGGATTTGCACTAAATTTTAGTCAGTGAAAAAATTATTTAAGTGAAACGTTGTTTGCTAAGTTTATTTGAACTAGGAGTAATTATATAAATATTGTATAACAAGTATTTTTGCTGCACTAGTTCTATAATATTTATTTACCAATAATATAAATTAATTCAGAACAACTTTCAACTTTTCTCAACAATCTTTATATATCCATAATCTGTTTAAAAACATAAAAAGTAGGAACGAAAATAACAATGAAACAAATTTTCGAAGGATTTGCACTACCTCGAGATGAAACAAACGAACGTGTTCGTCGATTATTAACAAAGAGCGTCAAAGCTGTCGGACGTGTAATAAAACCTCGGACGCGATACGAATGGAAAAAGAAGAGAGTGGCTTTCAGCCTGGCTCGTAACACTCGTCTCGAACTTGGCAGATTCTAAATTTGCCGGAGTGGTTTCGGATTTTAATAGGGGATAGCCTGATAGCTACATATGCCGTGGTTACAGACTAAAAGAGGCGAAAGACGAGTGGTGAAAAGGGGGTGGGGGAGGCAGAGAGAGAGAGAGAGAGAGAGAGAGGGAGTTAAAAGCAGATGGGTAGACAAGATATAGACATGGAAAGACCGAGTGAGACCAAGAGCCAGGGAGGAAGTAGATAGGGCCATCCTGACACGGTAGCCGTTTGCGCTCGTCGCACGGTATTTAGAGCTTTAATGCGAGCAGACTGAAATGCAGACTGGACTCGTGTACACGAGGTCGATGGAGTGAGCAGGGTAATGAATAGGGTGTTAGTGAAACACGATGTAACTGCTAACGTTGAAGCGGCCACGCGGCTGTATAACGCATGGATATCGTAGCTAAAGAACGGCCACGCTTAGCTTGCATGTGTGTTGTACCTGAATGACGTCAACGCGTATCGTCTAGCAGCTGTTTCAACGGGGCACGGAGAAAGCATTCGATTTATTCTTCTTCCTTTTTTTTTTTTTTTTGACTTATATGTCTGCAGGTGAAGCGAAATTGAAATTGAGAGTAGATTAGAAACATACAATGGTAGCTAGTGGAGAGAAATATATTTAGTGGTGTGTGTACAGAGTTGTTGAAAACAAACGTGTAAGAAGAATAATCTTTTTAACACTGCTCTATCGTGGTTAATTTAAGAGTTGGTACAAGTATTAATTAAAAAATTTATACTTTAGTATTAATTACTTAATAGTAATAGTAATGGTATATATACATACATATGTATACTTTAGTATTAATTAATTAACAGTAAGAGCAATAGTTTTAGTATTAATACTTTAGTATTAATTATACAAGTATACAAGTATTTTATTAACTAACACAAATTGATAAAAGAATTTTATATTATTTGATACAAGTATTTAGGCTTTAAATTTCATCGTCCAAAAAATAAATTCAAAATATAACTCTAGAGAATTAAGTGGAAAACAGTTTATAAGCATATAAATGTTGTTGAATAAAAAATTGATATTTGTTTCAAAACAAAATAACAGATTTCGGTACGTACGTAAGAAGAGCGTCTGATCATAGACATCTTTTACCACTGATCCCTGTGTACATATATTTCTACACAGGCTTTCTCTTAATCTATTGTGTTATTAGTTTCAATGCAACAGGTTCACCATGCTTTTATAATTAATATCTTTTCTGTCACTGAAATAATTAAAATTAGAGATTTTTATAATTATCATTCTTTCCGTCACTCCATTGTCTGGATCATATTTAAATCTAACGTGAAATACGAACAAGTCAGAACAGACTTGACAGTGAAACAATTTATAAACATGTTATTTTACAAAGCAGCTTTCGATTATTTGAGAATATTTTTCTTCAGATAACTACTGATAGAAATGTATAATCGGTCACAAAACTCTGCATGCATCTGCAATTTTTAAATATTTAAAGAAAAACATTTTAAATATTGTACAGGTGTTAAATTATTTATTAAAATTACATACATTCTGTAAAATTGCAGATGTTTCTCATATTTCTTTACTGGGAGACAAGCAAGTCGTGAAGCTTATTACACAATTATCATGTTTACATTAAAAATAGAAAACTTTATTCGCTTTATTGTACATGTGCTAATTGTCTAAATATCGCATTCTATATTTATTTATATAAACATTATCATCATCTTCGAAATGGTCCAATATTCGTTAAAATATCCAAAACCTCGTAAAAGCATATCTCTCTCCTTTTCATTAATTATTTGAAAGTCGGACACCTGTAAACTTCTACGACTACCTATATGCAAATCAAATATTGCCGATCATGTGAAATTTTCATATCCACGCCGAATTACGCATTACGTTCGCGTGGCGTAACACACGAGACGGATTAAAATAGATCCCCGAGGCTTTGGAAAATTTCGCAATTAGCCTTCGAACGAAATACGAAATATTCAATCGCCGAGAGCGTTTGTCGGTAGGTCATTTCATAAATGTAGTTCGAAACTGAATTTCTGAACGACGAATATAGACGAATAACCGCTTGTAAAACGTGGTTAAATAGAAAACCTTGCACAACAGTTTTCCTGCATGTGTACCTGAAAACAAGATAAATACAAACCCGTGGAACAGTAGCACACATTAAATAACACTGCGTGTATCTGATTGCTTGAAACGCGAACTCGCGGATGTTTTGCTTCGCGGCGGGCGAAACAAATGGTGATTTTTTCGTCGACATTTCGCGAAACTTTATTTTTCTTCGGTTATTATTTATCAAGGCATATTTCTGGTGTACCCTCGTGCATACATGATTTTTCCCGCGGGCCTGCACGTTGCCCGCGCGCGAGCAATACCAGCCGGGAGAATACATTGCTCTTGTCTTATCGCGTATGCACGATGCTTGGTCTCTGCGGCGCAGCGGTTCTCAACAAAGTCGGCATAAATTATTCAACAATCGGAGCGGCCCGATGAGCTTATGTAACCGTCTGCTACCGAAATCTCTAACTAAATCCACAACCAGGAAAGATTACCGGATTTCATCACGGACTATTACGTTGGCCACGGTTGTCGTTCAAATATATTTGATAGCTTGTTAATAATTCAGCTGTTCGGGAAGGATCTCGGTGCCGATGTTTTCATTTCTGCGAAACATACTTGAAGAAGTTAGTTTACACGTAGACGTAATTTACCACCATTGGAAATGCAAACGAACAAATTTAAATAGTGGCAATGAAATTGTGAAATCATTTCGCACGCGTTGCGCGTGAAGGTAATCGATTTGAAACCGATTTTTCACAAATTCCCGACGACGAAGAATCAATCTCGGCTAATCGTAATACCAACCGAAGCTAACGAGCTTAGATTTCACCGGGGACCATTAACGGGCAGTGACGTAGCGAGCCACAAGCTGCCTGGCGTTGTACACCGAAATTATACAGGGAGATTACGCGAGACGGATGCAATTCAAACGAATGTAACTCGGTAAAATTGCGAAAGTTGCAGATTCCTGCCTCTCCTCCTCCCCCCGGTCGTGTATCACTTTATTCCCGATGGGATGCATGATAAACACCGGAGCGGAGAGGAGAATCTAGTTAAATCCAAGAGAAAAAAAAGTCGCGCGGGCCCGAAAGTTCGTTCGCAGCTGGAAGGAAAAAGGCGTTTAACGAGAGGACACGACGGCGGTGGCCAACAATGACGCGATGGCTTGTCAGCGACCGAGCACGCGAAAGTCTTTCCCGGACACACACACACACACACACACACACACACACGCACAGAGCGAACACAGGGAAGGGAGAGCGAAAACGAGAAAAATGGAGAACGACTTTTCGAGCGCGCGACTCCGCTACCTACGGAAAAATTTGTCGTGGTTTCTCCCCCGCGCGCTGGCGTAAAAAGCTATGATAATAGAAGCGTAAAGAGGGTCCAGGGGTTATTTCATAATTACAGACTGTACTTAGACGAGCGTGCATTACCCGCCCGCTCCTCTTTCCCTCTGGCGCCGCCGCCGCCGCCGCCGCTGTACGTGCATATATTCGTATTACGGAATTAAGGGCAGAGGCTTGTTCGTAGCCGGGGCGAAATCCAGGAAGCACAGTTGGAGGGGGGGAGAGGGGGGGGGAAGGAAGGGGCACTTTCTTCTATTCTTTTGTGGTGCCTACGTTCTTTTTCGGCGACACCGTTACGCCCATTAGCGGGTTATGGGATTTTTTCTTAATTAAACATACAACGGGTCTTGCAACCTTATCCCGGGCTCCTTTACCTCCTCCCGCTCGCCCCACCCCCTTGTTTTCTGAACCACCGTCTCGTTTGTTTTTCCTTCTTTAATCCGCCGGGCGATCCCGGAGGAAACTTCCCTCTTTCAGCCGGCCACTCGTTAATTAACGTTTAACAACCGATGAATATTCTTTTCTTGTAAATTTGCTCGGTACGCGTGTACATTTTTAATGGCCGTCATTAGGGAAGAATGGCCTGAAAGTTTGGTATTTCTCGCGGCAAATGGAAGAGATTTCGCGGTGTTTCCGGAGATATTGAAGACGTATCAATGTTTTCTCGAAACTTCGAGATCTTCGAAGCTGAGAAAATATATTTCTTGGTAATATTGATATTTTTGTTAATCTTATCGTCTTATCGTTTGATTAATTTGTTTCGTTCTATATGACGTAGATTTCCACTAATTAAAGTATTAAACATTTAATCGGCGCGCGAAATTCTATGCACTTCTACATTTATTTCGATGAATATAGCGGGAGAAGTGGATTGAGATAAAAATTTAATTCATATAGTAAATATTGTAATACCATTAATATTATAATCTCTGTTTCTGTATGAGTGCATAAAAATCCTCAGTCTAATTATAATATATTTATATTTATTCTTTTGTCATTTTTCTTATATTCTTATGTTCTTCATTTCTTCATTTATTTTTCCGTAATAAATCAAAAGCAACGAGCATGCTAACTCGTCGTCCATGTAAGTAAGTATATTATAGATAACTAACTTTTTCCTTCAAGTTATTTATATACACTAACTCACCAATTTACGTTTCAAAATATAATATGTATACCCTATTCATTCGATTCGACACACTCGAATGCTATTGTAACGTATCGTTACATAAAAATTCATCCACGAGAAATATTCCGCTGTATATGCAAACTCCATTGTTATCGATCATTAATATCTCGTTCGTGAAATATTTCCAACCAAAGGGAAGACTCCTTTAATACATAAATAACTAAACAACAAGACGTATAATCCAACGTTTACGATAAAACAAAAGTGATTGTTTAATCCTCGGATCTCCCTGGAATTATCAAGTAATTACTCATTATTAGGTCAGTAGATACGGTGGTGATGAATAGAGACAAGCGGTGCCTTCGTAGCTATAGATCACGTCAAACGTCACCGTGTGTCACGAACGAGTTCCTCTGACGTTGTAGTCGATCTCTCAAGTTCCTTGATTTGATGTATGCATGCTCCTCTCTCCTCGGCTTCCCTTTAGCCATCCCACTCCCCTTTCCACGCATAATCCCTCACTGTACTCGATGACGTTTGCACCGTGGTTTCTCTCGGCTGCCACGCCGTTAACGCTGGTCATGGTGTACAAGCATTCCTTATAGCAGCGATAGTATTGTGTATACACGTGCTTGCGAGCGAACGTGTACGTATGTTGGAGAGATTCATTGTGTATTTCGCGCACATGTATTTACGTATGTTGATGCACGGCTTAAATTTTAAATATAACAATTACATGTGTATTTAAAATATTCAAAGTTGTTTGAAATATTTATATTTGGAGTGATTTGAATACTTGAATGCATAGAAGGACTTTTGTTTGTAAGTACTTTAACAGCCGATGTGAATTCAATTAGGAGATTGATATTTTCAATCATTATCCAATGGAAGAATGTACACGCCTGTTTCTAACACATACTCGAAATGCACATACACGTTCAGTTACACACTGTGTGTGTGTGTAACTTCACGACGCAACAGTCGTCTAAAACACCTGGATATTCCAGCGTTTCTTTCGTTTCTCTCTGTTTTCCACTTCTTTCATCTCGTTCTATCATATTCTCTTTTCTTCTTCTTCTTCGCGTTTCGCCCCTCACGGCACTTCTTCTTTATCGTTTAGAAAAGAATCGGCGTACAATATCCATAAGCGTGTAAGAAAGTTTTGAGTATCTTGTTGTCCAGTATTCTCCCCGGGAGGTTTAAAATTTCTTCAGTGTCACTGTAGAGAAGAGTCGAGTCTCTCCCTTACAGCGTCGGGACGTTCCTGAGATTTTCTTCCGAGACTTCTCGGTATAATATTTCGTTAGGTCTTTGACCCTTGCACAGTTTGCATTAGCACATTTCTTGCTGGTAGAAATATACATATTCAGGTAGTCGCGAAAGTTTGCGAATCTGCGCCTGTAAATTTTAAATTTCAGGATTTTTAAATTTTACGAGTTAACGTTGTGTAGATACTGAGACGTTGTTTCTTATATTTGTTCACTGGTTCAGTCAAAACAGAAATTATGAAAAGAACTGTACAATTGCTATGGGTACTTTAATATATATATATATATATATAAAATACAGCAATTTTCGTTACTAACTAACTACATTAACTTTCCATCTGCGATTTTTTTTTTTTGTTTTTTTCATCGTCGTTATTTTTTTATTTCAGAATTAAAATGTCATTATATTGTAAAATTGCCATTTCGACAACTAGTCTTATTAATTTCTAAATGTTTTAACATTGAAAGACTTTCGATGAAACATCAACATAATTAATTCCGTCCTAAACTCAGCTTTTATCCTACCAGAAAGGAAACTATATTAGTAAAATTGCCATTTATAGTAAAATTGCAATTTACTATATTAGTAAAATTGCCATTTCGACAATTAGTCTTATTAATTTCTAAAAAATGTTTTAACATTGAAAGACTTTCGATGAAATATCAACATAATTAATTTCGTCCCAAACTCAGCTTTTATCCTACCAGAAATGAAACTATATTAGTAAAATTGCCATTTATAGTAAAATTGCAATTTACTATATTAGTAAAATTGCCATTTCGACAATTAGTCTTATTAATTTCTAAAAAATGTTTTAACATTGAAAGACTTTCGATGAAANCATCAACATAATTAATTCCGTCCCAAACTCAGCTTTTATCCTACCAGAAATGAAACTATATTAGTAAAATTGCCATTTATAGTAAAATTGCAATTTACTATACTAGTAAAATTGCCATTTCGACAATTAGTCTTATTAATTTCTAAAAAATGTTTTAACATTGAAAGACTTTCGATGAAACATCAACATAATTAATTCCGTCCCAAACTCAGCTTTTATCCTACCAGAAATAAAACTATATTAGTAAAATTGCCATTTCAACAATTAGTCTTATTAATTTCTAAAAAATGTTTTAACATTGAAAGACTTTCGATGAAACATCAACATAATTAATTCCGTCCCAAAATCAGCTTTTATCCTACCAGAAATAAAACTATATTAGTAAAATTGCCATTTCAACAATTAGTCTTATTAATTTCTAAAAAATGTTTTAACATGGAAAGACTTTCGATGAAACATCAACATAATTAATTCCGTCCCAAACTCAGCTTTTATCCTACCAGAAATAAAACTATATTAGTAAAATTGCCATTTATAGTAAAATTGCAATTTACTATATTAGTAAAATTGCCATTTCGACAATTAGTCTTATTAATTTCTAAAAAATGTTTTAACATTGAAAGACTTTCGATGAAACATCAACATAATTAATTCCGTTCCAAACTCAGCTTTTATCCTACCAGAAATGAAACTATATTAGTAAAATTGCCATTTCGACAATTAGTCTTATTAATTTCTAAAAAAATGTTTTAACATTGAAAGACTTTCGATGAAACATAATTAATTCCGTTCCAAACACAGCTTTTATCCTACCAAAAAGGAAACTATAACAATCCAAAGTAAATCTCTCTCGTCGCTCACTTATTAATTTGATCATTCGTTATGTTTCACTGTTTCATATTTCTCGATATCACACACCTCACGGTGTACAGATTGTCGATCCCAAAGTACGATCATTAATCAAGCAACGTCTGTTTCTTCTGTCCATCTTTGCATCTTTCCTTGATTACCCTATCCCGTCGAAGTTTCTCGCCGTTAACTTCGCCGTTTCACTCGCGAGTGTACGAGGCAAGGCGATCAGAGGTAGACCAACACTCGTATCAAATCGAATACCAACGCTCATTAAACTCGCACCTTTCCCTCGTCACAGGCACTCGCCCGATCGATCGACCACGAGAGAGGTTAAAGAGGTTCAAGTACGCTTTGAAAATCGATGCCACCTAGGACGGTTAGAGGCTAGACCCCCCCTTAGTAGTACGAACGGTTTCGCCTATTAGTCAACCTGATCTTCGCGATTTTCCCTTCCGGAATCGGAGTCGAGTAACGTTATGAAAGCAGCCTGCCTTACAAATGGTACCGTAAAATCGAAGCTAAAGCAATTATACCCTATCGAGACAATGCGCTCGAGTGAACTGATAGTCGAGATTACGTACAAAACGGCTTATGTCAAAGGAAACGATCGTGCGCGTGACATTTATTAGGTTTTTACATTTGTACGACGTAGACGACAAAGGTTTAATTTAATTGTGTTTAATTATTGTGAATTTCGTCAACGTTGTGTTCAACAATGTGTTGTCAATATTCAGCGAGTAGTTTCGTTTGACGTTGTGAATGACGAAACATTTCGTTTTATTTGAGACTGATTTGAGACACTTTTTGCAGTTTCTTTCCTTAACGTAACTCTATTAATTCCACGCTCTATTACATCTGTTATATCTTGATTAAATACGTTTACTAATAAAAAGGAATGAAATGAATGTATCAATATTTATTAGGAAATCTTTATTAAAAAATTAAAAATGATTCTCTGCAGTACACACACAGTAATAGTCAGTTAATTAAATGTCTCAGATTTACTAATTTTATTTATTTCTAAATGTTGTATTATAGCAAAATTGATGTATCTGTGTAGAGAATAGTAACAATAATGGTCAGTTAATTAAATATTTCAGATTTAAACTGATAATAATATATTTCTTTATTTCTGAAATATTTCAGATTTAAAAAATATATAATATATTTCTTTATTTCTAAATGTTGTAGCATAGCAAAACAATATATATACAACAGCGGCGAACAAATAGGAAATCAAAAATTTAAATAAATAAATAAATCTCATCTATTTTAGAAAACTCTGCGATAACACTTCAATATTATCCCTCATTGTCCTTTGTATCTTTCTAGCAACAAACACAATAACGAATTACAAATAAACAAATTTACAATAATATCTATAATATGTTCCATACAACATATTTTCACGTTATTTAACGTAGAAAATTACCAGTTCGGTGTCGCGCGAGGCTGCGGTAAATTGTGAAAAACACCCGCGGCAGAGGCACAGAATATTCATAATCAAAAGGTACACATGGTTTAATGGGTTTATTCCATAGGCATTTGCGGTTGTTGGCCCAAATATCGCTTTGATCATTTCACAACATTAAACGCAGTATAATTTGACTGATAATTCAATTAATCGCTTTGTTGTAGCAGGCATTAATTAACTAACAAATTTATCTCTAATCGCAGCGCCGAGTGTACCGAGTGTATCGCTGTTTACAAATTCGCAATACACAGCGCGCGCGAAGCCGTGCCACATGAGCGGACCTCTGGTAAATGCAATTCTCTAAACGTTATCCCACAGGGCTCGAAATAGATACGTAGCTACTCGAGAAAATTGCTGCGAATGGAAAACTGGAATTGTCTGCTTGACCATAAGACCATGAAATCGTCCTTCGCGGGAATTTCGAAGCGAAATAACCTTTCCGGTGATACTTATGTTACCGTTAAAAGCGTGCAAATATTTGTTCCTCCATTTTAAGCACCGTTTTTTTTTCTTTTTTTTTTTTTGTTCAATGTAGTAACTTCGTTGAAGAATTTAATTACGTGACACGCTCCTTTTTCCATTACCATACTTTTCTTTAATTTGACCACTTCATTATGTAGCTTTCGTTAAGGATATAGAAAGAAGGTACTAAAAATTGTAAAATGTGTAAAATGTCTTGCTGTAAAATCTTTTAATTAAAATGAAATTAATTTAGCTCACTGTCATTATCAATGTAGCAATAATTGCAGTGTTTTTCATTAATCTGATCGACTTTATTCTGGGATTTGTTTTTTAAAGATTTAGATGTTGTAAAATTAATTTAGTAGAAATACTTATCCGGGATTTATTTATTTATTTTTAATAATTCGTCGAGGAGTATTTTATCGTTCTATTTCTAGTTTGACTATTTTATTCTGTAGTTTTTATTAATACAAGTACAAGAAAGAGAATATTTCTTTAAAGATCTAAATTCTACAAAACATAAGTAATACCTATAAAATTAATTGAGTTATTGTTTCAATTATAATTTGAGGTTTGAGAGTATAATCTTTATAATAAAACCTATTAATCCCTTTGAAATTCAAATTTAAATTAAAAATTCGAACTTTCAACGTTTCACTGCCACACGTTCTTTCCAACAAAATCATTCTATTATTAATAATTAATAGAGAACAATTCGTCTTTCAAACTAAGAAGAAATCAACCCTGAAAAGTTAATTATTATATACACTCTTGATGAATTCATCGAGACAATTTGTTTAATTCACAATTACCTAAAAATGAAATTATAATACTCATGTGACAAACGTGTAAAGCACATTTTACTCGAAAAAAAAAGAAAAGAAATTAACTGCAGTGAAATAGCTCGGAGGAAGGAGGAGCGGGGAACGTAGAGCGCGACACGGATAATCTTTAACTTTAAGGGCAATTCTCTAGACGGATCATTGAGCAATTTCAAACTGCGACGGAGTTAAAGTGAGCGACGCGAATCTGATGCAAAGTTCTAACTGTCGTCTTGCTCGTTCGAGAGTTACCGCTCCAACTATTTGCCTAGGCTGCCATAGAAAAACGGTGCACCGCGTCAGGTTAATGAGAGACACGCGAGCTCTTCTCAGTCAGGATTCTATTTCTTATCTCGTTAAAGAAGGTAAGGTCGATAGCATGGTTTATGAGGACGAATCACGTGAACGCAGGCTTCGAAAATCTTCTCGTAACATTACATAGGGAATTCTTCGTTTCGGTTATTTGGATAAAAAGTTGCGCGACGAAATTCTCTGGAAGGAATTTTTGAAGATCAGGCCTGAGTAGAAGTATATTTTATTAATATTGCACGCGCTATTCAACTTTCTAACATATTTTACGAATTGTGAGATTGCAAGAAACGCGAAGTGTGTTATAAATTTGATTTACAAGTGATATAACTCAATAATATCGGCAACTTCAAACGATACAACGTACTTGTTATGTGCTTCTGAAAATTACTTTGTTAACTATACGGTGGATTAGTAATAACAATGGTATTGATAATTAGTTGAAAATCATTTTTCTCGTCATTTTTTCATTGTTACGACAAGAATGCAATGTACAAACAAGATTTTACACATTGTGAATAATTTATACAGAACATTAAACTATACAGGCACAAATTTATATTATACAGAATATTAAACAACTATTACTATTAATAGACTAAAATCACTGTAAATAACAAAAAGAGATGAATTTTTCCAAGATTTTTTTTGAATAAATTATCAGAATCGTAAAGTGTCAATATGAATCCTCGAATGACACAGTTGGTTTCAGTAAATTTCAGAATGAATCTTGAAACTTTCTCAAAGTGTGGAACATATACATATGTTAGAATCTTATTACATTTACAAGTGTACGTTCATTTTCTTAAAGATAAAATCACGAGATTCGATTCGGAGCCATTCACATAAATTACGTCACTTCTCTAGAGTGATAAAATGGAAACGTATTTAGAATTACATATTACACATTCGTTATGTAATTATATATATCATATATGAATCGAAATAATATGTTTCGTAAGGACTAATGAATTGATACGCCATAAATTTATGTTTATCTAACAATTACGTGACGTCGTCCCAAAGAAAATGTGACATCTCGCCAGAAAGTCACATTCATTCACAGCAACATTATACCATAAATTGCCACTCGCCGATATAGATGAACCCAACACACGCGAGAGTTAATTATTGTCGTCGCACGAGTTTGTTATTGTTAATGAGGACGGACTCGGAAGAATTCTGTGCCAAACCTATCGTTAGTGGTCTAGTTACGCTCTTCGCTTGCGTGTCTCGTGGTCGCGAGGCGGTTAACGATCGATGTCCAAAATTTCGCGAAAGCCGTATTCAAGGCACTCGGTTTAATTTCGATTCACGTGCTGATACCAGTGGGAGGAGGAGGAGGGGGAGGAGGAGGAGGGGGGGGGATGCGATCCTGCTGGTAACGAGCTGGTCGATGCTCGGGATGGAAAACATCCGAGGCAACGGAGATTTTTTTCGACCTCGTGGCTGACGGTCGAAAAAACTTGACTGACGTCGCGGCAATGTGACAATTATCTTTGACATAAATTTCATTCCGGCGCCGCGGCCGCCTGTGCATTTATCTCGCAGCAGGTGTCCTCGCAGCGAACGCGAATCAGGAGGAATCCGTGGGAATTCGGCTGTTATGTACGTACGTACGTGTATTGTTAAAAGAGTAGGAACGAGCGATCGCGTATCACGTGAATATCGCGTGTTAAGGAACGTCGATACGAAAGCGCCGCCATCGAAAATGCTTAGCTCGTGTAACACCGCCGCCCCGTGTTCACGGGGATGACTGATAAGAGATAAGCCTCTTACGCGCCGTTGTCTCAGATAATTTACGCTCGTCAAAAAATGCATTTAATCAAAACGGCCCGTGACACGTCGCGCTGCGCTCGCTCGCCAGATTCGATCAATCACTCTGTACCGGGGCTTGTCGCAAAGTCTCTCGCTGGATTTACTTAATTTATTTCTTTCGATTGAACGCACATGTGCTTCGCCGTGCACACTCGCCGTAAATACTGGATAGCCGGCGTGTGCACGCTGGATTTCGGTGGCGAACGAAACTACGGGACTGGCGTAAATAAGTCTCAGGTCGATCGTATTACATTGTAATTTGCTTTCGTCGCAGCGTTCGTTTCATTGGGAATATTTGATATATAAATCGGCTCAAGTTTCTATATTGTTTTGAAATTCAGTGGTAAAATCATCAAACTTTAACGTACACGTATATGTATGCTTTCCCATCTTTCACGTACAGTGAATCAGAGAAACATTTGTATCCACCCAATTGCAAGTTTCGATTGATTCGTCGTCCTCTTGCGACATAAATTTTTGGTTTTTTCATCAGTGTCGATATAAATTGGAATAATCAAGTTCAATCATACAGTACTTTTATTTGATAAGAATTTTGAAGCTTATATTATTAAAAGATGTAAGATTGTTCGAAAATTTCTGTGATTTATTATAATATTTTTATAGTAATTATATACATATTATATATATTATTATATTATTGTGTTAATTATTATATTATATTATTATATTATAGTATATTATAGTATATTATTATAAAATATTGTTTATTTTCGGTTGTATGAAATTTCAATAGAAAGACAATACGTTATTTTAACTGTTTTACATGAAAATATTCTTTCAAAACGGCATTAAAGTAAGAAATTGACAAAAATATATCTAACACATTTTTTCCTGTGTCGTCTAATTATTATATTTAACATTGAAAATGAAAATAAAAAAAGTACTCGTTTTAAAAGACGATACCATAAAAAGTTTATGAATTTAAATATTTTCAGCAAGAATTGCATGTATCATGGTATATATAATTGTTGCGCAATTATAGAATAGAAACAGACGTTGAGCTGAATTTAACAAAACTCAGCTTGCTACTGAATTCGTTATCGATTGTCGGCGCGTCGTTCAGAAACTTTCGAAATTCATGGAATATTCAGAAATGTGGCAACGACGTTCCAAGGTTCAACGAAATCCAACGCCAATTTAATACAATCATCGACGGTTAGTCTCAGCCTGTGTACAACGCCTAATAACAGTCACTGCACAATCATATAAATCGTGTCGCCGCAAACGTAGCAACAACAGCTCCGCTTTCTCTAAACCCTCGACTAAAGCTCGTAAAAACTTCCGAAATCTCTAGAAATATTCTCGGACGCCCGAATTTCCCGAAAATGCTCGTAAACGCCGGAACGGCCGTCCCATCCCGGGCTTCTCTAATCCGGTAACAAGAAACGATTCCTATTCGAAAAGTTGGTGTCGAATGGCGTCGCGGGCGCGCCGGGTCCGCCGTTGCCAGCAATAAAATAGAAAAATAACGGGAGTGGAAGGGTCGTGCAGCACAGTGGAGGCGAGTGGAAATTTAATTGCGTGGAAACTGCGACGTTAGCTATTGTTAGATGTGGGTATAGAGCACGGGGGGGAGGTTGACGCCACGCAACCCTTGCAGTTTCATAGGGGTTTACTTGAGTCAACCGGGTAATTAGCATACGCGGTTATACGTAGGTAGATGTAGACGAGGGCCTCGGGTTGGAGTGAGAAGCAGCGATAGGCGCGGGGCCGGAGGGAGATCGCGATGGAAGACAACGGTTCCAACACGTTGGAAACACTGGGAATGATGTAACGGCGAGGGTGCAACGCCAGGCTGTTTGTTCATTTGTCGCGGGATAATCCTTTCGTACACTCGCCGCGTAAAAACGTCGCTACGCGCGTAGCTAAAGCTACCTGTATCCACCTGTTTCCACCGGCTGCCTGCGTACTCTCTGATACAATTGTTACCCGCGGCATGCGCAAATAAGAAGCGGATATTAATTCGAAAAATCCACAGCTTAGACCCGCGTGGCGCGAGTTTCGTCGCGAATTAGAGAGAGAGAGAGAGTATGTAGTCGTGAATTATACGCAACATACGAGAGCGTTGTTATGTTCTTTAAACGTTGTAGAGCAACAAAACGCGTTCTTTGTGCTGATTAGGGATGCAACGAAACGCGAATAGATGCATTCCTTTGAACATGAAAATGATCTCGCTTTGTGACACGACGCGTTTCAATCACAAACGATCCTCGCGCGTTTTTCGGTTAAATATTCTTATCCGTTATGGTGCTCGCCGCTGATTTTTACAATGTAACAATTTTCCATTTGCGCGACAGTGATTTATTTACTTGACGCGTGAATTGTGAACGATCTTCTTTCATTAAATATTCTATATCACGTCGAAGTATTCGTGGTTGTTTCCTTTGCAGTGTAATAATTTTTTATTTGTATAATATAATGGTCATTGGTTTATTGGTCAACGATACGTATATAATAAACAATTCAGACGATTACAAGAAACTTGGGCGTTCTAATTTAAATCTTGATAGTTAGTTGATAATCTAGAATCTAGAAACGGAATCAAAGCTTATTCCAGCTTAATTCTAAAATTACTTGGAAATATTAGATATAACAAATGGAAAAAGTATAGGTATAGGTTTGTATATGTACGCGTAAAATGATTAAGAAAAGTATTGATCCAATGAATTGTTTTTTTATCAGACTCTATATTTCATTTCTGTAGTATCAGATTCTTGTAGTCATGTGAAAATATTCATGCTTACTGATGTGAAATTTACCTAACTAATTGGTATGTAAATGCTATAATAAATACAATACCTGTTATTTATAATACTTTTAGTAGCCGTTGCACGAAAGAAACTTACCTAATCTTACTTGATTATTCACAGATAATTTACATTCACAGATAATTTACATTTACAAACAGCAATAGTCTCATGCAATTTATTGCACAAAACTTGAACGCACGCGTATTATATTAATTATCATTATATTATTACATATTACATGTCAATTATTACGGTAATTCCTAGATTCAATTATTTAATATATACACATACTTTTTGTAGCTACTCTACAGTTTTTAAATAATTAACAATTTCAATTAATAATTCATTAGAAAACTTGAAATTAAACGAATCTATACACACACATAAATCTGTACATTCCGTACACGTTTATGCCAATATTTAAGTTTCACGAACGTAACCGTAATTACTACGAATTACACGTAACTCCCTCGGAACGGTCCGTAATTAAATTTAAGTAAGTCGTAACGCACAGCAATAGCGATATGATTAAGTATTCCAAACACAAAGGAACGCTTTGATTCAACTTCGCACTACTGTGTACAACGTTATACGTCATAGTACACGGTGGATTGGTAGGGGTTGGAAGGGTTACAGGCAGCGAGCGAGTCGGGGGTTACGTTTCATATTCATTACATCGGTAGCTATTTGTCACAGACTGGTATCGCGCTGAAATACTGGCCGAGATAGTCGAGGTCCCCTGTTGCATTGTTAAAACGTCTCGGGAGAAAAAAAAAGCCCCGGTTTCCCTTAGGTCACACGGGAAGGAAAGAAAAGAAGAGAAAAAAAGAGAAATCCGCCGCCGTTGGTTGCCTTTCGCGCGCACGCTTCTCTCATCGGTCATGCGTCTATTATTGCTGGTTGCTGAAATATCCTTAGGACGAAATATCCCGCCACGTAATATGGTTCGACGAAATATCTCGCCACGCAATGTTCGTTCGTAATGTGCTTTGGACGTGGTATTTCGCGACGCGGTGTCGTTCCCGCTTTCAGGGGAATACCATGGATTAAATTATTTCGCGTATCGGAAAATGAAATTGTCCTTTAAATGAAATCAACTGTCTTGTGTGATATGTGAAACAATGATTTTTATTGAATGGAACAGATCGTGTTCTCGCGTGAAAGAACTTTTATTTTAATAGTTAAAATATCCTTCTTCTTTTATAGAAACAACTGAAATCTCATCAATACCTATAATAATGAGGTTTAAAGTGGCTAACGTGATTGATAAATACAAGAGATGAAGTCGTTTCAATAAGATTCAGAATAGGTTTCTATCGCATTATATTAAAAGTGAACTTCCAACGTACCATATGTTTTGATTGAATACATACTTTTATTAATTAAAATTTATAAATTAAATACATATATTATTGTAGAATGTGTATAGTATGAAGACACCGGAACTTTTTCTAAAATTTTCACATGTTTCAGCAATTGATTGGATATATTCTTAGTTAAAGGTTAATACATTTATTTAGATGGATACAACCTTAAAATTAAACGAAGAGAAGAATATTTTCTTCAGTTAACATTATCAATCATCTCCATGTTCACAAACACAGTGTCTTACGAAATAACTTTTACATAGTTGAATTGATCGATTATGTAAGCTGTTGGGAAGTACATAATTATTTACTGAATGAATAACTTAATACATGACTGATTGAATGACAACATTGAATTATGTATTGAAAGAAAGAATGAAGAGATGTACATAGAAGATTTCATGTCCAAAGTGTATCATATCAAATTTCAAATAAACGAGAAATATTTTGGACATTTCATGGATCCTAATTAATTTAGTTAGTTAAAATCGAAGCATTTCTAAGATATTAACAGATGTTTCTTACATACAAATAAATTAGAAACATAATTTTACGAAAATTTATGCACAATTATTAGAATAAAAATGATGAAACAAATGAAATTTACTGTAATTATAATTATTTGTAATTCCAATCACTGGGTGATTCACATAACTTGCACACCTGAAGTATCTTATAAATTATGCGTCTATTGAAAAATTGTATGGTCTTTAAGAAAGGCAAAATGTGGCGTCAATTTTTTGTGAGTTTCGAAATTTCCACGATTATCTTCATTTTTTAAAAATTGGATCATGTATTTTTTTCATTAAAAATCGAAAGAATATTAAATTCCAAATAAAAAGGTATTAAGCCACGTTGGTTTTAAACCTACCTAGTGGTTGAGAAAATATTTTACGATAACTTGCCTGGGGAAGCTGCGTAGCATCGTCAGAGGATTCGATGTTTATAAACGTCAGTGTTGTTATCTTACAAGTGAGCTTTCGATAGGTCGCACGGTAAGATAATCCCAATTCCAAGAATTGGTGAGGATAGCGACGAACGCTTATGTGGAGATTACTGTATTACGAGAAACTGGCAACTTCAGTGTTATTAACGTCGCCGTGCCAGAAGTAGTACCAATGAAGAAAATGCTGTTGCTGTCTTTCAAGTTGTAGAACACAATCCACGCGTTAATATTTAACGACAGATTTCTCGACAATCAAAAATTAATCGATCAAACGCACTTTGAATTCTTCGTGCTCATATCACCATCTTCATCAGAAGCTTCAGGGATCCAACTTTCAAAATGGAGTGCGATTTGCCAAATGGAGTGCAATTTGCCAGCAAGTAAGTTTTTCTTTAGAAAATGTAATATTTACAGAATTACGTTATTGCGTTATATCAAATAATCCCCATTGAATGAGAGATGTTGATCATCAACGTCCATGGAACATTAATTTCTCTTTAACCATTAGGTTTAGGACTAGTGTGTAGCTTAATACTTTTTTACTTGGAATTTAATATTCTTTGGATTTGTGATGACAAAAAATATGTGGTCCAATTTGAAGAAATACAGATGACAAAATTGGAAATTTCGAAACCCACCAAAAATTAATACACCATACTTTGAAACTCCCTTCAAACAAATACAACTTTTGTATTAAACAATTTCTCATTAGACGCATAGTTTCAAAGTTACTTCATCTGTTCAAATTGCGTGAATCACCCTTGTGGTATAATAGACTTTATCTTTTCTCTTAAACAAACATAGTTTAATAAATAAATCACTTCCTATAAGATATGCATATAAACATAGTTTCTCTATATTACTATTTTTCTATATTTACTTTCTTTTTTTTCTATATTACTATTTTTCTATATTTACTTCCTATAAACATAGTTTAATAAATAAATCACTTCCCATAAGATATCCTATTTCTTTGAATATATCTAACTCACACTCTCGTGACAGTAGTTCGTCCATACATAGATACGAAATGTTTAAACGAGTATCGTCAACTGTGTGTGAAATGTGGATTAATGGCTAATAAGAAATAAGCGGTGTCCCATCGATTCCAACCGTGCGTGGTTTATTTCCTTCCTATATAGCGTGTGACGACCGAAGCTCGTTATGAGCTTGTTCTCTCCCTCTCTCTCTCTCGAGTGGATTTGTTCTCGGTGATGATCGATAATTCCTCCTCTCCCGCGCGCTCCACCAAGTCGGCCACACTTTTGGTTTTCGAGATGAGAGCGCAGTAAACAGTGAAATGATTTCATCCGCGGTTACGGAGCTTGTCGAGTGTGTAACGACGTGCTCGGTAATTAATCGTCGAAACAAGTAGTGATCGATCGTGCTAATTGACGTGTTCAGTTTTACCATCGAGAACACATCGGTTGGTATATTTAATGCCCTCGATTGGATGCACCGTGATACACCGAGCACCGGCGAAAAGAAATTGCAAATAATCGCGAGCGCGATCAGATTGTCGCGAACGCAGCGTAGGTCAATCGATTGGATTATACACGCTTGTTCGCGATGTTTGGTTGAAGTTGAACCGAAGTCTTGAATCTTGATCACGTTGCCCCCATTAACCCATTGGGGGCTAGCTTAACATTTTTAGCGATATGAAAATACAAGCGAAAGTTCCAGTATTTTGTTTAACATTTTCTTGTTTTTTTTTATTTTTTTTTTATTAGTGTTACTTTCATTTAGATGCTGAAATTTCAGGAAAATTCAAGAGATTGAAGTATTTACAATATCATCCGGATGAACGTTTCACATTTTTGGAATTTTATAAAATTGTAGAATTTAAATGGAGGGAATAATACTGAAAAAAATTCGATGATGATAAATTGATTGAAAAAATAACGCGAGGCAACAATTGTTTTGATCGACTTTAAATTATTCTGCCAATATGATAGTATCAACCAAGGGGGCAACTTTTGATATGCAATAAATTTATTAAGAAATGTGTTTTTCTTTCTGAAATTAAAATAACAAAAATAAAAAGAATAAAGTACGCAAACAGTCATAAACATAATAAGTCTTTAATGTGTTTTTTTTTTAATTCTTTAAGGAGTAATACAAACACATAGCAAAGAAATAGAATAACTACAGTACGAAATAAGATGAGTATACAACGATTTTGAATAATAAGAAGTATATGCTAATAGTAATTCAAATGCACAACATTTGAAGAATCACTAGTATATTTTTCACGATTCACGTGAGCTTCGTTTGTAGAACTAGAATTAATTGGAATTATTGGAACACAACACTGTTCATCGTAGCAACGGAGATATAACTTTATAAAGTTGAGTGCTTTAGAATTAGTATTTTCTGCTGTATGTTTGTATAACAAATACAGAGATTTTTCATTTCTTTTTTTACATATACATTCACAATCACGTTCGTCGACACATTATCAATCCAAGACAGCAGTAACAAATGTCACGGCTGCATTGGACGTTAATGCCTTGAAATTCATTTCTTTGTCCCTACGTTGCCGGTGACAGTATAAGAATAACCAATGTTGACACTTTTCCGAGATTAACAAGCCTGGTTTATATTCATAGATTCATCAATTACACACGTATGTATACAGACTTCACGTGAGTCGTGATATTCTGAG
Organism: Frieseomelitta varia; assembly: GCF_011392965.1. Taxonomy (NCBI): domain Eukaryota; kingdom Metazoa; phylum Arthropoda; class Insecta; order Hymenoptera; family Apidae; genus Frieseomelitta; species Frieseomelitta varia. Next base: position 275,333 of record NW_025109971.1, read on the forward strand.
AAGATATTTACATGCACGGAAGGAGGAAAGTATAGGCTTTGAGGTCGTGCATATGCGAACGCGGAACATTCTCTTTAACGTGTGATTGCCACTCTATCGGTACATATTTATTTCACAATCGTTTGCATATCCTCGTTCTAATAGTTTGCTAACTTATCGAAAGTAAATAATTGACCATCGAACCAAATATACGTTGACGGATATCAAAAGTATGTGATGAAAAAACGAAACTACAGTTTTCGAACCTCGAAAACAAGTGATACTTGAGTTGATGATGAATTACTAGTTACTGGATTTATTAAAAAAATATAAAGGTTATTGAAGAGTAATATCGCTAGAATCAAATTTTTATATATTCGACTGTTGTATTACTAAACCAGAATGTCTGCTAGTAACTAGTTATCATTAAACACTTTGTTTCGATCATATGACATACAGATATAAAGATATTCAAGAAATAACAGAGATTTGGTATAAAATTTGACACTAGAATATTACATATCAGAAGGTAGTACCTAAATTGTTATAAATCATGCAGGCCATATAAATTATGGAAATTTAATTGTATTTACAGTGTCAACATTTCATATTCCACTTATTTTCTTTTAACTGCCTTAGAAACGTATCTAAAGTAAAGACAAACATCGAAAGCTATTATAGCTCTATAATGCAACTGGTACTGTGTTATATTATAGTGTAAATTGTTATAAATCATGCAGTCCATATAAATTATGGAAATTTAATTGTATTTACAGTGTCAACATTTCATATTCCACTTATTTTGTTTTAACTGCCTTAGAAACGTATCTAAAGTAAAGACAAACATCGAAAGCTATTATAGCTCTATAATGCAACTGGTACTGTGTTATATTATAGTGTAAATTATTATAAATCATGCAGTCCATATAAATTATGGAAATTTAATTGTATTTACAGTGTCAACATTTCATATTCCACTTGTCTGATTTTGTTTTAACTGCCTCAGAAACGTATCTAAAGTAAAGACACACATCGAAAGCTATTATAGCTCTATAATGCAACTTGTACTGTGTTATATTATAGTGTAAATTATTACAAATCATGCAGTCCATATAAATTATGGAAATTTAATTGTATTTACAGTGTCAACATTTCATATTCCACTTATTTTGTTTTAACTGCCTTAAAAACGTATCTAAAATAAAGACACACATCGAAAGCTATTATAGCTCTATAATGCAACTGATACTGTGTTATATTATAGTGTAATATAGTATCATATTATAGATAATGTATTATTGAAATTTTGTGTGATATTTTTAATTTTATTTACAAGCTACAAGTAATATTGACTAACTGGCTATTATCCAACTAGAGGCTGGCTTTATGCAATCTGTGCTTCAATATCACTTACAAAAGTGTTTACATCGTTGAAAAGAATCGTACGCAACGCGAATATTTTCCCGCCCGTTGTTTTCAAACTGTTGCTAAACAACCCAACGAAAAAGCAAAATCGCAAGGTGTCAGCATCGTTAAAAGAGCGGGAACTCGTCGCCCCGTGGCGGCGAAGCAAACGACACATTCGCGCAACTTTTTACAACGTTGGCGCGTTGCGCGTTAGTTAATAAAACGCGATAGTTGACGCGGGGCGCAAGCACGATGCACGTATGTATGTACGTACGAAACGGCGAAAGTACGGGAGAAAGGAAGGGAAAGGAAAGAACGGGTAGCGAGGCCGAGGAAATGGGTGGAGGTGCAGTCGAGACGAGCACGGGGGGAAGGGGAGAGAGAGAGAAAAAAAAAAAAATAATTTGGAAAACCGCGTACACCGGTATCTGCAGGGAACCACGCGCACTATGTCACGCGCCCTCTGGTTTGGGGTGATGGCAACGGGGTCGCCCGTAACAGGCAAGTGCAAAGGGAACCGCGTGAAAGGGGGGGAAGGGAGGACGGGCATGGCCACTCGGCCGGGTTGGGCGGGTGGGTGTTAAACGCAACATTTTTCAGCAGATAAGTCACGTATGTTTAATTATGTATATTACTGCCTGCGGGGCTGAAAACCAGAGCACGACTACTGCCGCCATTGCCACGCACCCCTCCCTTTCTGCATCCCGGTGGCTCTGCCGCGTCTGACCGCCTCCTCCTCCATCCCCTAGCAGTATCGCCCGACCAGCGAAAGAGGGGAGTCGCGAGACTACCGTTCGCCGCTGTATTTTATTTTAATTATTAATTCCTCGTGTGCGTGGCCCATAGCAATTAGGCAGGGCTGCCGGAATGCCAAATTCCATGGTTGCCGGAGACACAGCATCGCTATCCACCACCACCGCTATTCTATACTCTCGCCAACGCGCCGCTTGGACTCGAGCGCTGTCCAGTTGCCGCGTTGCGGAATTGCATTACCCCGGCGCGCTGCTCGTAATTTCCTGGTTGCTCTTAACCTAACCCCCCAGCTCGCTACTCGGACTCGATTCCTATAAAAAAAAAAAGAAGAAACGAAGACGGAGAATCGGCGCCGGTTGAAGCGTAATTACGCCGTCGCTCATTAGCATCGGTGGTATCGCGGCGTATAAAGGCCATTTAGCGGCCCATCAACGAGAGACAGTTTAAAAACTCTTTCCGCAAATTATCGCCGCTGTGTTCTTATCTATCGGCGATGTAGGCGCGTTTGCCACGGCGTTTCGTGCGATTCGGATGGACATTGGATATGTATGTACGTATGTACGTCAGCAGCGTGATTTCACACGTCTGAGATTAAGTTGTCTTGCGCACGATGTTAAGTACGATGGGGATATATACGAAGCGAATGGTTGGAGGACATTGATAGGTTAAAAATGGTTATTTTACTTTGTGCAATATGATATATGTGTAAGGTAGGATAATATAGAATTGTAAATATATATTTTTAAAATGGGGTTTAATTTATGTACGGTGGTTGAGAAGTATTGATACATCATTTAATATAATACTTATACTACTAGGTACTTAATTGATAGTGAATTTTTATATTTTCATGAATATCAAAGAGATTTATTTATATTTGCCTATATATGAGTATTCTATTTTAAATATTTTATATATTTAATATAATATTATATATTATATTTTGTATATTAAATATTTTATATATTTAGTGTATTGTGTACAATTTTGCGCTTTCTAATTTCCTACAAATATACAAAAAACAGTCTATAAATCAAAGAAGATAAATTATTTAATATTAAATTGAAAATTGACTGTAGAAAAGACACTTCATTGATGTGTGAATGAAATATATAGAATTGCAGAGCTTAATAAAACAATAAGCATACATATGCCAGAGATATAAATTACAATTATAAATGCTAAACAATTTGGATTGCAATAAGTTTTTTAACTCCTTTCTGTGCGACGAAATGAGTTTAAATATCAAAATGTACTGCATTTGCACATTATTATTTACAGCGACGAATAAAAGAAAGTTTAAAGAAATTCTGAATTGAAAACTATTAGAAATTTTTCTGTCAACATTCTACATTGCTGTCGTTAAATGTAATTCCGTTTCACAAAATTACAAATTTACCTTTTTAAACTCAATGCATCGACAACGCATCGTTCTAATATTCAATTTAAAGCAACACTTACCTCTACAATATTTCTCGAATAAAATTAATTCCGAACGCCGCGATATCTACACCGACGACGATATCGTTGGTCGCCAACTAAACTGGAAAATTTTCGAAACGCGAGCGTCGCGCTCCAACGAAATCTTAAGCCCCGAAATGCACGCCGCCGCCTCTGAAAGTATCAACAAGTTGTTAACAATAAATCCGGCATTTGCATAACCGGGGCTAATCGCGCGGCACAAAACGTAATTTCAATGAGACGCGAAATTATTCGCGTTCCAGCGGACCTCGCCTGTCAATGGGACAGATTTAATTTGGAAACGCGAAAACAATTCGCACGCTTCTCCATTGCTAAATAGCGCGGCGCCAGAGAAGAGAACTCATGGCTATCAGATCTGCCCCGACACGAATCGCAGGCGAAGGAAGCCGCTATTATTAGGAACTTTCTTCTTCTGGTACGGCCTCCGCTGAAGGGTTGAACTTTTCCTCCGGGGAAAATTTCGGAGAATGGCAATTAGCTTCCCTCCGCCTCTTTGCATCTTCATATTTCTTTTCACCTTAATAACCGACTCGCGATGGAGTATTTGCCGGATTCCTAGCTGGCTAAAATTATTTTTCCCACTTAACGGGTTCAAAAAAACGTACCTGAGTACCGTGGTACTGTTCACTTGGCGAGGTTAATTGAAAACAATTACAAACAATGGTTTTTGTTTCTCCTTTTTTAATTGTGGTGAAATATACTGTATGTAGAAAGAGAATTCAATCTTGACATCATTATCATCTACAAAGAGAGATTACGCTGAGAAGTAATTGTTGATCGATTATCGTTAAGTAGCAGAAATTTTGCAATTTGCGAAAAATTAATACAATCTCTAATCTCAATTTTTTTTAAATAATATATATCTTTATATTATATATATTATATTTCAATTTTTTATTATTTTATATTATATCTCAATTTTTTTAATATGATATATCTTTATATTATATTATATTATAATTGTACAATAATATAATATAGAAATCAATACTTTAAATTTCTTTAATTGACCGAAAGAATCTCGATGTGTGACACGCTCGAGAGGGAAAGAGAGGAACGAAGGAAACAGCAGGCGACGAAAGAATAGAATAATAATCTGGGCTGTACACCAGCGCTGCATCGTCGTCGACGATGACGTGCTTTGACGGTGTCTGTTGTCGCCATGCTTTTAATAATTAATATCATTACGCACGCTCGAACGGTCAGAAGCAAAGCGCGCCACCGTGTGTATGTTATCTTGGGTAGGTGGCTGTTTATGACTATTTATCCGGGGTCGCGTGGTAGATAACTAGATAATACGGCAGCGTGCACACATACATTCTGAATTCATGTGTATCGCGCGCAAACCGAACAAACACGAAGACAGAAACGATTACTTTCTAAATGATTTGGTTCCGCCTCTTTCTACTTTCTTTCACCCTCCGCGAATAACTGGGAACCGCGTGTTCAATAATGAATATCGTATGTATGAGATTGTATTTGCACGCGTGTGGTGTTAAATGCGTGCAAATATTGAACATGGACGAACGATACGTTTATAAATATCACATTGTTAATACGTATGTTAAATTAGAAGTTCGTCTCTATTTTTCAATTCAATGATAATGTTTCTTAAATTTTTTTCGATGATTAATTGCCAATGTAATGCGTTGATTATGCGTGATCGATGTTACAATAGTTTGTAGAGTGATTAAAAAATTCTCAACAATGTGAATAATTTAGGTATCGTCGTATATAATATAGTACATTAAGGTACAATGTACTTCTCTGGTACCGTGTTCAGACTTTAAACGAAATTATAAACAAGAGAAATGAATTATTTTTCGCGAAATATGTATTACAAAACGATTTTAAAAATTTTGAAAATTATCTTTCATCTGGTTCGTTTAATATATAAATTGAAACGAGTAAATGAAATAGGCTAATTGGATTAATTTCTTTGAATCACTATAATAAAATTCGCGTGACAATCAACTAGACTAAAAAAAATTTACTGTTAAAAATTATGTTCATTCAATGTTAAAAGTATTTACAATAGAAATAGACTTCATTATCGATCGTTATCAATAACGAGAATATTTAACAATGATATTCTTGTATGTAAATTTGTGAAATGTGACGTAAAAGTTATCGAAAACGTGAATTTAATATTCAAAAGAGTTGCTAATCTTTTTCATGCGAGAACCATTTTAAAGGTAACTGTACTCTGTTGTAAGAATTTTTGATTTCTGCAAGTGATAATTCTTACAAACCTAGAATAATGAAACTGGTTAGTCATCGGGAAAGCGCCCTGAATCATGACTTGGAATTAATTTCAGTGTAATGCATGACTTGAGGGGAAATTCAGATTAAATATCAAAGAAACTGCGTGTTTCAAGGAAATTGCGTGCGGTTTTGTACATTCAATTCAAAAATATGTATTTAGTTAACAATATCTGAGTTTTCAATGAAATTATTAATTATTTAAATCGTTGATTCGAAATTCTAGATTCATGTACTTTCACAGATAATTCTATTGATATTTACAATTAGAAATACATTATATGAGAAACAATTTATTTTAACAAGCAAATTGTCACACTATGTAATAAAATGTCGAAAGTTTAGGATTTAATTTCTTAATCTCTACAATATTCGACGAATCATTGATCGCGCTTCAAAAGTTGATATCTTCGTATCCGTTGAAATACGTATGAATTCTAAAAAAGAAAAAAAAAAATGCATTAAAAATAATTTAGTTAAAAATTTCCGCACGCGTGTTTATGCTGTGCAACGAGATCTTTTTTCCCTTTCCTCTTTTTACATACACATACATACATGCGCCGACAGAATGAATTTAAATCGCTGAAATTACACCAATGCGCGGTGCATTTTTGCTTCTGTATTTTTTTTTTTCCTTTTTCGCGAATTGCGAAACTTTATGTGCGTCGCGTAGCCGAAAAGCTACCGGTTCGACAATATTTTTCATAAGCCGATTCGCCCATTTCCGTTTGCCGCGCGCTCACGTACCGGCCATTTCGAATTAATTCTGATTTCCAGGGATCACGAATGCTGGCCTCTTAAAATGCAGCGATACGCAGCAACGCGAAATGAATTGCAACGGGAACTTGCTGACCAACCGTCATCATTAACCCTATTACGGTGTTAATTTATGGCTGATATGACCTACGCATTGCGTAAAACCGGCCTTAGAAACAACAATAAATATGCGGAGAGAGTGAGAGAGAGAGAGAGAAAAAAACGCGCAGCCGAGAGCGGTACGCTTAATCCGTAATTCAAACGCGCCCCGTTATCATCGATCGTGCGGAATGCCGGTCGGGTAATTAAAAATTTAAATAAAACCCTCGATAAGGGAAATGATCAATCACGAGCGTGTTGTAGTCACCTGCGAGCCACCCAACCCTTATTTCCGTGTTTCTGTTTGCCGTAAGGGTGCGTTTGTAACGAACGGATGCTCACGCTCCCTGACGAAGATTTGTTCCCGTAAATTAATGTGAAACTATCAACGAATAGCTTCAATCGGGCGTGAGTTGTTACGCACAGTCCAAAAATTAATTTCTATCAGAGGTTTTCACGTGTGTTTTTAATAAAATTGACGAGTTTTCACGTACATTTATATACACGGTATCAAATTACTTAGTAATGATAATAGTTCTTCGAGACTATTCGACGATATGGTAATGATTTCGTTTATACATCAATTTTTAAAATTGGGACTATCGTTCTTTCTTTCGATGCCAATTCGCAGGACACACACTCATTTTCGGTTTCGATTAGGGACTATTATAAGGGCACTGTGTATTGATAAACTTTCTCAACGTGCTGTGACATAAATAAGGAAGGGTCGAACGTGAGAGCCTAGTTTTACAACGACGTGCAACACAGTTACATAGCTGGCGTCGGTCGAGTTCGTTTGACGAGTTAATAAGCACAGCTTCATTAAGAACGAACCGGATAAAACCGTGTATATATATATACCACTGTTCCCTGTAATTATGCGGTAGATCTTAGTAATTGAGAAAGTTCGTTTAATTCGTGATTTCTTGCCGGTCACACGACGACACTGTATTCTTCGTTTCAACTTAAATGACTTTTTGCCCATTTTCTCGGCAATTTCTTGCTCCTTCTAACGTACTGCATCCACGTTCCAATCGTATTCACGGTAATTCGTTGACATAAACGTCCTTTGACTGTAGAAATGATTAATATTTATTTCACTGTTTCTATCATCACTACATTTCAATACATTCACCTACACTTTTATATATATTTAAATTCTCTGTAACGAATGAAATCCGCAGCCTAATTATTACACACAGGGAATTGAAACTGCGAATGAGAATTTTTAAGTGTATCCCAAATAATCCAACGTGATATTATACCACGTTGAGAGTTACCAATTTTGTACGAATTTTGAAGTTTCCATTATAAAGTGGTAGAAATCTTGTAAACTTATATACTCAAGAAACTCGTTACTTTCTTTTTTCGAAATCCCATCATACGCGAAACTTTTGCATCACTTTTAATCAACAGCACGTTGAGAAAGAAAGTGGATCGTTGGAGAAATGTTCGACAGACGCTTGTCACACACGTGCCTGAAGGTAAACTGTAGTCATTGATAGCTAGGGACGAAGAAAGCAAGGGACAAACAAGTTATTTCGTTCACGGATATCCCATAAAATCAGAGTAACCAGAGGTCGGTGTCGCGTATTTAATAATGCAGAGTAGCGGATGTTCAGTGCTTGGCATCGAATCTGTCGAGAGAGAAACGCCAAAGAGAGAGAAAGAGAGAGAGAGAGAGAGAGAATAAGCGAGAGAGGTTTGTTGCTAGGAGTGATCGGGGGTAGACTGGGTTAAATATTTCACAACGCATTTCCGCCGCTGCGCCGTAGGGGTGGTTAGGGTGGTAGAGCAGGAGGAAGAGAAAGAAGTGTACTACAATTTTCGTGCGACGGATTCGCTCTGGTTTGAATATAGATTTTTCAATGCGCAAGTGTTCCCCCGCAGATTTCGTAATTGATAAAATGTTGCGGGGGCTTTCCCGAATTTGTTTGGTGGACGTGATATTTCAACAGTAACTTGGAAAGTTACACGTATCCGCGAATACCTATATTTCGAAAGTTGTGCTGCATCACTGCGGAAATATTTATAACAGTTATGAATTTCCAGATTTTCAATCGAAGCTTTTTTTCTATGTAAATAAAATTCTGGTCGTAAAAGCTCGACAGCTTCTCAGTAAGAAGTATAATATCATTTATGTCTATTTATTTCAAATATCTTTGTAAGCCATTTTCAAAGACTACTAATAAATCTTTAGAATAGTGAAATGAAACAATAACGTTGCTGTTTAAAAGGTCCATTCTGGATAACATCTTAAACAACTTTGAGTCCTTTCTCAAATCCAAACTAAAAGCTACCGATAGATTTTTATAACATTCAATTAGAACTGTATTAATATATCCGACAAATAAGCCAGAGCTCGCATACTCACATTTTTGTAAAAACATCAATCTCGAATGATAAAACTATTCAGAAGCTACACGATCTTGTAAAAATACAACAATCCGCACGTAATTTAAACGCAAGTATCTAAATGCCTAAATCTTCGCCATCGTCGGGACTTAAAATTTACGTTGTGTCGCGGCAATTAACATAAATTTTTGAGCCGCATTCTAAGCTGTCTCGATGCACATTCCGTCGTCCGGCGTAATCAGTTCGTCAGTTAACGTGCTTCAGCAGGAAACATATCAGGGCTACGCATACTTAGAGCCGTAGAACCCGCGAACCCTCTCCTGATCAGGCGATCGCCGTGCGACCATTAATGCAATACCCCTTAACCTTACGAACGGTTAGATGGATCGCGTCGGGGGTGCTTTGTTGCGCCATGGCTCGTAATAAACGCGATCCGTTAGCCGGCAGTTGCTCACGTGCACGAATAACTTTATAGATCTCGTCGCAAAGCCGTTACAGACTCATCGTTGCTACTTTATATACTCGATCTATATACCGACACGCTATCCGCTTGAATAATACCGACCGACGAAAAGGATCAGCATGATCGCTCGACTCTCTGCTTTGTCCCCCTCCATCGATCGCTGGACATCCTTTACGTTATCACGCTGAACAATGTTTGCTTCATTTATTTTAGAATATACGTTCTTAAGAATTTGTCTGCTTTCACGTTTGTGCAATCATCGGTTGTGTATAATTCGCCCATTTGCAGATGGTGAAATGATGTACGATTTATTTTAGATTATTTTGATAGATTTATTTAGATAGATTTATTTTAGATTATTTGCTTTTAGCTGTCTATTTTTTTCGACGGTGAGTTTTGACGTTTCATCAATTTAGGATGCGAAAAGTGTATTGTTTCATTAATTCTCGCAAATATCGTAATTCATTGTTTCTCGCAATCGATGTACGAGGAACTATTAGATTGTCTGTTCATATTTTTGTTGGTGTACAAGTTCAATTTTAATTTGTCTAGTTTGCTTTCTGTTTGCTTATTTATTCATTTTTATATATTTTATATATTTTACATATTTTATATATATTTTACATATTTTATATATATTTTACATATTTTACATATATTATATTTTACATATTTTACAATATATTATATTTTACATATTTTACATATATTATATTTTACATATTTTACATATTTTTAATTACATATATTATATTTTACATATTTTACATATTTTTAATTACATATATTACATTTTACATATTTTACATATATTATATTATATACACATATTTTACATATATTATATTTTACATATAATTTTACATATTTTTAATTACATTTCTCCACCCTCAGTCAAGGATGCAAACAGTATATCTTAACACATTAACTAGGGAAATCTCCTAAATCCATTTCTTCCTTAATGGATTCTCTATTTACTAATGTACCTTATCATCTCGCATAAAAGTTAATTTCATATCACAATTCATAGTTATAAGAAGGAGCATCTTTATTAATTAATTCTACTTATAAACTATTCGTTCCAAAAAAAAAATTTACTCGAAGATCCCTTGCTTCCTAACGTGGAAAAATTTGAAAGCATGCAAATTTAGAAGGAGAAACGTATGGAAAATCTATAATAGTCACGCGTGGAAATATTTTTATACTCTGTTCTTTTATACAATTTCAAAAGTAATTTAAAATCGTGAAACAAGCGGATTAAACATTTTTTGTTCAATTGTTAACTTTCGCGCGAGACACTTTTGCCTCGCCGAGGAGGAGGAATTTTTCCCTTCGTCATGAACCGTGCAGTTTCGTTAAATTCATTTCGATTTATTTCTACTCTTTTGTTTTTGTCTTCCGTTTTGCGTCCGTTTTCGTTACAGATCGCCATCTAATTTGCCGCCGTGAATTACGAAGCGGCTAAACATCACGCGGACCGTATTAATTTGATTTATGCCCGTCGATTTGGCGCGGCGATTGCAAAAGAGAGATTCGTCATAAACGTTAAGTTATGTGCACGCTGGTAAATTACGCTGCATCGCGATCCATGTGTGTGCGTTTCACTTTTGTCACGATTCGAACGTGCGCACGAACGCTTTCATCGGTGGTTATCGTTTATTATGCACTTGCTTAAACAAACGTTGTCCCATGCGTTTTAATAGCGGTTAATTAATTTCAATCCGTCTGCGCGGTGTTTCTCGTTCGTTTTGGATAAAAATCCCTTTTTTTTTTTGTTTTTCTTTCCGTTGGTTTCGTTCGTAACGAACGATCGTCGACCGCGAGACTGCAATTAACATTGTTAAAAAGCAATGGATATTTATTTCGAGGCCTCACGCCTTTGACGTTTCATTATGTACAGTTAACTTCGTCGTTATGTTATTTAAAATATTCATGACGAAAGTTATCGATATTTTAAACAATTCTGCTTAAAAATGTTTCTCCATCGTCCAAGAGTGAGAATACTCTTGTTCGGAAACATCTCTCAGAAACGAGTTGAAAATAACAATAACCTCTTGAAGCTTGTCGTACGATTTTTTCCCATCGTTTATCATGGAACTTTGAACGTTAGAATTAGACGACGAAATGTTAAGATTTTTCAGATTTTCATTGTTTAACTGTAATATTCAAAGTTCACTCTAAAAGTGGAAAGAAATCCTACAGCAAGTTTTCAAGGACCGTGTAAAAAGAAAATATCAATCCTCTTGCATATTTTGAAAATATAAACTATATAACCACGATAGAAAAGATATTTAATATCTGCGTGTTAAATATTAGAATAATTTAAGTCATAAAACTTCTTCAGCGACACAATATAGAAAACAAAATATATAAAGTATAAAAAATATAAGAAAATATGAAATATTCAAAGTATAATTCCTCATATAATATTTACTTGAGCAAATATGCAGAAATGTATAAAATATCTTATTATAAGATCGCCAACAGTAGAAACAGTGAAAAATTTTCATGCATGCTCGATTTCCTTAATCACGTTGCCGAAAAATATAAAAACGCGTGAAATGCCGCAGTAACTCTATCAACGAGTAAATTAATTTTCCATTTTCTCAATTGTTATTCACTTGTAAAAATATAACAATGCACAGACATCTTACGTATCATTCTACGTATTGTTGAAATTGTTAAAATATTAATATCTACGTCACACGGATCCTATCATAGTCAGCAATATCCCGCTGTTTCAAGTTCTCGAATTCGAAAGAGTTAAAAGTAACGACCGCGAGAGAGAGAGAGGGAAGATGAGGCGGCATTATTCAAATTGTTCTGCGTATAAAATATCGAACGAATATTGGGAGGCGGAATGAAAGAACGAAAATCAATTTTCGTACGAGGCTCTGTTGGTCGCTTCTGTGCCCGGGGCACATTATTTCGGTCCGATCGAAATATATACAACTGTGGCTCTGGCTTCTTTTCTTCTGGCTGCGTGCGGCGGCCGAGTCCAACGCGGAGCGATCGATAAATCCCCAGAAACGAAGAGGTTGGTCATATGAAAAATCTGGAAATCCACTTTGTTATTTATGCGTCCGCTCGCTCGCCAAGATGCAGGGATACTTGCGCATGTGGGACAAGATTATCATTTTTCCTCGGTGAATCCCGGCGAGGCTGCCATTACTTTTGGAGTTCTCGCATGTTCCGCCCTTCGACCTGATTCTACGTCACGAGAGCGAAAAGAACTACCGCTTTTTCTTTTTTTTTTTTTTTCTTTTTTTTTCTCTTTTACCCGCTAAACTGCGAGTCCCCCGTTGCGACTGTGATTTACGTTGGGACCAGCTATTCGTTAACGAGATGCGTTAGCAAGTTTCTGTTACGATATCGAGACACGGTTTTTTTTTTTTTGTATTGATAATGACACAATTGTTTCAGAAGTTCAACAATTTCTGCTTCGATCGTGCCGTCTTCTTTCAATTTTTTTCAATCCCTTTGGATATTTTTTCTGGTTTTTCTGTAACGCTTTATTTACGAAAGGTGTGGAACATGTGAAGGTTCGTGAAATTATTGAACATTGAGAATTATGCATACTTTAATAATATTTATTGAAATGTAATACCTATTCGGGTATGTATTCAAAGTAAACAGCAAGGTTAAGTTACTTTTCAATGTGAACATTTTCAATAGTGCAAAAATTAAATTGTCATGCAAAATAATGAAAAATTCGACAATTTTCATGTGTTTGAATTATCGACATTTTCATTTCATCGTCTTGTAGTCTCTCGAGTGATAGTGTCATTAAAGACGAAGGGGAAATAATTTTTTCAAACGTAATTTCTGAATAACTACAGAATTTGAAATTCTTTATTAAGCGTTGTATTAACGCAATGTCTCATTTGCAATTTTTTCTTTCATTTGAATTTTATTTTTCTAAAAGTTCTGCCAATACTTATTCCATCTGAATTTTACAATTTCATCAAATTTCGAGAAATCGAAATGTATGTGATGTAATGATAAATTGTTAATTTTTATTCAACGTTTATAACGCAAGAAATATTAATAATCCACGAGATCTTTCATAGCATAGTATAGTATAGTAGCCTCCGGTTATTGAATTGGGATCATTCATAATTTTCAACATCTATTCAAGATATTTTTAGTAAATTTTTAGCAATTTAATTGTCAATTTCATTAACTATTAAAGTTTACAAATACACGTTGTACAAGTATAAAGTATACACGGTATTCCATACGTATTAATATTCTGTATCTCCCTTCATTCTAATTACAGCATGTACACTTTTCCATGATATTTTGTATATTACTACACTTTTTCTCTTCAATATAAAAGATAAATACTTTCATTCGAATAACCTGTGTAATTAATATTCAGCTCTCGATTAATCGTCACTAATAATAATTCCATCGCTCTCACGAAAAATCTCTCAGTAATAATAAACAATAAAATGTCCTAATAATAATACAATAATAATATATTATCTAGCATCATCAATTATCAATATTCAAAACTTGCGATTAAAATTTCTCTCCAACTCTCCGATTCAGTATGCTGCAGCGATACGGAATTAATCTCGTAGTTTGAACATTGCTCGTGCGTTACTGAAAAAAAAAAAAAAAGAAAAAGATAATCTCGATGCCAGTAAATAGATCATTATTACCACTGTTAAAATGTTCCAAGTAGCCCTAAATTCGACGTATTATAGTTGTATAATCTCGTTGTGTGGCGCTCGAGATTTAAGGAGAATAAGCTCGAAAAAGTCTCGTAAATCGCGGTATTACGCCAAGAAGCTACTCAGGAGCGTACGACGTATTAGGATCAGAGGGATCGCGTTATTTCCATTAGTTCCCGAGCCTGTGGCATTAACTTTAACCATTAATGAGGCGGGCTAACCAACGCGCGGCTGTACACGAGCGCGGCTATGTTTTGTCGCTCGGGTCAGCCTTATGTGACAAGCCAAAACGTACAGTTTATCTCGGTCCTTCGCTTGCCCTCTATATTTACCCCCTCGTGCCCCTCCCCCCCAAAAGCTGGCCGTATCCTTCCGTCCACGGTTGCTGAATTAACAAGTAATAAGCTGTACGTATGAATACGCTCTCGTGCTTACGTGACCTCAGCAGAATTACACGGTGGCGGATAACGTTGGCAGGAAATGATTTGCTACGCTAATGCGATTGTTTGCAGGTGGCTTCAATTATCGGGATGGCAGGCAGTTGAGCGCGAAACGACGGACAGTTGATACCGCCGCGATTCTCGAATTTCCTTTTTTTCTCTCTTTCTCTCTCTCTCTTTCCCTCTCGTCCCAATTTCGATTACGTTCCGCGTCGAGAAGTTCGAGTCGTTTCTGTCGTTTAAATTTTCGATGATCTCTTTTTTTCTTTTTTTTTTTTTTTTCTTGTGACAAACTAGGGAATGACTGTCTACGAATGCAATGTGCTTACGAAGCGCGTTTTCTTTGTGAAATTGATTTATCTCTGGGTTATTTATAATAAATGTAGCCGACGTAGTTTTAAATTCAAATCACGTTTCACATGTGTAATCATTTGATCTGAATGATTGCAACTTTTGCGCGCAATATTTGACACGCGTACAGTATGTGTCCGAATGCATTAATTTAGTTAGGAAAACTAAATTAATTTGAATTAATTCTCTCGTTTTCTCATTTATCTCGAATACAATTTAAAATCGATACTTGGTTTCAGTTAATATATTAATTATGTTAACTGAACTGTTGTCCATTATCGACGTGCTGTTCAACGAATTAATTACAAAATTATAAAAATTCTTTCTCGCAGTAAACACAAACAAAACGAAAAAAGAGAATAAGATTTCGAAAGATAATAAATACTCTGTTCGTAATAGACTTTCTACAGCATTAAAACTACAATTTTCAAAATGGAAATCAAATTCATTGTGAATAAATTCGAAATCACAATCATTAAAATATTCTGATCTCTTGGAGAGAGAAATGTGCCACGAAGTCCAGAAAAACAAAGGTTCTTTTTTAAGTGGAGATATAAGTCAAGAGCGTGTAGCGAAAACAAGAATTGAAGAGAAGAAAAGAAAAAAAAAAAGAAAGAAAAAAAGAAAGAATGAAAGACTCAACGTCTGAAAAATATGCAAACAAGGGTGAAACGAATACCACGTATAAAGTGATGAATAAGCAAATGCATTCTGTCAGAGTCGTTGTTCTTATAATTCCTCGCGGCGTCGTTGCATACGTTTTATTCTCATTGTTCCGGGCAAATTGTATCGCGAAATTCTTGGGCGTAGCGCTTAACACTTCGCAGTGGATTACAAAGCAAAATTCCCGAAAATGTTTGCTGCTCCTGTGGTTTCCGCGGATGCAGCTATTCGCGGACGAAGAATTAGAGTACAGCAAGGTCGATAAATTTTATTTGCAGATATTGTTGAAACAGAATCAAGAGAGAGAGAGAGAGAGAGAGAGAGAGAGAGAACGTATTTCATGAAAAAGCGAAACGTTCGTTTCCTTCCGTAGCTTTTTCATTTTTCCCCAAAATACGACCAAATACCTCGTCAATTGAAACGGGCACAAAGCAGAAGGGAATTAAATAATAAAAGTTAGTTGCAACGGCGTGTATCTGTTTTTTTTTCTTGTTTCCTTTTTTTTTTTTTTTGGCTGACAAATTTAAAGCGCAGAACTGCATTATAAAACTCCATTGAAATATTGACGAATAAAACCGATTTGTCCTAAATGTTACATGCTCGAGTATATTTGATTAGGAAGTGAAAATCTATTCTAAATCGTTAATAAAGTAGCGGGGCTGAAGGAGATCTTCCAAACTTTCTGAACACCAAGTTGTCTGAGTAGAGTGGAATATCTTGTATTTCTTAGTAACGTAATATCTTAGTTATTTCAAGTAAGTAAGTGGCCTGATTTGGTATTTAAATTTCAATTAGTTGATTGAATCAACAGAAATAGTTCGATAATAGATAAATCTCGACGTAAGTAACGATGTATTAAATAATTTATATTCACACCAGTTATTGTTGATCTGATATTTATTCATTTGTGTTATCGATGTTGTTGAAGCACAGCTGTTTGAAAATATTGTATTTTGAGATAATCGATGAAGAAACTGTTTAGGTAGAGAAGGGAACAGTTCATGCGATTCTGCCGTTTAGAGATTACATTAATCAAAAAGCAAAAGAGCTAAACTAAAAATTATTCGAAACCTTCTTTTGCGATGAACAAATTTTAAATGATTTTTTTGAGAGTTGAAAATTAATTACGTACTTATATATGCATCTACCACTTTAGTCTAAATTCTTTAATAAATATATTAGAGCGTTTGTTTATTGTCTCTCGTTACGAAACACATAAGTCAGAAATATTCCGCTTTGCCAGCTTTTTCTCGGTTTGATATTTTTTTGATGTTCCATTTGACATACGTAGCTGCGCAATTTACAACAGAATTGTGCACCAACTGTTACGCAGTAAGTGAAGTGGATTAGAGAGAACTATCACAAAGCTTTTGTTCTCTCTTTTCCCGATTTTTGTTTTTTTTTTTTCGTAGAAAAATGGAACAAAAAAAAGAAAAAATTGTTCCAAGTGATCATTACGATCTTCAATTGATTTATTTTTAAATTAAAGTTTTACGAGCATTAAAATGCTTTCATGTTTTCTCCCTTAAAGTACAAGTGGCCAATAAATGTTTGAACTTTGAAAGAATAATGCGACTAAACGTGTGATTTAATTTAATCTATGTTGATCGCATAAGTCACACGATTATTAATAAATTTTGAAATATTAGAGAATTGCACGTGAAATGAAATTAATACGTTTTACCCGCGGCATCGAACATTCAATTTATAAAATATATTACGTTACAATAAATATCGTTTCACATTTTATAATATCACGTAGTTATTTATAAATTTATACGAAATTTTATAGTTCGAAATTCCACGTCAAAGTACAGTGCTTTTTATAATATTCGATGCACAACAAAACAATTTTCTCTCCAGCTTCTGCTGTCGATGATATTCGTCTCACTCTCAATAATTCTACAATATTTACAAAAAATGTGTATCTACTCGTGAAAAACTGTATTACCGTGTTTCATCTACAAAGACAAAACGTTTCGACTGTGACGAGCAAACAAAGTATCAACAAGAGTTCGATTCGCCGAAAAGGTTATCAACAAAATAAACAAGACGTTTAAACTTTAAAAGACCGTTTCGCTCCTCTATCATTGTTTCATCAAGGGAAAGAAAAAAAGAAGAAAGAAAGAAAGAAAGAAAGAAAGAAAGAAAGAAAGAAAAAAAGACGAGCATGATTTTCGTGCGGTTTATGGAGAAATCCGAGCCACGGTGCCCGGGGCTTGAAATCTGAGAGTCAATCGGCTAGGCAGAGCGCGGAGAGATCCTTTTTCGAATTCGAATTTATTCGAAAATAATACCGGAAACCGGTACGGCGCAAACAATAAGCCCGGCAGCGCTTCGAGCCGCGGCGCGTTCCGCAAAATTCCGCGCGCATTGAAGAGCACTGATGGACGAACCGTTCGTGTGTGTTGCACAGAAGCGAGCGAGCGAGCGCGCGCATATTTCCCTAAATGCGTATCTCTTATTCAAATTGCATGGAAAATTCGGTACGTCCGGCCCGGCACAATTTATGGACGGGCCGCACTTTGCGGCGTGTCACGGCCGCTAGCCTGCGCCATTGGTAGCTGTAATTGGGATTTATGGGTGCGCACGGTCCTTTATGGTGGCCATGGTGCCAGCGCCGCGTCGGCCATGTACCTGTATTTGTTTCTGCGCGCGTAAATAAAGTGGAATGCCGGTCGGAGGGAGACGGCGAGATGGCGAGAAGAAGAGACGGGCGGGAAGGGTGAATGATGCAGAGGGAAAACGGAACAAGGTATGTACGAAGAAAGTGAGAGAGTGGGAGAGAACGGAAGTGGAAAGCAGGGAGAGAAATCGTACGCAACGGGGCACTTGCTGTTGCTCCAGCCCCGTGCTTCCCACGATCGGCGTCCATTTTAAACCTGTGTACGCATTGTGCTGCCAAACGTAATCGATTTATCGCTTATGATTCCTATGGCCATTGTACTTTCTCTTTCTGTAATCACTCTCGCGTCATTTTCCCTGTTATAATAATGCCTGCCCGGCGGGGGGAGGGGGATGATGGATGGATTTGCCACGTTCCACGGTGGCCGTTGATATGAGTTATGATCGGAGAACCTTTATGCGACTTGACATTTTTATGAACCCAATTAAAGAAGCGGAGAAATCTAAATAGAAATTTGTTTCTGCTGTTATGGCGGCTCTGATCTCGATGTTTCATATATCATATTTGCACGTTGAGTAGGTCTCTTGCGTTTCTGAATTCTCATGTATTCTCACAAACGCGTAAATATCGTTGCTCTAGTTGCGATAACGATATGTTAATGTAATTTGTGCCTCAGTTGGTGTATATGTAATAAATCACGACAAATTTCAAATATTATAGACACCAATTGATATGAGTTAGAGTTGTACGGATTCTATGGGAAATGACAATGTTCTCATATTAAAGATGAACAAATAATAACTAATAAAAATTATCTGACAAAGGTTTCAGTTCTAATAATTATAGCTTCGTGTTCTGTGATAATCAGAATGTGAATTTGATTATCATTTTTTAAAAAAATTTGCTGAATAGAGTATTTGATATTTGTGGTTAAAAATTTATATATCGTGTCTCGAACGATAAGTTAGAACTGTAACTATAACTTTCTAGCAAAGTTGCAAATTTTTCTGAATTTCTAAACTATCACACATTCTTTGTTAGATCATTTCTGAAATAATTTATAAGGGAAATGAATGTAACACGTGTAACAATTGATTATGTTTGTAATAGTGTTTGATTTGCTTAAGATACTTAATTGCAATAATACAATATCGAATATAGTACAAATCAAGATATTAATAGCTATTATTAACCCCGTTAGATGTAGATGTGAGATAGATAACCTTATTAGATATATGTATATATATATATATATATATATATATATATATATATGTGTACATAGGTATGATAGATATCGCTAGAGATATATATTGATAGATGTCTCATGTTTGGCAAATGTTACCGAAACTATTCCAGTTTAACGAAATACTATAATAGAACAGATAACATTCATGGAATTATGTGAAAGAAACGACGTTTCTATTTAATTATTGAAACGTAATGATTGTTTTATATTTAGCGGGGGATTCAGCAATGTATAATTTTTCTAAACAACATATACTAAATAAAAAAAACGTATTTTGTAATTAATTTCTAATATACACGTACGTTGAAAGGATTTATAATAAAGTTGGCGTAAATTGGCATAATTATAATGTTAAAGTGTTATAATTGTATATATTATGAATAATTAATTAAATCGTGTAGTAATATTCTTAAATTAATAATACGTATTACCAACACACTGTATTAATCATATCAGCATGAATTAATAATAACAAACTGAATAATTTATAAATATAAAGAAGAGGGATTGCAAATTAACTCGATCAAGGGAAGATTTATGACTTTAGTTGCTCAGTGCAGGTCTGTTTACTTCTGATCGAAAATTTAGTTAAGGTTAGGGAGTGTAGTTCACTAGTGGTGTGATATTTTCACAACCTCAATAACTTCCCTATGTGAGTTATGTGTATGCCACGGGACTACTTCACGACTATCAAATGTAATTTAGAATTTACACTCAATTTGGCATGAAAACCAGTGAAGTATCGTTGGCCAGTATTAGTTGAAGTTATATAACACTGTAAGCTAGTTTGAAAACATTTTATAGTTTCCTGTGTCACTCGTTCACCGAAATATGACAAATTGTGTCATTGTATGTGTTATATCAGTGATATAACATGACGTGTTACATGGCATGCATCGATTTTGGCAATTATCATGGAATCATATAGAAGCGAGAAAGACAATTTCAAACACGTTCAATTTTTCGAGACCATCTTGCAATGTGTGTGTCATGCGTCCTAATTAAAAGCAACTCACTTATTTCAATACGGTAACTATTTTTATATAATTAATTCATTCACCTTACTTTCATATTTAAATCTAACAGCTTCAAACTGTATATGCAAATCAGTAACTCCCCCCTCATTTCATCCAAATTCCAACAACACCGCTGTCTAACTCCTTAATCTACCTTATCTCAAATAACCGAAGCCCTAAATGTATACAACGTTAACCACGTAAATTCTAATATTCTCCACACTATCTACAGCAAACAAGCAAGAGTCATATACTTTGTGCAATAATATCTACCCACGTGTCTGCTCGCCGTTAACTATAACAAATACCAAAAGCAGAAGGTCAAGCTAGTTTCTTCCTTTATAAATCTCTACGTAACAACACGCCATTAAAGTATATACCGAAAGCAGAAAATCGTAAAGCGATGACGACAGATGCAACGAAGTGCAATTTGTGTGAGTTGGCGGTCAGATTAGCCAAGATTAAACGCACTTGAGAGGATAATTCGTCTTCACCCGCGCGACAATCTTCTACATGCACGTTGAAAGTAAATCGTAAAGAAGAAACGGCAAGGGCGCGTGATTGGTCGATCAGCTGTCTGGAGGATTGGATCGTTCGCTGTGAATACGAGTCGAAAGGAGGAAATAACATTTCCTCCCACTCCGGAGTGCATAGCATCGCCGGTGGGCGATAAAGTTTGCGGTGGCACACACCAGGATTCGTGCTCGTCGCGACGATTCGCGTACGCTTTCGAAGCATTAAGCTTCCACGCGGGAAGCCCCGCTTTCCATGTGGCTCGTCCGGCCCTCTGCCCGAAATATAGCTATGTTTGATTTAGCGCGGAATGTGGCCTGCGGCTAGTGCCACCCAACCTCTTTCAAATTACGTTTACATAAATGACTAACAGTTACCAACAAGCCGAGGATACAACAAACAAACCGGGTCCGGGGCTGCTGGCTGCTCCGCTTGGTCTACCGTGGCCTAAGTAAAAACTCGTTAATTAATTAACCTCTCCCTTTCTGTGCAAGCTTTGTGAGCAAACACAGAGACGTACAGGCGCTCGCGCGCGCGTGGGTGCGGATGGAGAAGCACTCTCCCTCCCTCTGGCCAAGGGAGAGATGATGTAGCGGGCGCGTCCTGCTAAACTCCCAGGATGTCCAGGCTCAAGAGGCCCGTCGGCATGTTGCGGTAACCTGAGCGGACTGCTGCGCTGCTATTCTCTGGGTCTGCAAGTCGTAGCAGTTGTTCCGACGTTGCTGCCCCTTCGGCCAATCCTCCCCTGTTACCCTGTTTCCCCCTGCCCCGTTATCCTTAAACCGACAGCCAGCATATACATTATGTTCTCTCTAAGCAAAACATACCTGGCAGCGTTTGCCCTCAGATTCGACTTTGGCTGGCTACGTGGTGCCCACGGTTGCTCGCCGTTGCTTCGGGAATTACGCGCCGGATTGTCAAAAGCCACGCAAAGTTCCCGTGGCCTCGCACGCGGGAGAGCTACCTCTCTCGGATTGATATTCGTAATGTTAGATAGCCTCAGGGCTGAATGACTCTGCTGAATAAAATATTTCGAGGGGCTGATTTACTTTGATCTACCCTGTCGATGCCTTAAATCTGTCACGTAACTACACTTGACGTTTCAGAGTTTTCGGTGGAAAGTGCCTGGTTTCTTAGATCGCTTCGCAATCTTTTGGTCAGGTAGAGATATATAGACGCTTGTAAGATTTTGTCAAGATAGTAGTGATGATAATTCCTCTGTGGGATTACTAATTGTTTCAATTTAGTTTCTCCTTTAGTTTCAGGAACAGAATATTTAATCATATACATAATTTTATATTATACAGACGTCGATGAATGTCTTGGGATTTTCTATCTAAAGTATGCATGTGTAATGATATCAATTTCCTACACTAGTGGGTCATTAAATTCATCAAATCTTGAATTTCCTTTTTCTAAAATTCTAGTTATCGAAATTGGAATATTTAATATCATAAATGATTTCAGATGTTACATAAATTATTTGTCAAGCAATGTTAAGTTATCGATAGTTAGTTAGTTACGCTGTTGATTTTATAAATTTTTATTTTCATTTTCATAGCTTTTTTAAATGCTTTTCTAAAATGATTAACTACGGATATGATCGACCCAATTCTGCCTATGGGATCCAAATATAGTTTTACGATTATTAGTGTAACAAGCTTTCGATACTTGACAAGTATTTATATTTAAGTATTAGAGTAGAATGTAGTTTATGAATATTGCACTAGACGGTACAGTTTGTTATCGTTATTATCGTTTCCGTTGTTGAAATTTACGACAATACCGCCGATTTTATGTTTCAATTTTATGTTCAGTATCTGTTAAACTATAATTAAATTTCGTAAATTTAACAGTTATAGCTTATAGTTGAAAGTTATAGCTTTATATGCGTACATTATGTCTATAACAATATTCGTTCTAGAGAATGACAAAAATTATGAAAACAAAATTCAACGATATAAATTGGCTAAGAAGAAATTTTAACGCGACGCACGTAGTAATGTATAATGTTTCAGTAAAAAATTCAAAATGTGTATTTTGAAATGGTTTAAACTTTTGTTTCATATGTAATGAATTCACTCTTACGTTTCAAAAATTTTCCGACACGATCAACCAGCATCTCACGCATATTTTTTCTAGTAAACTTTTTTCTGAATCCGTGGACTTTATTTCTTTTGTCTCGTTTCTCTTGCATGTGTTGGAAAACTTAAGAATTTAGAAATTACGCAATAATTTTGTAAAAATATATAGAATACCCAAAATAAAGCACTTGTTACAATATTTCGTAGAATTATAAAATATAAAACTGCATAAATACAAGGAAATTAAATGCAATAAAGTTAATACAAAAATACAACAAAATCAATAGATTTATTGTCACAGACAATCGTAACATTAATATTGCCACATTCTACGTTTGAAATTAAATTGTTCATATATTTCTCAGCCAAAGATATGCGTCTATACAGTTAATTTATTTACTTACGTTACATGAAAGGTCCAGAAGAAATCAAATAAAACGTATGTACGTGAAGCATCTAACGTTTAACCTTTCATTTTATCGCGATATGCACAAGTGTCGTGTCGTTCGGGCTAAACGACTTCCATAGTTAAACGGTCACGTGTAATTAATGTCACGAGCATTAATTAAACAGTTAATTAAGCTTCGTAGCAAAATACACAATCAACACTAAACAGTCACAAAAGCTATGTACGGAGTACAGCTTTGATTTCGCCACGCGAATCGACGAAACAAGTTCTCGACGATTCTTTCAGCGAATTGAATTGTATTTAAAAGCAGACATGTATTCATGGCCGAATCTTTTTCTCTTTCGTGCGTAACACACAGGGTATTCCCACGGCGCGTTTACGTTACCATCGCCCTTGTATTTATTGAAACAGGGTACGATATGCCACGTTATTTTATACGGGTAGAACAATTCCCCGAGGTGGTACATTATGCAAATCATGCAAATTGAGAAGCTCGAAATATTTAGCGAATCAAATAGAGAGTTTACGTTGCATCGATGCATCCGCGGATCATATTTACGGTAAACTTCCGGCTATTCGAACCCATCGAATCGACCTAATAAATCGGTGATCCACTTAGCACATTGACGTTTTTTCAATTGACTCTCAACGTTAATTCGATACTTGAAGTTTCGAGTTTCACTTGGATCTTCACGTCAAAATATAACGGAATTATTAATTTGGAACTGGATGGGATTGCAATGATTCACCATCAGTGGTCCATTCGCATTTGATACAGGTACTCGTCATTGGACCATTTTTGAATTTATAATGGGACAACTAATTTCTTTCCTTTTGCAGACATTTGTATTTTTAAGTGATACTGCGAGTGTCAAGTAAAAATACATGAATTGAAAGTGAATCTAATAATAAAAAATCTATTCGATACATTTGATGATAGCGAGTATCTATTAACTTTTTGGATGGACTTTAATTTGAATTTAATAGTTGGAATTTATGTTTCATTCACACTGGATTACATTGACTCTTTAAATTATGCTATCAGAATATAGTAACAATCGTTAATTTAAAACTAAATGGGATTGCAATGACTTCAATGATCCATTATTTAAGGGATACAATATTCTCATGTTTGATATATTCATTCATCACCGGGCCATTTTAGCACTTTGACAGCGCCTTAGGATCTACAGAAGTCTAGAAAATTAGATTTTCTTTAAAGGACATTTGTATTTCTGATATCGATTCGTTTCAGCACGTCGATGATACTTTACGATGTTATCTACAATGAAAGAATTACTTTCTCTCCGTGAATATTTATGTTTCTAATCGACACCACGGATAACGTAAACTACATGAATTATATATGCATTTAACACATGTCGGACATTTGTTCAATTAACTAGATCGATCGATTTACACACAAAAAAAAAAAAAAAAAAAAAAAAATAACAAAAAAAAAAAAAAAAAAAAAAAAAAAAAAAAAAAAGGTAGGCGAGTAGAAGGGTGCAGACGAAAAAAGTCGAGCGAGAGATGAAATGAAGAGAGAGAGAGAGAGAAAAAAGAAAGAAAATAGATGAAAGGGAGAGTTTCGATTTCTGTCCACGAATCTCTCTCTCTCTCTCTCTCTCTCTCTCTTTCGTGTCTTCTCGAAATAGGGCTACTACACATTGGTGAGCCACTCGTTCAACGGCCACGGGATCCACTTGAAAAGTGCGCGGTAACTCCGCCAAAAGGGGCATGAATCCTCGAGCGTGCCGGCCGTGACATGACCTGTCCTAACTGGACGGATCTGGTGTACCGTGCACGGGCTTACCGGTGGTGTGCTCACCTCTGCACGATCACACTTCACTTTGGCTTGCTTCCTTTTGCCTCTCTCTCTCCTCTCGTTTCGGCGTGCTTCTCCCACCTCCAGGAGGAGGCTCGCTCACCTTCACGTCCCTTCTTAAACGACGCGAGGTTTCGCCAACCGGGCCTCCAGCTTTTACGATTCAAACTGGTATATCTCTCTCGCCTTCCTTTTCATCCCTACTACCGTGGTACACGGCCGAGCGAAGTCGAGCGCGTTTGGTAGCGTTGTAAACAGTCTGGACGCGCGAGTGACCCCGATGCGATGCCGCTCGCGATCCTAAGGCTGGATCAGTCTGCTTTTTGACGGCCAAGTGGAGTAATTGACAAAGTGTAAAACTTGGACCAGAGAGAAACAAAGCATAAGGAGTGTTTATGACACAAGGAAGATGCACGAGCTTTCGTTCATACATTTCGGACAAATCGTTTAAATCTTTCAAAATAGCGAGATTTCGATGAGAAATTTAAAGTACGAATCACCACGTTGGTCAGTTTCTAGCGTTAAGGTTCTAGAAATTTTAGAAATTGGATTTTTACAACTACGAAAATTTGTTTCGATAGTTGGCGTTGCAATTTTATCTTCGTGGCACGAATGTCTCAAATTTTTCTCTCAACGACATGATATTTGAATAATCTTGAAAGCACGTTGATTTGCTCATCGATCGTTTTCAAAAAACCTGCTGTTGCAATTTGTAACGTAAAGTTTCAAAGGATTCTTGCAAGTATGTGTATTACTAAATACGTAAAAAATGTATCGATTAAAAGATTGAAAATGTACCAGATAAAAAGGCAAAAGACAAATAAAAACTATATCAAGATCAATTCCTGATCCTTGTTTAACTATAAAATCAACTAAATAGCTTGTATTCTATGTAATTAACTTTTTTTAGTTCGTACTAGAGTGTCACGTGTAATAATAGAGTATGTGTATAAAATAATTGGTTTGCTCGTTAGAAATTCAAACACTCGATATAATGTGTTTCCTCCTTTTCCGAAGAAAAAAAAAAAACTGTAGGAGCATAATCTCCGAGTTGTAGACAAGTATCGAGTCGAGAGTAAAAGAGATTCTTTAATACGTGAGGATTTAATACGTATTGAAAAATTTTTTAAATCTCCTGCATCGATGCAACCCTATGTCTCGATCATTTCCTCAGAACATTGCATCTCGTCATTTGAATTATTAATTCTTCACGTGTATCCGTCTCTGTGCTGTACACCTTTTATTTTAGAGTTCTCTATAAATAGAAATCAAGGGGTGCAAGGTGATCAAACTTCGTATCGATTCAACCTACGTTCAACATTTACCTAAAACTTCGTAACAAAGCGTTTACAAACGAACTTCGTTACACCGAACAGACGCAAAGCAGTACGCTTGAACGCGAGTGCATTTGTTAATTTATTGCACGCTCTTCGCTCATCGGTATCAAACTTTTCCTAATTCCACGCACTCGAAACTGTCAGAGCGTCTACATTATCCCCCGTAATTGCACGACCAGCCACCGAAAAATTTGCAACACTTCAGAAACGTTTTCAAAACGTTTCTGAAGTGCTGCTCGCGGCACGATTTTCTCCAACTGAAGTTTTCCACGCGCGGCATTAAACATGTGAAAAAAAAAAAAGTAGTTCAAACATAAACGACCTTAATGTACGGTTCTAACTTTAGGATTCCCGCTAGAGCATTTTTATCGATCACCCTCGACTTTCTTATAATCGCGGACGTCGTTGTTCCTTGGGTTTCGCCCTTTTGTTTATCGTTCGCGTCAGCACCGGAGAAGATTTATTTTCGAAATTTTATCACCTGATAACGCAATCACGGCCAGCGAAAGCCTGGCCCCGTAACACGTCGTCTTGGCGCAACGTTAACGATCAGACGAGTTCGCAAATTTGCTCGACAACGACAACGCGTTAACGAGAGGGTCGCTGCTAGGCGCGTAAATACTTTTCAAGCTCATTAAGTGCACACTGAAGAGAGGAGGAGAGAGAGAAAGAGAGAGAGAGAATGACAATTTTCGCGTTGTTTCTCCACCGACCTATCGTCCGTGCAAAAACACGCTTACGTTTTCAACGTTAGCGCCGAGGGTTCGCTCGCCGAGCTGAATTTTAAATTAGATAAAAAGCGTAATCCAAAAGAACGTTTATAACTATCCCGTATAGAGTGTGTGATACGCTATAAAGCGCGAAATAACAGTTCACTTTTTCTTTTCCTTTTGTTTCGTTATCTCCAAGTTGCTACGTTGCAACGCTTTCTTTTCTCTCTCTCTCTCTCCGAGGTTGAAAATAAAACCGCCGGTGGTGTAAGTTACTAAAAACTTGGTCGTCCTTCAACGCAGTGAAATTACATTGAAAGATAATGGGATTAATGCACATGAATCGTTCATTGAATTGAAACGTAAAGAAGCTATGATAATGTTCTAACGTTTATTTTGGTTTGGTGTCTTCTTATGATACGATCGAGTCGTGTGAAAATAAGTCGTTATTTTATGGATTATAATGGGTAATGAAATAATTGGGAACTTTATCAGAGGTGAGGTTGGTCGGTTCAACTTCAGGGAGGTTTCAAATAATGCGCAGGAATTATTCAACGTAATAGATCTACGAAAAAACATCGTGAAACTGACATTTGAATGAATTTGAAATTTGTATCAAAGAAATAAAGATAGATCTAGAAAATTTCATCCACCACGTGAAAAAAAAAAAAAAGGAAAGAGAAAAAATAATTACGCTCGTTAATGAAAATAACTTCCTTGAACGAGGAACGCTCGTCTAAAATTTGTATTTATTAATAAAAAAAATAAATAAATAAATAAATTTCACGAAATCTCAGCGAGAAATTGCTTCGCTCGCTCTGATAATTCTAGAGCCGACGTCAAAGGTAAATAATTACACTAATTAGCGCAAATAACAACTTTTTCGAAACAGCCAACGAACAATCAAAGAAACAAACGAAAAGAGCGCAAAATCTCTCTGAAAAAAAGAACAAACAAATTAATTAATTCTAGAGTCAGAATCAAAGCTAAACAATTACGCTAATTAACGGCTTACGAAAATAACAGCTTGTCAAAAATCCTGAAAACGAAATTCGCAACGATTCCACTGAAAAATGATTTCGCTAGGCAATTCTTAGTATAGAGTTGAAGCCAACTGGCTGCATTAATTAACGGGAGTAACCCAATTTTTTTTAAGTTACAGCACCGATATAATAATAATAATGTAATAATAATAACATAAAATTGTAATAATAATAATAATATAATATATTACAATAATATATTATATAATAATAATAAAAATTATTAATAATATATTATATAATAATGATAAGAACACGAAATTGTAAATTGTACAAAAATAAATTCTGAATAACGATTTCTACTCTGTCCATTAGCGAAAGTAGTAATTTTTCAAAATGATTGAACCATCTTCGAAAGAGCGAGAGAAAACACGCGTATCATTGACAACGACGGAAAAATACGAATCGATTCGTTAACGAGCCCCTTGTACGCACATACCGGGACACGCGAACGTACTGAGCGAATTAGCCGCATCAACGTAATCACAGGACACCGCGCGCCGTCGATTACACTTACCGATCGTAATTATAACACGTGGAGAGAGCAGACTGTGAAGTTTGCTTAACGGTCTAGCCTGCCGGCCGACAGTAAATCCAACGACAACGTGAACGTTTCATCATGCAGCGCAAAAACTGAACGGCATGTAAACGGCCGAATCGATAAATCTGTTGCGATAAGAGGACGGCGTTACAACTTCACCGTTACTCATACGCGGCGTACGCGCCGCGCACACGCACACACGCGCGCGTGTAACAACAACAAGAGTATGAAAAAACTTCCGTTAGCTTCCTTAAACGGGCAGGTGAAAGAAACGATAGCGAGCGCCTCGGCGGCGCAAACCTGGCTTTTTAATTTCCCATTTTCCCGCGCTCGGTACGTCTCTTTTTCTGTTCCTTTTTTGTTCTCTCTCTCTCTTTGCATTTTTTAACATTCCCCCCCCCCCCCAAACCACCGTGCGAAATTTTGCGATCTCGACGATCACGCTGGGAACGAAATCAAATCGCGATTCCGATCGGATGGCTGTTGCTTTAGCAAATAATAATTTGCCGTCCGGATGGCTGCGCGATTTTTTTCCCCCTTTGTTTCCTCGCGTTTCCTCGTGTTCTCTTGTGCTTCTTTTTTCGTTACTTTGGTCTAATTGGGGATTTTACAATTGACTAATTAACGGAGTTGACGCTGATTAAGGTCCAGACGATAATTCGCATTGTACGATAGTAATTTGTTACACGTTACTTGCGTTTCTTGAAATTTCGCGAGACTGTGAAATCTGGGGTGAAAGACTTGATTTCAGATGGAACGTCGAAAAGTAATGGAGCGTTAAAATAATGGAGTGTTATGAAAACAGCAGTGGAAAGCTCAAAGATGTAAAAATAACGCCGTTTAAATGTTAATATCGTTCCATGTTTAGCACGGCTTTCTGAAAGTTCTGTTTAAAATAATAGAAACTGTTTGATAATACCATTTGGAGATCGATATGTACACGGTAAAATAATACCAAATCATTACTCAAGAGAGATCATTATGAAAATTGCCGTGGAGACAGGATAAAAAAATTACGAAGAAATATATTTAAAAGATTTCCAATTTCCAACCAACATCACTATAGAGAGACAAATGGGTCCAGGAGACGCTGGACATTAAAGCCGTCGGTTCTGGTCGAGCAATTTCACTTTTGTCGGCAGCCGAATTACTCTATCCCCTTAAACGCGGCGCGACGAGAAAAGCTTCGAAAGTCGAAAGTCGGTCGCAGTCGCGAGCTTGAAAAGGGATAGGGACACAGCCGCCTTTCTGTGGCTCGGCGACGCCGCTGGAAATCCAGTTTCCCTCTGCGAGCAGAGCAAGAGCAAGAGCAAGAGCAAGAGCAAGAGCAAGGGAGATAAAGAAAGGAGGTGAGAAACGGTGAAAAATTTTCTCAAGCTCCGAGAGAAAAGGCTATCCTGTTTTTTTATTCTCTCTCAGACTGAAGAGGCATCGTTTGACCACAGTGGATTTACTCCGTGGTGACTGAAACAGCGGAATATCGCTGTTGTTTCAAAAATAAAAGGACGAGAAAAAGGGGAAAGAAGGTAGACGCATCGGAATCGGGAGGGTTATCGACTGAAATCGAAAGAAACGCACGCGAGCCCCAGGTTGACCTCTTGTGCTAGCAATTGGTTCGCGGACCATAACGAGTGACCAAACCGTATAATTCGTCGCTTTCTTCTTGAAATCGTCGGTATGATATATAGAAATTATTGAGAAGTTATAAATTTATTATTTGTTTCGCCTGGGTTATACTTAACTATACTTAAAACTGAGAAAATATTGCAATTTTGCAACAAAAAATTCAGCGCAAGAGGTTAAACTGGGACAGACATTAGACAGCGATACAACGAAGTTGATCAGCCAATGAAAATGGGCTAATATTTTAATCCCTTGCGCTGGCAATTGGTTCGCGGACCATAACGAGTGACCATAACGAGTATACAATAATTCGTCGCTTTCTTCTTGAACTCGTCAGTAAGATATATAGAAATTATTGAGAAGTTATAAATTTATTATTTGTTTCGCCTGGGTTATACTTAACTATACTTAAAACTGAGAAAATATTGCAATTTTACGACACACAAAAGAAATTCTCGACGTGCGTGGCACGTCATTCGAGCGCAAAAGATTAAACCAGCCGTGGGATTTAAGATGCTTTCAAATCGCTTCGAGCCTGTTTGCAGTGAAACTTCTCTCTTTCGTGCGAACCTGTCGGGGACAAATAGTTTATACGACTAATTAGAGTTTCGATAATGAGAGTCCGCTGACTCTACTCTTTTAGCTAGCAATTTTTCGTTCGTACATCGACTTGGCCGAAAAGTAATTGCGTTTTTCTCTCGTACAGACGGATATGTACATACGTAATTAACTTCATTTTAAACCATTAATTCACTGCGTATGTAATCTGATACCTGATTGTTGGAGCTTGCTTTGGGAAAAGAAAATGGACGATCTCGTTAACGATTGTTTGTAGGACGTCGATTGCAAAACGGGGAGGATCAAAATATTTTGCTGTACTGTCTCTGCGTGCAAGCTCGTAAAAATATTCAGTGCGAGATGCTTGTTGTAACGATCGATGGACCAAGTGTGTTTCTACCACTTTTTTTTTTCTTTTTCTGCTTACGTTAATTAAAAATCAGCAGAGGATCGAGAATTCCAAGAACGTTCGGCTTTGAATCGCGTTCGAATTTGTCGTCAAGTATACACAATACTGACTCGAAGCGATTCGGAGTGTCTCAAATCCCATTACTGACGATCCACTGCTACCCTGCGCGCCCAGACAGTTCGAGAATCGAAAGGAAGAGACGGAAAGAAAAAAAAAAAAAAAACAGAAAAGAAAAGAAAAGAAAAGAAAAGAAAGGAAAAGAAAGATATCAAGAAGTAGCTTGGGGCTCCTCCCACTCTCGAGATCTCGGCTTAGCGACGAGAAAATAAGAACGAAAAGGGGCGAGAGGAATTAAAAAACCATGAAAGTACCGTCTATGCCAATACGATCGAATAATACCCCTCCCGTCCCCCCCTTGTACTTATTTCGTTTTCTCCGGAGGAGAGAAATTTCAATCTAGAGGCACATCTTTCCTCTTTTTGCCCCCTTTCTTTTTTTCTTTGAAATCACAATTTGCAAGTTCGATCATCTTCCCTGTCGGAGGGGGGGGGGGGGGGAGATTATCCACTCGGCGAGATAGGGAGGATAATTTCGTTTTCGCGATTAAAACTGAAAACGGCGGCTCGATCGCCGGGGCGGGAAGACGAAGTCGCGCGCCAAGTCAGGGCGCGAAAAATTCGATATTTAACGTGGGGGTGGGTGGAGGGGGGGGGGGACAGGGCGCGCACAGGGTATTAACGGTTTTTCAATAAGTGGACAAAAATATCCGAGAAAGTATCGGACCGGAGAGAAACTATGTGTGTATATTTACTGCCTGGCTCTCGTGGCAGGCCGGAGCGAACGGCGTATTAAAAACGATCGGTGTTTTCAATTAACACAAATTTCACACGAGAGCGTCTCGACCATAGAGCCGCCGCCGCCGCTGGCCAGTGTGTATCAAGATTCACCGGGCAATTTATTTCGCTGCTACGCGAATGCGAATGACCGGGCAGAAGCTCGTGAACACGAGCACCATCAATGTTAAGAGCATCTTAACACAGACTGATGATGAGAATACGTGGCCCGTTGCATGTAGCTGTCGCTTGGTGCTCGTCGTTCCCTCCTAGTACACCGTATCCGTCGTCGGTGTGCATCGCCGAGGCCAGTTACGGTCTCTGCGAACGCCTGGCTGTTTCATTATGCGTGAGACACACCGAGCGGATACGATTCGTACCAGGGAGACTGGCCGTTTAACTAGTAGGGCCGTTTTGAATATTGGTTACGAAGTATCTCTCTCGAGTCGATCGAGCGATTTATACGTACGAGAAGCGAGACAGGAACAAGCGGCAACGGCACGAAATCGCTCCGCGATCGCGCGGATAGAAACGATAAAAACAATTCACGTGAAACGCGAATATGTAAAGAACGGTTGCTGGCCCCCGCTCCGTTCGGGCGCGTGCATTTGCAATTATCGTGGCGATCGCCAGCGAGATTCCAGCACGTTTCGATGGGCAATCGATCGGAGCGCGGCCGAGCAGCTGCGAGCGAGCTCTAGTTACTTCGAGCACCGGCGAACGAGAGAAGCAGAAGAAGAAGAAGAAGAAGAAGAGGAGGAAGAAGAAGAAACGAGCCTAGAGGAGCGCGTCAAGGAAACGAAAGAGAGAGAGAAACAAAGAGAGTGGCGAGCAACGACGAGAAATGGACGTACGAAGGGAATTGAAGGAGAAGGAGGAATAAAACGGATGAACCAGGGAGCGTGGTTGAGCCGTGACGAGTCGAGAGGAGGAAACAACAGGCTACAAGCCAGCTGAAAGAGAAAGAGAGAGAGAGAGAGAGAGAAGAAGTTTGAGACAATGTAGGCTCTCTGTTCGCGCGTATGCAATCCGTCGACACACGCGGCGGGTTTGATCGCGATATACACAGATCGCGGCCAAGAGGAGAAGGAGGAAGCCAGTGTGCACACACAAATTCCGGGGGGTGGGCTTGTCTGGATCCGACTAGTAGTCTCCGGCTGCACGTTTTTCGAAATATAGGAAAGTTATGAAATATCGTGAGCGCCGTGAAACTTTTAATGCGAGGTCCGGTGGCTGCCACCCCGCCCCACCCCTCCCGCCCCCTTCTTCACCCCTTTCTCGCTCTCTCGTCGACCGCCTCTCTGTATATAGAATACACCTGGCCGTATAAGCCAGAGGCCCCTACTACCCTCTGCTGTGGCAGCAGCATGGGGTGGCGCGGGTAACTTTTTTATTAAAAAAGTTTTTCGAAATAAAAATCAGACGCTACCCCTGGCGGGGATAGACACGCGACCCTCCTCCTCCTCCGCCTCCTCCTCCACTCCCTGCCACCTCTTGCTCGTACACCTACGTTCGCTCAAGAATATACAGTAGGCAAGGTTGCTCTGCCTCGCGCAAGTTTCCGCTCCTATGCGCCGACTCTGGCGTATTAGGAACGTGCACGCGTCTCTGTTCGCAAAGGCAGGATTTTCTACGAACGTCTACAGTGAAGAAACTCCATTTCTATGAACCGGTTACGGGACAAATAGTTTTTATGCAACGTACAACGCGTGTTTCGTGTCAAAGATCTCTGACGTGCGTATGTTGACGAAAACGTTGACACTTGTGGATTGTTTCGCTGCGACGCGCGCCAGACAATGTCCAATGTCGACTTTTTCTTCTCTGCGTTTTCGCGTATCGACTCCGGAACGCGTATATTTTTAGTTTAAACGCGAGAACTGCAACTCGGATACGTGAATTTCGCGGTCAGAGACAGAGGGAATTGTTACAACCAGCTTCGTGCTACTTGTTGAAACATTTGTTAAAATGTTGCGAGGCTTTTGGAGACAGACGCGAGCATCGCGAGAAAGGCCAACGTTTCTCTCTTACGGAAATAGATCTGGCCTTTATCGGGCTAGCGCTTGGCATTTATCCTCGGCGAGTAGTAAACGCGAAAGTAGAGAGATCGGGCCGATGCAAATAACATCTTCCCTGGCCCGATACAGTCGACGTCCGAAACAAACAACCCACTCGAACGAGTCCGGCCGGCGAAACCGTCGTCCGGAGGCACCTCCTCCCTTTTTGATATGGGTCAACCGAAACCGCGGCACCCGCGAACGTTCGCGATCCTCATCCCCCAATGGTGTGTGTTGTCGGCCGTTCGCCCACGAGCCGGCCAGTGTGTTTCCCTCGGTCTCGCGCGCGCGCGCACAGACGATACCAACTGCACACACGCGTGTGCACGTGCAAATACACACACACACACACACACACATGCGCGCAGCGTAAGAATGCGCGCGCGAGGGGGAGAGAGAGAAAGGGGGTAGGGAGAGGGAGGGAGAGAGGACGCGAGAAGCGTGCGTACAATCGGAGAAACTGCGAAAGCGACGGCGTCGTACGGCGGAGGGTATCCCGGCCAGCCAGGAGGAAGCCGAGGAGCAAGAGGCGGAGGCGGAGAAGGAGGATGAAGAGAACGGAACAGGAGACGGAGGAGAAAGAGGCGGAGGAGGCACAGAAAAGCGGAGGTGGCTCGTTCGGGGGATCTTTATCAAAGTCAACGCACGCCGGTCACCATGGCAACGAAATTGGATTTTTTTTTTCGAAGTTTTTTCGGCCCTTCTCGCCGGCGCCCATTCCCGAAGGGGGCGAGAGAGGAGATGGAGGCTCGACGGAGGAGATGGCGGTGGCAGCGGCAGCGGCAGCGGCGGCGGCGGCGGCAGCGGCGGCGGCGGCGGTGGCGGCGGCAGTGGCGGAGCAGGCAGAGGGAAAGTGGTAGGAGAGATCGGAGGAAAAGAGAAAAAGAGAGAGAAAAGGGGGAAGAGAGGTAGATAGATAGAGAGAGAGAAAGAGTATCGAGAAGGTCGGGGAGGCTCTGACGAACGGCGACCGGGGAAGCCAATAATTCGAATTGAGAACAGCCAATGGCCGTGCATCTGATTTTTTGTCGTATCATCGTCGAGGTCGTCCGCCCTCTCCCTAGCCCCCGCATTGCTCACCCGCCCCCGCCCGCCTGCCCCCGCCGCCCGTCGTGGCCCCGCGACGAAAGGGGCCGCTCTGCCTCGCTTTTTGTAAAATCTCCCATCTTCCACCATTGCCTCTCTCCACCACACACACACACACACACACACACACACACACACACATTGCTACCATCACCTCTGTCCTCCGTCTTCTCCTCCACCTCCACCTAGCTCCTCCGCCTCCACCTCCACCACGTCGTTCTAACTCTTCGTTGTCCTGGACTCTCCTATGGTGTTTTGCTGGATATACACACCACAGGATACGTGCGCGCATAGGCCGGAGGTGCATCGTTCGCTGGCGTACAGCGGAGGAAAATGCCTCGGTGTATACGATACACCGACTTAGATGAGAAAACGTTACTAGTCGTAGTTCGCGATGCTCTAAGGATTTAGATTATTATTTCGACTTTTATCCTTAAATGCATTATCCTTTCTACAAATCGGTGGAAACTACTTTTCACGTTCTCATCGTCGTACACTTTTGAAATTATGCTTATAATTGAAATTTCGCGGAAAACCACTCATGAAAGACCTCTCGCGTACGAGCGTAATGAAACAATTTCTCGGTATCAAGCCGACTAGAAGTTCAGGAAAAATGCGCGGGAGCTAGATCTCTCGACAGCGAATTCGATCTCTCGGACAGCAAAGGCAACACACTCGAGTAACCCAGAGCATGCGAGGGAAGGATTCTAACC
Source organism: Frieseomelitta varia (assembly GCF_011392965.1). NCBI lineage: Eukaryota > Metazoa > Arthropoda > Insecta > Hymenoptera > Apidae > Frieseomelitta > Frieseomelitta varia. The sequence goes on from NW_025109971.1 coordinate 311,654, forward strand.
TTCGGCGACCATCGTCAGACTGAATCGACACACTCACATACATACATGCATACATGCATACAAACATACACACGTATGCATACGCAACCACATGTTACAGAGGAGCATCCTCTGCAGAAGAATCGTCTGCAAATAGATGAGGAGACCACTCGGTAACAGCGGTCCGTATTTAACCGCGTGAACTTTCATTATGATTTCAATGACGTCCAAGGTAACGCTATATGAACCGGGCCAAATATAAATGGCCCGTGATATTATAAAAATATGCGGATCCGCGAGAGATTGGCCCGCTTCCGTGTGTTCAAAGATACGGACTAGGCCACGTCCTTCGGACCTCCAGACCCGAGGTTAAATCCGGTCTCCTCTCTCGCTAAAGGCAACCAGTCGAGCAGACGGCCAGAGTGGGCTCGTCCCTTTTCGGAATCTCGCGAATATCGCGTATACCCGAAGTCAGTCACGTACACACACACACACACACACAAAAATACAGAGAGATACACATGCCGACATTCGCCCGCCTGTTCCACCGCTTCCTCCTCTCGCAGTCCCCTTCCAGAGGCCAACGGTTGTAGCGGCGCGAGTTCAAAGCTCGAGAGCGGGAAAGAGTGCGGGAACTTCCGGTGCAACGATCCAACGAGTCGGGCATTCCGCGGCGGCGAAGTTCGAGCCCAGGCTCGGGCCCGAGGCTCGACTCTTAATGACGCCAGAATCAACGGCGGAAGTGTGCTTTAGAGTTCTCGAGCACGACTCGAAGCGATCGAGCCGAACTCAGAGAGAGAGAGGAGAGATCGCGTTGTTTGCCTCGTGAAGCCGTTTCGTAAACAGCTGCCCGATACTGGTTTCGCGATGTTCCGCGTTCTCTCGAGAGCTCGAGCGTCTTCTTTGGCGGCGAGTAAATTTCGAGAGAGAGATAGAGAGAGAGAGAGAAAAGGGGAGGGGACGATCAGATCGAATCGAATCGGGGTTTTAACGCGCTCGAGAGAGCTGAAGAGAGGAAGGATTTTTTTGAAAAATATTTCTCCACTCGTTTAGGTAGAATTAAATCTCGCCGTCTTGAAATTTTGCACTTCCACGTGTTTGTAAACAAAAATGTTTCTGCGCGTGTAGAATCGTGCTTGAAGAATTGAACTTGCGTGGAAGTATGACGAGCGCACATATTTCGAAATGATTTTTGTTAGAAAAATGCCATGACTCACACGTGCGTCATCTCTCGGCTGTGGAATTATTTTTTCTATCGCGCAGCCGGTTCGCACACTATATGCATCGTTAATTTTACATGTTAGCAACTGTGCTCCATTATTCAAACATCCTAATATTCGAACGTTATATCAGAGAATGTCTGTAAGTAGAAAATCGCATGTTACCGGCAGATATCCAGTCCCAGTGATACAACGTTGAGATATTAAGATATCCGGACACTCGAATAGTAAAATATTTTTACGTGACGTTAAAACCAACCGTATTAATTGTAATTTACATTAGAACTACCAAAATGGTCAAAATGATCATTTGAATAGTTTTGCTGGATACTTTATAGATATGAAACAGTGTATTTTTTTGGATACTCTAATGATTCTTCGTAAAATACATAAATAAAAGTTTGTATTTTATCATAAAGATTTTCTGTTTCTTTTATTTTATCGTCTCTAAACGGAAAATTTTATGCTTCAGTCATCGATAGTTCTATGTCTTTTTTCATTGTAACTCAAGAACTAAATTGATCTCAGCGAGTGATCAATTAGTTTCACTATTATTAGTTTCTTATACGTGACAAAATATTCTGCAATTTAAATGACTGTATAATTGAAATAATTAAATTAGATGCACGTATATCTACGTAATTATCTATCCACTCAAGCACAGAGAATATTGATTTTCACAAAAATATCTGCACTTTCTCAGCAAACCACGAAAAAAGAGAATCCAAGTCCATCGAATTTCCAATGTTAACCACTTGCGCTGGCAACTGATTGCGGGCCATAACGAGTGACCGGACCGTATACAATACAATATTCGTCGCTTTCTTTTTGAACTCGTCGGTATGACATCACTGGATAGAAATTATTGAGAAGTAATAATAATTTGTTTTGTCCGGGTTATACTTAAATATATTTAAAACTGAGGAAATATTGCAATTTTGGGACAAGAAATTCTCGAATAGTGTTAAATAGCGCGGTAGTTTAGCGTCGTTGAAAAAAAAAAGAAAGAAAAAAGAAAAGACAGGAGAGAAAGAGAAAGAAAACTATCGCCAAAAGAGCTACCGTACCCAGTCGGCTGAGAGAAGGATTTTGAAACGTGAAAAAAAGCGTAGCGAACAACGGTGGCCGGAGTTATCGCGAGAGTAAGATATACGCTATTGATCGGTGTTAACAACCGGAAGTAACACGATACGCTATTGACACGAGATATAAATAAGAAGGGGGCAAGGTGGCAGCCGCGCGTGGTTCGCGAGAAGCCTTTGCATCGGAGCCAGGACGACGCGATTACGCGCTCCCGGGCAATCTCGGCCGTTTTTTAAATTACGCCGTAAATTACACGGCATCGCGTGAGTATCCCAAAGTATTTAATAAGCGTGTATACGCGTTTGTTTATGCGCCGAGGAGGCTTCCCACTACCGCCATCCCCTCCACACCTCTTCTCACTCTCTTTCTTTCTTTCTTTCTCGCTGTTTCGCCGCAGCGCTATCGATCCAGAAAAATCCTGTGAACCGAAACGCGGAAACACGCGCGCGTATGCGTGTGTGTATGCGTCTGTGTGTGTGCAACGACCGATGATCGCGCGCCGCAAAAACACGGCCCGCCGAGAGGATTCCGCTCGATATTTTATGAATCATGGAACGCCGCGCGGACATTGCACGGCATCCTCGACGCGCATTATTCGTGTCAACCATCTCTACCCACGGGGCACGTACAGAGAGAATCTAGTCTAGTTGTTATTTCATAGTGGTCATCGTCATCGTCGTAATCGTATTCCCCGGCTATACTACCGTGACAATCGATCGGCGTTTTTGTTTCTGCTACCACTTCGCTCGTGTCTTCCGCGTTAAATATAATTACGATCGAATGACGCGTTTGAAATAGAAGAAAAAAAGGAAAAAGAGATTAGGAGGAAACGAGAGAACACGCGGATGAAACTTATAAATAAATCCTAGACAGGTTCGCGTAATACGTGGTATGCTGTGTGATATGTGTGTATGTGTGTGTGATGTTGCTCGTTTGCATACCGATCAGAGAGACAGAGAGGGTTAATGATTATCTGGAAATAGTTGTATAATCGCGGCGACGCTTGACGTCAGTGTAATCTCAATGGCATAGAACACAGTTTTCCCCGGGAGCGATATTGGCTGGTTGGAGAGCGCAACCTGGCCGGGATTTTTCGAAGAATCGGTCGCGGTCGTTAAAATGCAACAGGTTTTCGAGACCGGCCGGATGGATTCGAGTTCTCAATCCGACGAGAGCATTCCTCCAAAGAGTAAAGCCTCCTCTCTCTCTCTGTCTCTCTCTCTTGATCTATCTATATTTCTCTTTCTCTCTCTCTCTCTCTCTCTTCGTTTGCGCCACACCAGCCTCCAGATGACCCGTGCCTTTTACAATTTTACTTCGAGTTCGCCACGCTTAATGAGAATAACAACGATGGCCGTCAAACGCCACCGAGAATAGAAGCGTTCTAATTTAGTACTGCAACCTTTCCCACTGTCCTAGAAATTCGTAAGTACTTGCGTTCCTCGTGCTTTCCTCTCTTCCAGCGTTACGTAACGTTTTCGCATGTTTCCCACGCGCGATACTTTTGAAATATTTTCTTCTTTTTTCTTTTTCTTTTTTTCTTCACGTCGAGTCTGGCGTATTATTCGCGGGCCAAGCTATGTAACGATCGTGTACAGTGTAAAGCGATCGTCGTTGACAGCTCATAAAATCCTGGCAGCGGTATGCGCGATACAATGACCCAGCATTTCTGCTGGCAGACAGACCTCTCCACTGTGAACAATCGACGATAGAAGGTGTTGCACAATTCTATACGAGCAAGAAAATCGATCGGTCGGTCGATCGAGAGAATCAAATGTAGACGTGCGTAAATACACACGTTCCGCCGCAATTTTTTCACAAGATTATCTTCTTTTTTACACCTCCTCCTCTTCTTCTTTTTTTTTTTCTTTTTTGTCTACCGAGAGCAAATTTATTACACGAGAAGGAGGCAAAGTGTTCGATGAACGTATTATTATTCATGAACTATTACAACCGTGTGTAATTGGAATCAATTACATCGATACGCGTCGTTGAGCTTATTACATTCCGACATACATCGAGCGAAACTTACGTTCCACTATATATCGAATTGACTCGAGATAAAATCTGTCAAGAAGAATCTGAATTCTCGTAATGTACGTAACAGGTAGATAATTTTCTATGGCAAACGCCACAACGAAAGCAAATAGTTTTCTACTACGAGAAAATTCATCAAGATTTAATCTTATCCGGTTTGCCGGAAAATAATTTCCTTTCGAAGATTATAGCGTGGGAAAAACGAAGCCCGAAAAGTGCAAGGAGGAAATAAAATTGAAATTTGTTTGGCTGAGAAAAACAAAAAAAAAAAAAAAAAAAATATCCTCGTCCCTTCGGTTTAATATTCATTGTATAAACGAGCGGAACTTTCATCGAAATCAGCGTAGCGGATGTTCCCTAGTAAATCCTTTGAATAAATCTGGTCACGTGACTATTTATCAGTCGGCAGCATCGACTGGGGAAGAGAAAAATCGAATCCTCGACCAATCGATTCGCACAGCTGGTTTTCCACGACGCGCACGTACGCATGGAGAGATAGAATAAACGAGTTCCGGGCGTGTGTGCGTGTGAGTGTGCGTGCGTGCGTGTGTATGGGCCACGTACCACGCGGCCAAGCAATGGGAATGACGCTCTCCTCAGTGCCACTGATACTACTGAATGAACTTTGACATCGCCTCCGCTCGCATGACTAATACGAATTTACTGTGCAATCCACTGTTACTAATTATCTTTGTTCTTTCTTTTATGTCGTTTACATCGCTCGAAACTCTCACTGTGGAAAAATATCATCGATATATCTGGGGTGGAGCAATGCGAAATTTGAAATTTCATTAACCAGCCGCGTGAAATATATCGACGAAAGAAAAAAAAAGAAAAGAAATTGATGTACTTCGAGTTAAAGACACTAACCGAATATCGAGCAAAATTTCAAGCTTTCAAACGTAATTGTGATAATCGAGCCTCGTGTAACCGAGTTAATGAAATTTCGAAAGCAGACAATAACGTTCAAGTGTTTGAATACTTTCCGTACTTTAAACACAGACTTCGTTATACTCCGTTCGGTTTAAACACGAATTTTAGTTACCGGATAATTAACCTCGTTCAAACAACGGGATAATCAATTTCGTTTCGGTGACGCGCGAATCGAATTCGACCTACGCCGCTTTATAGGCAAATTCGGCTGGAAAAGATTCGCAGGGAGTAAGAACCGTACGAAGTTCTGTGTGAACGCAACGAGCGTACGCGTAGCGTAGGTTCGAACGCACGTGTGTAAGTCTGTCAAGCTCGCCCCCTTCCAACAACAGCCGGCCCCCCTCCCTTCGCGTCTCTGACGAAACTCCCGACTCCATTGGTCCGACCCTTGCCCTTCCCCGCGCTTCCGCAGACGACTCATTCCATTCAGTCACCCGTACGAATTCGACGCTACCACGCTACGACCACGCCGCGTGCTCTCTTTCCTTTCTCACTCTCGCGCGCCTCGCGTTTCCCTTTCTTCTCTATCGAGCGTAGTTTTACATCCGTCCCTCTCGCTCCGTGTTGTGTGTTGCCCGCGACTCCGTCTCGATCTTTCTGCCACTCGATACGTACACAACTGCACGCTCTCTCTTTCTGTTTCACCGCCGCGCGGCGCGCACACAACAACAGCAACAACAACAACAACAACAACAACAACAACGCCGCGGAGGAAATGTTCGCACAGTTTCTAACCTGACCTACGCGTCGCACGGCCAGGGGCGAGAGAGAGATCCCGGTGCAATGTCATCCTGTTAAGGAGCTCGCGTTTCTTTTTCCTCGCTCTTTCTTTCTCTCTCTCTCTCTCACGAATACATCGAAACGAATCCGTTTTTTAACCGGAGTATTGTCAAACGTGAGAACGTTTCCCGGCTGGCGACCATCACCACACCAAATACATAACGTTTCTCGTTTTTCGTTCGGATTTTCTAGAAAAGCAGAGACAACAAAGGAATATTGTTACGTACGTTGATACTCCGTCGAAGTTGCCTGTCAAAGCTGCACGAGACACTTCCGTGAAGGGGATATATATATATATATGTGTGTGTGTATATACGATCGACGACGACTCACTCCGTGGGTCCTCGGAAGTTTGGGTTAGGTCCGGACGTGAATCACTCGGCCGTTGTGCGTGTATCACGGGCCGGCACAAATTCGACTCGAACTACAAACGGGCTTTCTACGTTTCTCAACACACTTGGCACACAGCTCTTCGAAACTTTCTACGAAAGCACGCGCGCGAAAAAAAAAAATGTGTCGACGACGGTACGTCTGGACACGTCTGGTTACTCACACGGATATCTCGTTTTCGGCGCGCGCGTTTTCCAAAACGCGATCACGGATCGAACGGCGACATTCGACTGGCGTGTTTGACGTGTATCTCGCGTGAGAACGAACCTCGCGAACGAAGCGAGAGACAGAGGAACGCTCCAATTTCCGAAAACGGGGACCACGGTTTTCCAAAAAAAAAATAAAAACCGTGTTGTCAATGAAAGTCACTCTCTCAGCGGAGGAGGGCGCGCGCAAAAGAAAGATAAACCAGAGACAACAATATACACCGGGGTTTCCGCCGAGTCAGCGGCAAGATACGCTACAAAACATAGTGTTCAAGTTAAAATAGTCGACTATAGTCTCTTGAGGTCCGAAGAAGCTCGGTTGCCTTCGTCGCGCGCAGAGAGATGCGCGAGACCCGATGTTTCTCCCTCCCTTTCCCACTCCCGGCTCTACAACGTTATCCGTCTCGTACTCCCTCCTTCTTCCCTCTTTCTTCCTCTTCCTCTCGTCTTTTTCGCTCGCCGCGTAACCCCTCTTTCTCTCGCTCGCGCGCCGCTACTCCCGGTATACCCTTTTGTCCGGGAAGAAGAAACGGGCAGGTCGAGAGAACTCCGTGCCCTCCGTTGCGGTTTATATACGAACGCGTATATAAAATCGCAGCGGCGGACTGTTTCGACTTCTTCGCTCTGTACACGGGGCCCCGAGAGATCGCACGGCTCGCGCGCGGCTCGTAGCCGGAGAGATAAATAAATATCCAAGTAGAATTTTTGCGGAAAAACAATTCGTCGAACGAGCGATAAGAAAGGTCAGCGTTCGTTGGAGCAACTGGCGGAGCGCGATTCTCCTCTCCACGCCGCGCGACGGTTGGAAATTTAAGTAGACTCGATCGCGGGGAAGTCGTTGGCGCTCGTCGACGCACCAGATGTCACGTTTGACTCACTCTCTTTCTCTCTCGGCCGACGTAAATTTTATTGCGACATCGATGCGAACTCCGACGCGGAGAGTTCAATACACGCGAAACGATACCAACAATGCTCTCTATTCATTCCCTCGTCTATGTTGCGTATTTTTTTCTTCTTTCTTTCCTTCTCTCTCCCTCCCTCCCGAGAGCGGTCGCGCCCGAATACGTGAGATCGTTGAAAGGAGAAGCTGCGAGCACGTCCCCCCCCCCCCCCCCCCCCGAACACACATGCACGCGCGGATTCGCGGCCGTGCACGCACACCTCGTAACCCCACCTCGTCACATTTTCGACTTCCGTGCGTTGTGTGTACACACACGCGCGCACGCACGCACGTTACCCTCCCCGGACGAATATTATCACGCGTGTGCGAACGAGCGAGTTGGAGTAAAAGAGAGAAAGGGAAAGGGATAGGAGATAGAAAGAGAGAGAGAGAGAGATAGATAGATATAGATAGATAGACAGATAGATAGATAGATAAACAGTGAGAGAGGGGGGAGAGATAGAGAGAGAAAGGGAGAAACGAAGGAAAACAAAAAAAGACAAAGATGAGTCCAACTTCCGAGCGAGGAAAAAAAAGAAAGAAAAGAAACGCACGATAGAAAAGCGGCGGGTGGCGCGCGAAGGGTGAGCGCGTGCGGGCGCTCGAAAGGGCGCGAGAAAAGGGCACGTGTAACAACACGACGAAGGGCGGGTTCGCTCGTGGTCCTTTGCTCGCCGGTGTGAAAAGTGAAATGACAACACGCACTCTTCGCGCGTCGTTGATGACGTACTCTGACAACAGGGTACCCGTACAGCCTGGATACGATACTGTGAACTCGGCACGGTTCGTAGCAGCGCTTTTCTCAAGAGGGCGGGAGGCAGAAGAGAGTGAGTAAGTGAGTGAGTGAGTAGGAAAGAGAGAGAAAGAGAGAGAGAGAGAGAGATCCGAAAGAGGGAGGAGGACAGCGAGAAAGAGAGCGCACGCGAGGAAGAAGAACGCGAGAGGTCGGTCGGTGGTAGGAGATGCGGGAGGGGCCGGAATTCTCTCTGTTATAGATTAAAATTTTTTACGGGGAAGATATTGATTGTTGCTTTTTATTAATGTAACATTAAAGTGGCGCCGCAAAGGTGGGGGAAACTCCCGCCGGCGAGTCAGTGGCTGCCGATAGTGGGGAGAGGTTGTTTGGGGTAGGGATCGGGACTGAAGGTAGTAGGGTAGAGTAAACGACATAGAAAGAAACGGGGAAGGGGAAGGGGAAGTGAGGCGCGGGAAGACGCGTGGTGGGGCTGCTCCGCGAAGAGAGAGGAGAAGAGAAAAGCAAGAAAAGTAAGAACGACGGCCACCGCCGCCGCCGCCGCCGCCGCCGCCGCCGCTGCTGCCGCTGCCGCCGCGCCACGCCGCGCACTCTGGAAAACGACGGCAGGAGGAAGTAAAAAAGAAACGGCGGGGGAGAAAGAGAGGATTTCGCGAGGAGGCCAGACAAGGCGAGGCACGAAGGGGGCCGGGGTGGAGGTGGGGAGCGGGGGTCGGGTGATCCAGGCCGGAGGTTGGGGGTTCGAAGCGGCGGAAATAGTGCCATAAATACGAACATTTTTCGTAGCGTCTTGCAGCCCTGTTTTGACAATCATCCCCTCCATCGACCCTGTCCCTCCGTCGTGCAATTCCCTCTTTCTCCTCCTGCGCTCGCCGTCTTCCCTGCGAGACTATCCCCACTCCCTCATCTCCTCGACAGCCGCGCTTTTGGATCTTGAGCACGCGGATACACGTATATACGAGGAACAGCGAACGGCGGACAACGGACCCACCGTAGATGTGACGGTGGTGGCAACGGCGGTGGCGGCAGCGGCGACGGCGACGACGTCGACGACGACGACGACGGCGACGGCGACGCTTCGTTTTACGCCCCTTTACCTCACCTACCAGTCACCCTTTTCACTCTCTTCCTATCTTACTCTTCCCTCTCTACCTTGCCACCCCTGCCAGCCACCTATTCTTCTACTCACTTTGACATTTTTCGCGAGTTAAGGCCCGCTCGAAGTTCGCGGAAATCCATCTTGCGCTGGCTCGAAGGAGTACTACGTACCACTTTCTCACTCGCTCGCTCTGTTCCTCCATACCCTTCCCTCCAACGATCTCGTTTTCTCTCTTATACTCGGTCCCGAGCCCCCGAACTCCACGGCCGACACCCCGTCCCTCCTACGACTACGGCGGGCTCTTCCTCCTACTCCATCGTCTGCCTCTCTCTCTCTCTCTCTCTTTCATTTTTCTTTTTTTCTTTTCTTTTTTTCTTCGATTCTTCTGCCTCTCCTTTTTTCAGGGGGAGCGAACCGAGAGACGCGAACGGCGGATCGATTCTTCGTTTCGAGAGGTCTGCAACGAGAGGGAGGGTGAACGGGAGAGACAAGGGAGGAGAAAGGGGAGGAGGGGCGGGGGTGTACGTGTGGAATTCCACGAGGCTCGTAATTACCGAATCACCGATGCGTCGCAACGTAGCGCAACGCAACGGCGAACGACGATCCCGCCGGATAAGACGTGTACACAACTAATTTTCGGATCGTAAAGAAGCGGTACACGATCGAGTAATTGTCCGCTCGTTAATCATCGATAGATTGGTGTTGTGTTGTGTGCGTGACGGCGATTAATCGTCACGAGGCTCGCGGAGAAACTACTCGCGATTCGAGTTTCGTATTACACGAACGACGCGATCTGTATAGGTTGCGTGGCCTGTGTAACTCTGCACGCTGGTCTGTAACGTTATACCTTGCGCTCTACCACCACTACGTACAACTCTTGTCCATATTTTCTTTCTTTTTTCTTTTTTTTTTTTCACTTGCGGATTAATGCGTCTTTTACACCGAAAACCAAGATTTTCTCTTTTCGTTTCTTTTTCTTTTTTAATTCGCCGCTTGTATTTTATTATCGCAAACGAGCACATGCTCTTCGAGAACCTACGTCCAGATAAGAGCGAGCCAGATTAAAACTCGTCTTGATTCCGGTATAAATATAATAAGCTTCGAATACGCTACGGATCGGTGATATGATCGGTGTTGCCGGTGCGGGGTGTGACTTCCGGGTGGAAGTACAGGAAAGAAGCTCCACTCTCTTTGGGATTGTATTTCGTCGCGGTGAAGCGTCGGTGTCCCGTACCCGGCCCTCCCGTGCGCCACTGAAGCCCTACGGGGGATCGTTTCGAAGGGAAACGAAACTCCCTACACCGTCCAAATAACCATCGTCGTTGTTCGATCGGTTTAAAGCTCGTTTTGTCATCAACGCGAAATCCGGCAAGCCACGGATATAACACGCAACGTGCATCTTCCCAATTTTCACCCGTATAATACACGGAGCGATGGTTACGTTAAGACCGTTCTGTTCGATTAAGCAGGCAGACCGTTTGCCCTCTCTTCGGCTTTATTTAGCCTGCCCTTTCACCGGAAATAAATCCGCTAGTGACGCTTTTGCTCCATTATCGTAATAATTAGCGGATCATCTCGTACATACACGTACACGCGAAAGAAGAAAAAAGAGAGAGAGAGAATTACTGGGTGAACACGACAAAGCGTCAAGCGCACGCTGCACACGAGGCTTTTGCAAAAGAGAAGAGAAAAAAGAAAAAAAGGAAAAAAAAAAAGGAAAGAAAGAAGGAAAGTTACGAGCGGAAAACTCTTTTCGATGCTTCCGACAAAGCGAGACACGGGGGGAGGAGGGGGACCGGTGGCGTTCCATTTCTTCGAGGACAGGAGGACGCGCGTTTACCAAACGGCGCGACGTATCTTATCGCGTTACGGAAAGGAATTTTGATTAGGAGGCAGCTCCTTTCTTACCGGGCGACTCTGCAACGCGACTCGCCGCGTACGATTCTCTCTTTCCCTCTCTGTTCCGCGTTTTGTTTCGGAGTACCATGGCACCGGTGTAGTCGATCCGTTCGAAAGCCATGCGAATAGGAATCGTAGAAGTAAAAAAAAAGAAACAACAAAACACACAAAAAAAAAAAAAAACAAAAAGGTGCGCGGGACCTGGGAGGGAAGGAGGGATTTATTAAAGCGAAAAAACGATATCAGGGCGGCCTTCTGTTTTCTCGTTCATCACAGTCCTCGGCAGCGATATATTTTCTTCTTTCTTTTTTGAATAACGAGCATCATCGTTATGGCTTTCCCCCACTTGCCCCCTTCGGCGTCATACCGCCTTCTCCCTCGCCCCCCCCCCTCTCCCCCTATCAGCCTTCTTCCCTCGTCTTTCCGCCTTTCCACCCACCTCACCCCCTCCACTCCCTTTTGTTCGTTCGCAGCGAGTGAACCGAGTCCAGGTTTAATTCTCAAAGCGATAGCAATTTCCAGGCGCAGGAAAAAAGGAATAAAGAGGAGGGGGGCGGGGGGAGGAAGGGGGCGGCGGCGACGGTGGTGGTGGTGATGGTGGTGGTGGTGGTGGTGGTGGCGGTGGAGAAAAGAGTACCACCCCTCTGTCATATTCGATCGATCCCCGAGCTAAGCAATTAATCTATTTAACCTTTCTACTCTGCCGCGCCGGAAATAAAGGAACGGCCAAGGATTAAATTATTGCATACTTGAAATTCCGAAGGGATCGTGGAAACTGAGCGGCGGCGGCGGCGACGACGGCGGCGGCAGCGGCGCGGGCGGACGTTCGCGGAATTGCGAAACGGAGGGCTTTTAACGACGGGCAGAGAGACACGGGAGAGACACGGGAGACACACACACATACACACACCGCGCGCGACGATTATGAGATACCTTACCACCGAGAACACGAGAACACGGCGAGTTTCGCGTAACGTTTAGAGACTCGAATCTTGTAATCGTTGCGCCATTTCTCTACATCGTCGCTGCGAGAAAAGAAAAAAAAAGAGAAAAAGGCATCGACACGCCATTGTGCTTGCCAGAGGATTTGTGGGTTAATCAGTTAGTCTCGAGTATATTAAATTTCAGCATCATTTGGCGGCAGTTTCGTAATGCAGATAAACTAGAAAAATGTACGAAAATGTACGTATATGAATCTGCATGAATGAATGTGAGAATGTACGTATATGTAAATGTAAATATATATATATAAGAAACACGAATTGTGCCTGATTTTTATAGTGAAACCTTCCCCTTCGATATATAGTCAACAATTCAATCAGCTCCATGAATTCGGGAGATATCGAAAAGCGACGATGTTGCAAGAAATTGTTTTTTAAATTTATCTCGGAATTTATCGTTATTCGTCTTGCAACAAATGATATTTGTGAAAATAAGTCATTTGTTTCTTCAGAGTTTCGAAGAGACAATCCAAAATTCCCAAACGGGCACGTCGAATTCCACGAATTCGTAGGAACGACACCGTTTCATTTTCATCGGTTGAATATAATCGACGCCGTTTCTAAAGATACGCCGATTGTCACGGTCTCGCGGCGATCAATTGATTCGGAGATTGTCGGAACGCGTTAACAGCAACGTGACTCCCTTTCCCGCGCGCGGCACGATCGTTCGGTTTTAAAACGGGCTCTAGTCAACACGACGATTTTTAAATAATTAAACGTTCGAACGTCGCGAGCCGCGCTCGAAAACGAGTGCGTTCAATTTCGTTTTAGCGATCATCGTACATACGTGCGGTGCGCTCGATGACACTCGTCGCAGCGTCATTTTGTCAAGTCTTTTTCCAGTTCTTTATGGCTCTCGACTGGCGGTCGATCTGTCTGTCTCTCTCTCTCTCTCTCTCTCTCTCACGCGCGCGCGCGTGTTTTCCAACGCGCCAACTTTCTGAAATTTATTTACACACGCGATGAAAATGTTTTTCAACCGCCGCGATCGAAATGCGCAGCTAAGTGCCACCCGACTTCTGCTAAATTGATTTTTGAACGAGCGCTTCATGCGTGCGTGTAAACTGGCCGCTGCGCGCCAAGTTTTATTCGAATGTAAAAGCAGAGGCTTCGATTACGATTGTCGCAAAGACACGATTGTCCCATTTAAAGCTGCTTTCCTTATTGTTCGGTTAAAGCAATACGATTTCACTGTATGTAGATACCATTCCGAAACGTTTCACTCAACTTTTGACAAATTAATTTTTGAACGAGTACTTTGTGCACACTGCTGGCGAATTTTTGTTTAAACACCAGTGGCGGATAAATATTATATTCTATATTATATTCTAATAATAAGAAATAAAATAATATAATATTCTACTAAATATTATATTCTATGCATACTGGCAACAGTAACTTATCCTGAAGTACATATTACATCGTATGTTATTACACGTTATATTAGCTGTCATTATCAATTAATACCTATTAATAACATAGTCACGTTACATTCATTACCGCTCAATTTTATATAAAAATATGATATATTTCCTTGCCACTTTCTTTTTCCAATAGACAGTAAAATGCTGCTGTTCTTATTTAAATCGTCCCATCCGTCATTCCGAAAACTGACAAACTTACTTGGCAAATTTTTAACTAACGAGAACAGAACGACCTTGCGACTTACGTTTTCAAATTCTCTGTACCGCCCTCCTGTAACTTCAGACTCGATAGAACGTGCTTTCACGCTGCTCGTCCGGTTCTTTTGCTCGTCGTCAGCCGAACTCGAAGTGATGCATCGCTCCATTTCGCCGTACATCGTATAAATTTTAATTTTGACGCGACACGAGGAGATAATGGCGCCTCCGACGAGCCTTTTCGACTGTGCCCTCCTCGTGCCTCCCGGAGGCAGGACGGGCAAATCTGGTCTAGCGAATGCATTAAAGCCGATCGAAGGTCACGAAAATATCCCCAGAAAGGCGAAAAGCTGCGGAGAGACGTCAATCGAGGCGCTCAAGTTCAAATTAATCTCGTGATTAAATTTTATTCAAACTATAATGCCTTCTATGATACTTGCATTCTCTTTTCTTTCTACCAAGGAAGTTCGAATTGTATTCTAGAAATATTATATATATATACGTGAATTCGTATGAATTCTTGCTTCGTGACTAATCGACTCCGTTGTGAATTTGGTAAATCAGTAGAGGTTTTTCTTCGAGATCGAATAAATAATAAATAAATCACGCGATACTACACCCGATTGATCCCCTCCCTCTGTTGACAAATATTGTCACGCTGATACTCGAGGGGGAGAGGTGGGGGGAGAGGTCTAGATTGCGAGCAATACACACGAGCGTAAAAGTCGATTGCATTTGTTACGGGCAAGAAACACTGGAATTGCAAATGCGGCGATGTATGCAGGACGAATGCAACAATGAAGTTGATTGTCGAGAAGTAGATAAAAAAGAGAGAGAGAGAGAGAGAATGACATGATACAGTTGCGAAGAATTATTGACGTGCGTTATATTTGCAAATTCGGTACACGGAAACTTTATTACTGAGCCGCCCGCTCCCTTTTCTTGCAACGTGACGTCTGGCCATGCTCGTGGCGCAAATGATAACAAATTACGAAAACAAAATTGCAACGGGACTTGAACGAGGTTTGCGTTGAACGCTGGTAGTTAGAAATCTCGTATTACTTGTCAGTGTCTCTTACGAGCAATCGATCGTGTACTTAAACTCGACTCGAACAATCTCGAGAATGAACCACAAGACAAGAGACTACATGCATCTATATAATTTCCAAATAATGGCTAATTCGATTTCCGATTGACCGGACGACTCTCTTGAATCTGATTGAAAATTCTCGCGTCGGTTTATTAGAGAGGTAAAGCGAAGAAAGAAAGAAAAGAGAGAGAGAGAACGGATTTCGTTAGTCGCGTCCCGGTACGAGTAGCAGACAGAGAGAGAAAGAGAGAGAGAGAGAGAGAGAGAGAGAGAGAGAGAGAGAGAGAGAGACACTTTTCTCCAGGTGGCTGAAACAAAGGCTGTCTTTCAGCGCGACAGAGGCATCGGTGCTCGGCATCTAGGCGCGTAGACGGCGACGACAATCGCAAAATCAATTTGCATTATTCGTTTAAAAGTGTGCTGGTCCGTGACGTCAGTCGGCAGCGGGGCAGGGCGGGGCGGATAGGCGCGTAAGAGGGTGTCGAACGGAGGCAAGTGGCCCCGTCTGGTCGTCGATGCTCTCAAACAATCCCTTTTCTCCACTTCCACCACCTAGCGCGCCGTCACCGGGCTACCACTCCCTCCCCCCCCAACAACCCCCAACTCCCCCACCCCCGCGTCGCAACGGCCGCGCCATCCCCACCGTTTTCTCCGACGAGTCACCGAGAACACCCCTTCCGCGATCCACCCCTCCAGCCAACCCCTTTATCATACTTTTGTATACGTCCCTTAGCCATCGAAGCCTATGCAACCCTCTGTCTTCCCTCGCAACCTCGCTATTCTCGCGACAGCCACCCCCTCCGCGGCTTTTTACCCCCGCGCACGCACAAACACTGTCCTCTCCCCCCCCCTCCACCCCTAACGCCTTCTCCTCCTCCTCAACCCTCGTTCGTCCGTGTGTATCCTACGTGTGTTGCTCGCCACTCTCCTCTTTCTTTCGTTCTGTCTCTCTCTCTCTCTCTCTCTGTCTCACCACCTCGGTCCTACGTTTGTATTTTTCTCCTTCTCGCGCACGAAACGCGACCCTTAACCCTCTGTTTACTTAGGATTATCAAGTTTCTCCATACTTGATTCAGTAATAAAAGTTATTTCGCGGACGACGCGGCTGCTCCGCGTTCTGCTGTCGTTTTTAATGGCCCAGGGCTTTTTGCCCTCCGCCTATTGAGGTCGTCACGGGATTTTTTTGGAAGGAAACCACCACCGGTTAATCGTCGTTGTAATCAGTAATGCCACTAGTTTTATGGCAATTGGAGACTCGTCGGGATACAACAAAGCCGCGTTTCTTGTATTGTTTTGAAGGGGAGGGGAGGAGTTTTGTCGTCCTCGGTTGTTATCACTGGACAATCGGATCGATAATGATTCGAATTATTTAATTCTGGGAGTTTTAGTTTGATTCGACTACCGAAACCCATCGTTGCGATTCAGTCACTTGCGATTCAACGACACTACTTGAAAATTACAATTCAACACGTCGTTAACCTCTCACTGAACACATTTTGATTTGCTTCGGTAATTGCATTTCGTCGATCCACCATTACCAAAAAATGATCAAATCACTAGAATAGATTTAGGAGTAAATCGAAATTACCTTAACATCTGGTTTCCGTGTTAAATTACTTGAAACATTTAAAATTTGAAAAGTCACAGTACTGATATAAAGTCTACATACTTTATATTCATTTACGTTCTATTAAAACTCTTCTGTTTGACCAGAAATTCAACGAGAAACGTGTTCATCGTGCCCCTTCCACCTCTGATCTTTATTGTAAGAGGGATCACCATAAAAAGAGAATTTTCTCCCTTGCTGATTTCCTTTGGACTTAGGAGAGGAGTTCGTCTTGTTCGTTCAAACGGCTGCGAGATTTTGCATTTGACCAGCTCCGATGGATGTCGGATTGAATTTCGTGTTTCAGACGGGGACGAGTCTCTCGAGAAAGAAGTGGCCAAGTAGTGGAAACTTTGGAAAAAGCTGGGAGCGAAGAGTCGAAGAGATCGAGGGAAGAAAGACGAAAGAGGGAAGAGAAACTGGCGAGGTACTGCGAAGGCTATTCGCTCTTCGGCCTCGAGATAAAACAACGTTAAAATTTTTGCAAGTCCGATTTTCGTCGGCTTTCCATCGCCTGTGGGAAAGTAAGAAAAACGTCCGCGCCAAGCGATCGGCAAACAGCGGCGGGAGAGAGAGAAGTTATTATCTCGAAAAATCAGCCTCGGCACGCTTTTCTATAAATCTTACGGCATTACGTCCCTCTCGCGAGCCGGTGAGAGGTGGTACCAGTTAAATGGGAAAAGTTTTGCTTTTAGCGAGCCGGCTCGCGGCTGCCTCGAATAGGAAAAAAGAGAAAATCGTTCCGCCCGGCTGCCGATGTCGTTTAAGGACGAAAATCCCGCGACATACGAGTAGGTGTTTTCGAAAAATACCGTATTCTCCTCCTTTTACAGCTTCGAGCTTTCGATCGAATGAAAATCGAAATTTCGATAGAGTTCTTATTCGAAAAGGAAAAAAATCGATGATACTTAACAATAAAAGATCCAAGAATCGTTTCGACGGTACGTTATCACAGAATAAAAATCAAAATTTCTGTCGAAAAATAAAAAGGGGCAAGCGATGACAAAAAGGAGAATAAAGAGATATAATTGGTATTTCCATCAAGGTAGGTACGATTCGAACGTAAAAATTTGTACAATTTGAAGTCAGTAACGATGAATTGATAATTTTCGAAAATTTCGTGCTCGAATGAAATTCAACACAGAAAACATTGACACATTTGTGACTTCGAAGTTACACGATGTTACGATCGTAGAGCAAGAACCGAAATTCTCGAAAAGACCAGTGATACTAATAACAACAGAACAAGAAAAAGAAAAAAAAGAAAAAAAGGAGAAGAAAGTGAAAATTTCTTCAAAAGTACACGCCATCACTTTCCAGTTCGCGCGTAAAAGTCGTTTCGTCAAATCGTGTTTCACGCTGTAGACTTTTTTTCGCCTGTAAGCCCCGCGGCTCTTTCTCACTCGTTTAAATAAACAAATAAATAAAATGGAGCGCGAAATCACGGCGATCGACGTGTTTATCGCTCGCCGTGAAATTCATTTGCGAGCGAATGCGAGCACCTGTCGATTCCGCGCGTCTGTTTTCGAAAAATCCCGGGGATCGCGGGATTCAATTTACCGCGTATAATCGCGCGCGGTGTCGTTTCAATTTCGACTCGCGATAAAAGTCGCGATACACGCGTTTACAACGACACGATACTGCGAAACACCGTGTCCATCGAGCGGTTTAATTAAGGCGGAACGCTCGTCGATGGACGTTTCCATTGACTGCGACTCGAGCAGCTCGCTGAAATATGTACGAGCCACCCGCGCTTTTTGGAGCTCGTTTCCTTTCTCGGAAATTGATTCGATTTTTTTCTCCCCCCACGTTTTTCGCATTCCCGTCGGTCTGTTCGGGAAAATTTGTGGCGAGAGTCGCGTTAGATTTAACTACAATTAGACTTTGCGTCAGCTAATCAAACTTCGTCGGTCTTCTCTTAAGAAATCTTCTCTTAAGAAATTTTTTTTTCGGTTTTACAGGCTCCCAGAGTGTTTCGTGTCTTTCGAGTAAAATTTGACGAATGAAAGGATTTAATATTTCTTGGATTAACGAGGTTTAATATTCTAGAGATATTTTTATTTCTTTTTCGTATTGACTCTAATTCGTAATAAAAATACCGTAAACTTTTCGATCAGCTCGCCAAACGTTTATCATAATTGATAATCATCGAATAAATAATAATCTTCGTGAGTAACAATCAAACATCATTTGAACAACGTCAATCAAACGTCTTCTTTTCAAGACCTCTTCGTAACGTCAAGTGTAAAAGTAGATAAATATTTTGAAAAATATTCGAAACTCAAAGAGTTATTGTGCATGTATCGACGATGGCCGTCAGTTTCTTGGTAGAACAAACCGTGTCTCTCCCGATATCAGCCGCCATATCCATCCAACCGTACAATAACCCCTTCAAGATCTGTCCCATTATCAACGGTACTTTACGCGGAAAAACCGATCCTCCATGCTCAAGAAGGATCTTCTGCTTCTGTTTAATAACGCGACACAAGCTGCTCGGTTAATGTGCCGTGGCATCTCGGT
This sequence comes from Frieseomelitta varia, assembly GCF_011392965.1. NCBI lineage: Eukaryota > Metazoa > Arthropoda > Insecta > Hymenoptera > Apidae > Frieseomelitta > Frieseomelitta varia. Next base: position 330,810 of record NW_025109971.1, read on the forward strand.
GCAAAAGCGAGCCGACTCGCTACAGGAAGCTGGCTCGCGTTTCTTATTATCGATCCTTTGTAATTATGTCGTCAAACGTTCTAACGAGCCACACGCTCGCCGGCGAATCGAGTCAATTTCCAGGCCTATAGCCAAGTCGCAACCGAATCAAAAATGGCTTCTTACGATCGATAATCCCACCACCTTTTCGACGAACGCTTCCTCCTTTCGCCTCGCCTCGAATCTCCAAATTTTACTACCCTGAACTCTCAACCAATCTCGTTGAATTACGCGTAACAACACATAACGATTACAAGAATCTAAAATATCTAATATCCACTCGGGACCAGTGATAAAAATTTTATCGCGATTACAAGTTGCAGCGAAGACTAGAAGAGATTAATCGCAATCTCGCCGAGATTAACGATGAAATTAAAAATTCCAAGTGCGAGTGATTGCAATGGTTACAATAGTGAGTAGATTTCAAATGTGTAAGTAAATTGTTGCGTTCCCCAATGTCCAATCATACCCAAGTTAGGGATCAACTTTACCGAAGAAGATGGGATCGTCGGTGGTTCTTTTTTTCTTTTGCACTTTTTCGGAAACGAAGCTTTCCTTCGACCGAGAGGACCTGCTTGCAAGGACACGTAGTAACTCCTATCCGCGGCTTCTTTTTTTTGGTTTTACGATCTGCCAGACTGACTGTGGAGTGGTTACTTTAAGGGAGAACACCTTTGTGCTCGAGGGTCGCTCCTTTTTATTCCTTCCTACGGGATTGTGCGAATCGCGAGTCGACTGTTCCCCGCTTCTCTCTATCCCGAGGAGAAATATAAGGAGCGAGGATCCTTCGACTCGTTAATAAGCACTCCTTCAACGTGCACGATCTAACTGCTCGATAAAAAGATGAACTTCGTCCGTCTTCTCCTCGAGAACTTATTTCGATCAATTCGCGACCAAGCTCGAATTTTCTCCACGTTCGAAATACATTCGTTCTTCAAATGGTATCTTATTGGACAAGATTTGAGAGAATTTTCTCATCCGAAGTTAATTTAATCTATTCACACGATATTTTACGTCACGTTGTAGCAGAACGTCTTAATTTATACCTCGCAAGAGGAACAGTTTCTAGAAGACGAAGATTATCAATCACGCTTACTGTATAAGATAAAAGTAAAATTCTAAAATGAAAGAACCTCGTAACTCAAGACTGAACTGACTCGCTGGGAAAGTTAACGCGCGATTCAATCTACGAATTTTCTACAATTTTCTATCGTCTTTGAACCCGGATTGAAAGCACGATTCTCTCAGAATCGTACACAGATATATAGTTTCTCTTTCATTAACAATTATTTTCCTACCCTGCAGTCATGGCGGTCCTATTAATTCAATTTCACCGAAAACCTTTTCACCTTTTCACAGCAACTTGCCTCGCCGCTGAAATTACGAAACTTTTAAGTAGAAGATTCTTTAGCCTGTGTCTCAACGAACGCAACAATGCTATGGAATAACTAACGACATTTTCCTTTTCTCTTTCTTGTTTTCTTTTCTCTTTTTCTCTCTCTCTCTCTCTCTCTCCGAATCTCCCTTACACTTTCCTAACAAAAAGTACCCTTTTTTCCTCCCAACAGGTCGAGGAGAATTCTTTGGTTTCGAGCCTCGTGGAGAAGTGCGAGAAGTGCGCTATAAAGTTGCAAACAAGCAATGGTGCTCTCTATGGCGCGTCATTGGGGAATGATTATTCCCTAGAAGTGAGCTTTATACTTCAAAGTGGCCGGCTTTTGACGCCTCGGCTTTAGAATCTCGCAGGTATCTATTTCAGTCTGTTGAAGAAACTGTGCAACGCAAAATAATCGGCGATATTCTAGCGAGTGAATGAATAATCCAGTCACTATACGTAATAATGAATCGTTCTACGAATGGGATACGTATATATCGTTCTGAAATGTCTATTCCTCACGATGAAATGGCAGAATAAAAATTCTGTGAAATGGAATCGATCTTCGAATCTTGGGGGGGAAAAGGTCGGACCGTAATCGAAAGAAACGTTGTAAAATCAAAAGCTGAAGCTAATACTTCAAATGCGTATTTCGAAATTTATTGTAATCGCTCGTCGACTTACCGATACAGTTACACCGCTCTCCGTGTTCTTCTCATTTTTTTCGAAATATTCAAAACTCCCCGTGCATATTAAGTAGAGTTGTATCATGCAGCCTGTCACGGGATAACGACTGTGTACTCTAAATTGAACGGGGGGGAAAACAAAGATGGCGGAAAAAATAATAAAACTTCAGTTTCAGACGTTTCGACCAAAGAGGGCGGTACGCTACCGTACGGCGGCGTCTAATTTCATTCGGAGCAGCGAGCCGAACGGTTTTCTACTCGATAATTTGTATTTTACGATTCATGAGTCACTCTTATCGGTAATTTTTGCAAATTAAAGGAAACCGAAGAAGGAAAGGGAGACGAAGAAGAAAAATGAAACACGGAAGGATAAATGAGTCGCAGAACGGAGGCGAATGAAACGAATGGAAAAATATAAGCGGAAGAAGATTGAACGAGAAAAAGATTGGAAAAAAAGAGGGGCAGAGAAAGAGAGGAAATCAATTCGGTTTGCGGCCGCGTCGTGCGAACGTCGTATGAATACTGTTTTGGACGCAACGTGTGAAAATGAAAGAGAGATTTCTCCGCGTCGCGGTCCCGGCATCCTCGAGCATGCAACAACCCGACGAGAGGTTCTCCTCCTTCCCGGAGATTAGCCACGTTCCATGGACAGACGGTTCGACACCTTGTTCCCTGCTCGCGCATCGCGCCGCTATCTTATTGACGTTTAATTGTCTCTCCCGGTTCTTCTTCCACTCGTTCAACACCCGCCGAGTATCATTTCGAGGAACTACACCGTGTGAAAGCGAAATTCCATGGAAACACGTGGGAAAGCTTCTCGCACAACCGTCTCGACAATTTTATGGAAAATCTAGAAATCGCAGAATCAAAAGGATTAATTACACTCCGGCTTCAAACACTTATTCCCCCCTCGTTTTCACATCCGTTTCTCTTTTTTGCGCGCGCGGAAAAGACTTCTTCTTTCCATCCGCCATCTTGCAAGAACCCGCGAACTTTGCGAGAGCAATCGTTATTGAAATTTTACCTCCTTTCTTCGAATCGTTCCATCATTATCGATGTCATTTACACAGGGAAATGAAAGAAAGAGAGGAAACATTCGCAACGATATTTCTTAAACGAGCCGGAGAGAAATCCATGAAATAAATTGAAAAGCATTGGCGGAGGTTTCGCTATGGCGAAAAAAGCATTAGCGGCGCGAGCGCGAGCCACTGGTAACTTTCACGCGTACATAAATTGACGAACGACTCATGATTCGGCTCAATTTCTCTTGATTCCACACTCCGTAGCGCTATATTTTTTTTTTTTTTGTTGGTTATCGACTTTTCCATAGGTGGCCACGCCAACGTTAGTTTTGCCCTCCTCGTCCGGTATTAATCATACTGACAATTTCGCCCGTGGCGTTATCTCGCTACGGAATTTGAAGTTTTTTGCCCGGACGCGCCGTGATGGAGAGAAAACCAAACCGACGACAGTAGCTGTGTGTTTTGAAATTCGATCTACTTTTCGCCCCACGGTTTCATCATCTCTCGCGTTTTACAGCCTTTCGTTCAAAAATGACAATTCACTCGTGGATACGTAAGTACCCTATCGTCTACGATCAATTTCCTAATGTAATGATCCTTCCCCACTTATGCATATACAGCTGTTCGATTACTCGTTGGCGTCACTTCTGAAGCGACATTAGAGAAATAAAACGACACGTGCAAATAACTAAGTTGCTTACATATTATTTACTATATTTACGTATTAATTACTATTTATACTATTTATATTACATGTATACTATGTTTATACATTAATTGCGATATTTAACTAGAAAATAATAAGAATAAGAAAATCTCGATCGCGACACACGCGACCGACGTTATCAAGAAAAATCTGATCGCAGTGAATCGAAGACGTGGAAAAAAAATTCAACTGCCACTGCCGTGAACAAAATTAATTCTTAATAAAAAGTTAATGAATTAAACATAGTATATACGTAAAAGAAGTGTGAAACTTTTTCAACAAGTTTATATCCTTCCTACCTACTTCGAAACGTTTCGGTGACGCACGACATACACATATATACATAATTTCATTTCGACGAAACAGAAATTTCCTGGTAAATAGAATTCGTAGTTGAAAAGGAAAAAAAAAAAAAAAAGAGGGATCTAAGCTTGTTATGGCCTTAGAAACAAAACGACCGACCAACGTTCGTCACGGCTTATTAGTATTTACCAGGAAAAAGATGCTGATGACGACGAAAGTGTAAATCACTCGGTACAAGTTCGGATTAGAGGCTCGAAGAAAAAAAGAGGCGGAAGAAAGAAAAAAATGGCGACAACACTTGAAACTAGAGAAGTCGGGAGAAGTTCAGTCCGAGCAAACCACCTGTGATATTAGAACTTGAAACAAGTTAGAAAATCCGATTTAAGATACGAGAGGAAGAAGGGAGAAATGGGAACGACTGCAAATATTTGCAGCATCGTTTTCGGAACGTATCGACGGAAATTAAGTACCGAAAATTCCCTACGTGTACACGGCTCGTAACGGACCGCCGACGTGCACCGAGTATATCGCGTTTCGTTTAATATTTACACGCGAGCAATAATGCGAAACGGTGTATACGCACTGGCACGAGACGAACAAAAACGATAACAGAGAAACGATATAGCTAATTATCTGTCGGTGGATGCGATGTTTTCAACAATGAGACGAAAGGCGACGCGCGAATGATATCAAGTGTTTCCGAACGTATGTGCGAGTCACTATCGTCCCGCCCATTACAGAAATATGTACGTGTGTACATGGCCACGCGAGAGGGAAGATCGGTACAGCTGACCGCGCGCAATCGAGAGAAAACACATTTTTCAACGGGCACGGGAAAAAGATTAAACGGGGCCGGAGTCAAGACGTTCGCACGCTTATCTTTTCGATATTGACTCCTATCTCTGCCACATTCACAAAGACAACACTGCATCCGCAATCGCTGACGAAAGTATCTAAACACATGAAACTAATCTGAAAACGTCCACTGTGCGTGGAACTCTAGATTTGGTCAAAAGTTAACACAGGTATAGTATGAACAGCTATCTTAAGCATGAGGCAAATGTTAAAGATAGTCCAATTAAATATTTATCAATCATACAATGAGCAGAGATTCTTTGAAATTTTAAATTTTTTCTCATAACACAGATAATGTGTTCGTGAAAGGTTTCAACAAATAAGGTTTCGATAAGTTGTTTGGTGTTTTGGTATTCGCTGATATTCAATATTCTCGTTGTAATTTTGCAATAAAATTTGCAAAATCCTCTTACGAGATTCTCGAGTCACACCTGATCTCTTTTACGCGTCGTTTATACGTACTAGCCTGACACAATAAACCCACAATATATAGACATGCAACGGAATCATATAGTATGTAACTACGTAATCGTTTTCGACATCGTTTTTTATTTTTATCGATCGATAAAATTCTATCAAACGCACTCTTCTTTACGATCAATTTCTGAATCTTTACGACAGTTACAATTATTATCGCTATCGCTATAACATTACACCACTGTCGCGATTACCGACAACGTAATATATTTTTCTCCTACCAACGCGTCTCGCTCAGCAAGAAACTTTTTTCCACTAATTTTTGACGTAGCTAGTCGTTTAATATTCAAAAACAATCGCTAGAAAAATAAATAAGATGATTACGCAAAACAGGAAAGGAAACAAGAAAATCAGTCGAATTTTGGTTGAGGTTAGAACGATGAAAAAAAAAGAAAGGACGTTTGTAATAAACATCAAGAGCAAAAAATAAAAATATTCGAAGTTACGAGTTTGTTTCTTCTTCTAATCTCGATCGTAGACAAATACGGTCAACGAGCCGACTATATCGACGAAATCAGAGTTTACCAAACTCACGAACCGCGGAAATTTCTCGAATATAGCAAAATTACGCGGTAATTCAGAATAATATCTCACGTACAAAAACAAACGACGATGGTTTATAAACTTGTCTAGAAAATTTCCTCGTTTGATTCCGATCTTGCAAGTTTTTGTAAAAATAAAAACAAAAGTCAAACGATCATGATAACATTTAAATGAGAACGCCAGGAGTGTTTCTAGGCACGTTTCTTTTTTCACGGTGCAACGCAGCGATCGACGCTTGTGTTATTTTTCTGTTTTTCTTCTCGCAAGAAAAAGAGATAAATAAAAATTCATGAACACGTGGAAAATGCTGATTTCTTACAATTAACTCCGAAAATATTTCCAAAAAGAAACAAAAAAAAAAAAAGAATCGCGGATTCGATGATGTCAATCGGTAATTTTCCAATGTGTCGCCGAACGACGATCGGTTCGTTCGTATTTTATTTTTGGAAAAACCCATTTCCGCGCCGGCGATGACATAAATTACTACGACTAACGCGCTCTCCTCCACGTGTCCGCAATGACGTCAAGTAATTGCTCTTTTTCGATGTGTTTAATAATTCGCCATGACGCGCCGTCAATGGAACCACTGATGTGAGGTACGAACGAGATAACGTAATTCCTACAGGGAAAAAGAAGAGCACTCCTCCTTCCTCCCGCCTGCTCCGTCACGCATAATAGGATTTCATAATTTTCTTTCGAGGTTCGATAACTTCGATTTGGACGCGATACCGTTTCCGAAAAAAAGAAAAAAAAAAAAAAAAAAAAACGACGCGCATAACGCAGACTTCTGTTTTAACGAACGAGCCAAGGGAATAGTCGCGATTCAATTTTCCCTCTGATAAAAATTTCCTTTTTTTGCCGCTCGTCGATTGTACGCGACAACGTGTATTTCAGATAAGTACAGCGTGCACGATCGTTCGCGTAAAAAACATTTAACGTTCTATCAAATTTCATGAAAGCGTAAGGTGCGATTGTAATGGACGGTGACGATCTACGTCATACGGAAAAGAAAAAAGAGAAATACGAAAAAAAAGAAAAAAAGAAAAAATAGGACGAGAAAGACCGAAAACATACGCGTAACGCGATATCGGGCTGTTATAAATGTTATAACGGCGGTTTGGTTTGCAAAAACGACGAAACTGATTAGAGAAGTTTTCCTAGAACGAAAAATTTCCGAGCGAAGATAAGCATTAGAATTAACTGTCGTGCTCAGTTACTGCGTGGTGGTATTCATGGAAAATAATCTCATTCGTAATGATGAGTCACATTCGAAGTCATTCTGACTCAAAATTTCGCAACTTTTGTTTTTTGAAAGTGGGAAATATTTCTTTTCGAGCGCGTATCCCGCGCAAGCACAACAAATCGATTGTAAAAATGTTGCATTTCGATTACGAATCCTCCCGCGCTTTTACGCCAGCACGCGAAATAAACAAAACTCCGGCTACTTTGATTGGTTACACTTGCAATACTTATCTTGGAGCATCGAACGGCGCGTGTGGTTACACGTGCTGGAGCGTCGGTAACGTCCAAGTGTCAAGAACCGCGCCTATGCCTCAAAGGTATACGCGCAAACCGGTCAAGTATGTGTGTATTCATTCTCCGATCGTTTAAGGTTATGTTTGTTTCGAGAAATACACACGGCTTTCGCGAATAGTATCGCCTCGCGAAACGCAAAACAGTAAAAGAAATCGCCTATGTACATACATTCGCGTAGAATTACGTGGGCACGATGTTTCGTTTCGACTTGTCTGTTGTCCTACGAATGCGTGTTCGTTTCGTCTCTTTCTCCCTCCTGTTTGTCCGTCTGTCTGTCTTTCTCTCTCGTTCTCTCTCGCTCGCCCCACCACCCTGTTTATTCACCGTCTCTGTCCTCGGTTCAATCGTAACAGACACTCGTAACACATGCGTATATACACGCAGCGAATTATACAAACAACGAAAATACAGGAGCGGGCGCGTCAATGAAAGCGAGATGTTGGTTGACAGGCGGCGTCGTTGTCGTTCCTTACGAACAGCGTGACTGTCATCGGCATCTGTGATCGCGATCGTCATCGTGCATTAGCATTAAAACTTACAATCGGAAAACTCATGTCGACGCTCCTGTCGAGATACGGGAGCGAAGAGTGGGAGAGAGCGCGTTTACACACAGCACGAGGAAGGGGGACGACGCGAGAAGGGAGAGAGTGAAAAGAGAGGGACAGAGAGAAAAAGGAGGGAGAAAGAGAAAGAGACGCCGGTCTAACATGGCAGACGATGCCATGCAGGCAGGAAAAAACAAGATCTAACGTTCGAGCTGTGCGTGATAGACGGAAAGACAGTCGATATACGCGCGAATTTAATAAAGTATTTGGTGCGTACTCACGTTCTCACGTATCGGATAACTGCGTTGTCGAAGTCCTTAACGTGGTGGTGACCGACGAATGAGTAACGTGGAGAGCAGAGAGAGAGAACACCACGCGGGGTCACGCACTCCGTTCCGTGCGGGTCTCGTCAACGGAAAAACAACACCCGGCGTTCCTTTCTGTTCTCGAGTTGTCCAGTTGTCGATTCACGGAATAGACAAATGTAAACTAGCACCGGCACCACACAACAACCGCGCGCGCGTGTTACAAAGTGCGTCGCTGTTCGTTTGTTGTTTTTGATAACGCAGGTGTTGCACGGGGCGTGGAAGGGTGCGCGGCACATACAAACCGTTGTACGCACGAGGTACCTCTCTCTAACGAGGAGACGTGACGATCAGACGTGACGAACAAAATGGCGTTTACCGGACCGCCCGCGCGCGATCAGGTAGAAAATGCCGGAATGCTGCTGCTAGGAAAGATCGACTGACTGCCGAGGTCCGCGGCCCTAAGTGGTTTGACGTTAAGAACGAGCTGAACGAGCAAGAAGGAGAAACAGAGACGGACAAAGACGGAAGGAAAGAGAGAGGGAGATCACAGCCAGTCAGAGCGAGACAGAGAGGGAGGAGGAAGCGACTGAGAGAACCGTCAACGGGAACGAGAGAAACAGAGAGACATCGAGCCTAAAGGAAGGGATGCGCGCTATGGTAGGGGATGAGGGATGGTCACAAGCGAAAGAGGGGAAACATCCCACTATTTTCCACTGTCCTCGGACGACTTCGACTACCTTCGATTGCATTCGACTATAAGCAGGGCCGTCTCGCATTATGTCTAATATGGGTGGGAATTTTCCCGCTGTTAGAAACAAATGCCGTAAACATCCTTACGAATCTTATAAATACCTATGAACACGCACGCATCCCTCTCCCCTCCCCTACCATTAATTCACGTTTCATTCGATGGAACTTTAACGGTTCATTTCAACTTTTCTAACTCGCGTGCAATGTTCTTGCCTTCCGTTTTTACGCACCATTGCTGTACATATTATATAAAATAAATTATCGAACGAACGAACGAACGAACGAGCGTTGTTTTCTCTATGTGTTTCCAACCCCACTTTCCTCTCTCCTTATTGTTCCGCGAGTTTTTCGATTTACCGTTGAAATTTCCCAATTTAAATTTAAATCTCGTATTATTTGTATTCAAATTTCTCAAATTTTTTGATCAATGTCGAGTAACACAGTACATACGTTCTTTACAAATATGTTCTCACTAACGTTTCACAACAGATGTCAAAACGAAATCTTTTTAACAATTGATGGATGCATAGGTGAAACGTTAGGAGGAGAAACTCGTGAGAAACGAAGAAGTATAATTAATGACGAATATGTTCCTCAGCCAGTATCACAAAAAAAAAAAAAAAAAAAGAAGAGAAATGTTTGAATCAAGTCAAAATCGTGACAAAGAGCATTCTCGAGACAATTATTAGCGTTAAGACGTTTCGCGAAGACGCAAAACGCGACGTTCGTCGGCTTGATAAGTCCCAAGTTAATTACGCTCTCGGTTTCTATCGGACATTGCCCGTTGAAAGGTTTCGTAAAACAGCGCTGCACCGCCCTAGAACGCGCGATGGCTTGAGGGCCGCGTTTCTTTTCCGGCTGCTTCGTTTCTTTCCTTCTTTTCTTGTTTCCTTCGTCGGTTCGTTTCGCTCGCTCGCTCACTCTTTTCTACACTCGCGTTCGACCGTCTCGCGAGGAATTTCTAAAAATCAATATAGGCGCAAAGCGAGGAGGGGCCGCAAAAAAAATTCGATATCCCCTTCGCCTCCGTTCCTTTTTACCTTTTTTAGCGTCTCTACGTTTTTTTTCTGCAACGAGAATTGCGCAGTCGAGAGCCTCGTCCCCTTATGGTCCCCAGAGGGAAGGTTGGCTATTCGAATCAACTCGATCTTCGAGGAAGAGAATTCACGAAGGAAGTGGCAACGCGAACCTACGGGCACTGAAGAAGCGCGGGAGAATTTATTTTCTCAGAAGTGTAGCGCGGCCTCGGTACAGTCTCTGCCGTTACCGGCTGAATAATTTCATCCTCTTGTACACGTCCCGAGATAAGTCTACGCTCGAGCATGAATGCGATCAAACGTATCGTTGATACACCGTGTTCATCCATCTCTCTCAATCATCGAATCTTCGTCTATACTTTCTTTTTTTTTTTCCATCTTTCATCCAACGTATTTCCGATCTCTCGAAAATTTAAAAAAAAAAAAAAGAAACTCAGTATCCTTTTTTCGTTTTTCGCTCGATCGTTCTACGGTTCTCGACGTTCTGAGATAGGTTAAGGACCTGTTACCTCGGAACGGTCGATCATATTGCACGATACGACATCATTAGCAAACACACAGAATACGTCTTGCTCTCTAGCACATTTAAAACATTAATTCTACACCGTCACTGCGAAAACTCCTGTTGCAAATTTAGTAAAATAGAAAAACGGGACGTTATAAGATACGAGAGTATTACGAATTTGAGGAAGGAGAGCTGCAATCAACCGAGATTGAAGGAAGATCATTAATTTCATCCGCCAACATCCTCGAAACGTTTACTTTGCGAAGTGCCAGACGAAACTATTGATTGTCTTTCGAAAGTTTCCGCGAGCTGCTGAATTAAATAGGGTTACATATTCGATCGCGAGATTATTATTGTTCCCGGAACTTTCAAAAAGATAAGTTCTTGATTCACGGGGGGAAAAGAGGTAGGATCGATCGAATAAAAGCAGGACCAAAACGGTCGTATTGAAATGCAATGCGATACACAGAGAGCTTTGTATAGGAGTTATTTTGCAAATGGCATCACTTGCAAAATTCGTGCAGTAGGGAGCCATTTATTTTAAGCACAAATACTCGCCCTGAATTTTGTGAGTAATTGTCAAAGGATCTTATCGAGCACGTTGAAGAGTATAAAAAAGCTTGGAGGACTGGAATATAGTGTGTATTTATATGTAATGTAAGTATGTGAATTAGAAATGAGAGTGAAAGATCGGCTGGTCCAATGTAACGTATCGCAGCCAGATGTAACACGAGCACCACACCAAAGGCTGATACCAAATGCTCTCGACAGTTCGACTGTGTGTCACAGGGACTAACGTTTCAAAGTAATCGTCAGAGTATGGCCTCTCTCTCTCTCTCTCTTGCGTCGTATTCTTCTAATTGATCGCTGTGTTCTGCCAATAAGAGATAGGTTCCCTGTGCTACACAGCCATAACAAATCCGATCATGCTGTTTCGTCGCATAGTCGGACAATGCGTAATCAGAGCCAAGTAAATTGTTTTTCGAATCCCATGTATACCTTTTGCACGCGTGTTGTTTTCACAGAGGAAGGGAGATTAAGCAAAAATCAGTTCATTGGCTCGTTATCGCGCATTGGTAATTACTTTTTTTGCGCTGATAGGCCAATATTAGAAGTGCATTAGAAGAACAGTGCGTTGAAGAAAATGAAAAGAACCAAAGAGAAGAAGAGAAAAATAACGACGTTACCTGTTCTATCGACTTACCGAGTATTTGCTTTTTGGAAAATCTGTCTTTCTAACCGGAAGCACTTGGAAATACAGTGGTACCGTGGAGAACATTTAACCAATCCCGTGCCCTCTGTTAGAAAATAAAGGCTTGGGATTGGCTGGTACAAACTTCAAGGTCGAGGATACCTCTTACCCTTCCTACAGACAGTCGTATTGCATAGTCGCCCTGGGACCAGTACAATGGTCTTTCCGTACAAGGATGATGGTTCCATAATTTTTCCACATTGCAAAAACGCATAATTGTATTCGACTTATTTTGCATTGATTTATCTTAAACCTCGGCAGACGACTAAATTAGTAAGAAGTAGCATGACATTGTAGCAAAATTATCGAACCAATATTATGAATATTAAATTGTATCGTTAATAAAATAAGAAATTACTATCAACAATAGTTTTTGCATTAACATTAACACGCAAAAAGAACGAATCGATATTCTGAAATATAGAGGTTGATATTTTTTAATCTGTTTATGGTTAAATAAATGAAATAATAGTTTTTTTTTTTTTTTTTTTTGAAAAGTCTCAATCTGGTCCAATTGAAGGACAATTTATCAGCGGCACGCATTCATATGCACAGCAAGATTACAAAATTGGACTTCTGATCGACGCACTTTATACACGACATTAAATGCATACGCTTCTAATATGCTGTACTGATTGAGTCTGATTGCCATCCGTAATAAAGTTCAACTTTATGCGAAAGAATAAATCCCTCGTTACGCACGTGAACTCAAAATTCCAAGATCGCGTTTTAAATATTCTAATAACAGAAAAGATCAGATAGCTCTAATTACAAAATGAGCATAAATAAGGCATAAAATAATCAGTTACATACGTAATGGATTCATGTAACACAGAAAAAAAAATGGAGTGTATGCGTGTGTATGCACAACCTGGGGAAGGTAGGCCTTGTCTCAACCAGACGATGCGTTTTATGTTCGCAAAGAAAAGGGCAAAATACAGTTGTTGCAGTTCTGTTCAGCCAGCTCTCCTTATTTTCGTTGAGATTAAGGCTATTTCGAGGCAGAATTCCAACTTCCAACTGTTGCGCAAATCGTCACGCGCAAACGCAGTTTCGGAGGCGTGGCGATCAACAAAGGGCCCGGAAACGGCCGATAACATGCTGTTTTCCATTTTCTCTCCCTTTTCCTCTTCAATTTACAATTCTTTCCCTTTTGCCAGGCAGTTCGTCGGAATCCAGGCAAGTGGACCGTATTACAACGAAATCAAGTCGTCGTAACGGGGTGAAACGGCGTTTTCCAAAATGATCTTTCCTTTATAGTATTCGTCTGGAATCCGAGACATACCATTTGTTTTATCACAATTGTTATAGAGAAAGAAAAAGAAAAAAAAGAAAAAAAAAGAGAAAAACAAAACGATCGTTTTAATCTTAAAGTTTTTTTTTTTTTATTTCGTGGGGCGTTTCGTTATCGTTAAATTTCAATACTGTCATGTACGTGCGAAATACTATCGCATACCGCGAAGTTGTCATTTCCCGAGATTTTCGTATTTTCACATCGAGTTCAACTGAATCTATTAACCTAGAACTGCGTACCGTTACAAAAGTATGTATAAATGTTGCACATTTGCACAATCGATCCGCTCGACGATCGTACCACCTTACAAACACTATATGTATATATATGTATTTCGAGGGTGCACGAAAGTACTTGATAATACGAATATAACAAAAACTAAGGAAATATGACAGAACGAATTAATTTGTTGTAATCCGGTACGATAATAACATCCTTCTGGATTTGCTTCGCGTCACGAAACAACACACGAAGTGCAACGGCAAAGTGACCGTGTACCGAAGCACTTCTGCGCTATACGGCATCTATGAAAAAGTAATAAAATAGAGAGAAAATAAATTTCGTTTCTCAAAACGCCGTTGCTCGTATCGTGTATTTTACAATTTTTTCGTTTTACATTAAAAAAAAAAAAAAAAAGTTATCCGAGATCTCTTGTAACGATTTGCACATTTACCATGGTAAGTAACGAAATATTTATTAAAACTCTTGAGAATGAAATATCCATTCAGAGATTCAGTACATTTTGTCGGATGCTTAAAATAAATTGTATTCCGCGAAAAGAAATGTGGAAAATTCTCAAAATAAGAGATCAAATCTTTCCTAACCTTAAACTGATTTCAGGACGTATCTGCGTTTTCCGAAGATACTTTCGATGTGAAAGACTGGATTAATAAAACGTTCAAATCTGTCGAGGCACAAGAAAATAAAGATGTAAGTCATACAGTTATGGTGATCTCATTTGCGCGGGTTGTGTTTCTTTCCTCGACACAGTTTTTGACTTTCAGTTGCACTAGTACAGTCAGTCACTAAACTGACTGCTTCCATTACATCGCGGTCAATGACACCATATGTCTTTTTTAAGATTAACTTTTTTTTCACCATATTGTGCAAGAAAATATCGCTTTATTAAATAAAAAAATGTTCTAAAAATAAAAAAAAATCGTTATTTTATATAAATAAATAAATATTTAGCCACGAAATTGTTATAATGTTCAAATTAAAAAAGATGTTCCTTCATATTGATAGTTTAATAGTTTCATTTATTAAATTCTTTTCAGGCATTCGTCTCATCATTAGTAATGAAATTACAATTGTATGTGCAACAAGTTAATGGTGCTTTAGAAGAGACTAGTCAGTCTGTTCTTTCAAGCTTGCCAAGAGTATTGAGGGATACCCAATTGTTGCAACAAGAAGCCTTGGCTTTGAGAGAAAAAATGATTGCAGTTAAACAAGAAATAGAAAAGGTTTTAATTTTGATAAAATCTGTCTAAAACAATTAAATACTTTTGTTACATTAATTTATTAAACAGGTTGAAAAAGATACTGCTTCATCCATGGCAACGTTAGAGAAAATAGATAAAATAAAAACAGATTTGCAAACTGCTAAACAAGGATTACACGAAGCTGATAATTGGAGTATACTCGCCAATGATGTTGAAGAGGTATGACATGCATTGAAAGTGAGCAAATCCTTGTCAATTTTGAATTCATATTATTTTCAATATTTCAGGTATTTGAATCAGGAGATGTAGAAGCTATAGCAAATAAACTGTTCAGTATGCAAAAATCACTGGCAATGCTTATAAATGTTATTGACTATGAAGATAAAAAATTACAATTAGAAGGTTTGAAAAATCGATTAGAAGCTATGGCTAGTCCAAAATTAGTCCAAGCATTCACTGCTGCAAATTTAGGTATATCATTCTAATTATAGTTGTATTTTTAATGTAACAACATTAACTTCTGTTTTAAAATATTTAGAAGAATCCAAAATTTATGTGGATATTTTTAATAAAATGGAACGTTTACCACAACTTCTTAAATACTATCATAATTGTTTAAAAGTATCATTAGGACAAGAATGGCGCAGAACAATTGAATTAGCTCAAGATGAAAATGTTTCTTACTGGTTACACACTTATTATGATAAATTATTATCTAATTGGAATGATCAGGTAGTTTTTATTTCAAAAATGTTATATTAATGCGTACCATAAATTTTTAAAATAGTTTGATTTTAATTAAGGTGAAATGGTCTCAACAAGTATTTTCAAATGACTCAGTTGATGTAATAATTGAGGTATATGCAGATCTTCTGAGGAGTTTGGACCCAGGCATTCCAGAATGCATAGAAGCTCTATTAAAACAACATTCAATTGCTATACAATTATCATTGTTACTTGAACTTAAACAAATTACAAAGCACTTTGCATTAAACTTGCAAGGTGCTATTGAGACATCATCCCATGGAAAATTACAAAATCTAAAATTGTTGTCATTAGCACAAGCAATATATGCACCTTATGTTCCATATGTTACAAAATACAATATTTATGAAACAGCTCAACTTGAACATCAACTGCAATCCATGGGATGTCCACAAGATGATTTAAGTGATACAATCAACATTCTTTCCCTTAGCATTTCGAGAGTAATGGAATATGCAAATGAAGCCAATAAAAGGTGCAAAGTTTTTACAGATGGTTGCGGTTATTCTGGTTTATTGAAATCTTTGACTGTATGTTACTTCATCTAAAATTTTAAAATAAAAATGCTTCTCATTATATATATTGATTAAAATGTTAATTTTTTCAGAGTTATTTCAATAAATATCTTGACAAGTATCAAATGGCTATACGGCAATTAGAACGCAAAAAAGTGAAGCATGAGGATTGGAATTTGTTTCAAATGTGCCTTACTTTGATGCAAACTATAGGTAGTATTTAATTCTTTTTTCTAAATAAATTTAAAGTAAAATTGTTAATTATATATAGGTGATCTTTTGGGTCAAATTCAACAATTTGAAAAATCTTTGATAATTGACATTACTGAAACTAACAACAAGTTACAAAATACAAGTGGCAGCGTTTTTAATCAGTATAAAAAATTACTTTTAAATATATCAACCCAAAGTGAATTGGAGAATTTAACCGCATCTTTTCAGAAAGGTATTTAATAAAATAAAAAGCCTTTTCAATAATGACATCAGTTATTACTTAATATTTAAATAAATGTCTTTGTTTACAGAAGAAGAAACAATTCTCGATCCAATAATAAAATCTATTCAGAAACTATGTTCTGATTTACATCGTGCAACATATGAAGTAATCTTTGCTCCTATCTTTACACAGCTATTATCAGTGCAAAAAGCACCAGCATGGTCAACAGAAACTAACAAAATGACTCATTTGAGTGCAGATTTACCTGATTATAGTTTTGCACCTCAGGAATATATAACACAAGTTGGACAATATTTAATGACATTACCACAGCATTTAGAACCCTTTTTACTTAGAGAAAATCCAAGTCTTACCCAGGCATTAAAAGCAGCAGATCCACAATATGCACAAAGTTCCACTGAATCTGGATTTACTGGTATTTTGTTAGAAATTATTGCTAAAGAAACATGCCAAATGTTTCTAGATCAAACATTAGGAATTTGCCAGTTAAGCTCCGCCGCATGTAAACAACTAGCAACTGACATAGGTATATATTTTTGCATTAAAAATATTTTATTCAGTTTTTGGATGCATATAATATATGTTATAGATTATCTTGGTAATATATTAGAAGAACTTGGTCTATCTTTATCAGAAAATCTGCAACATATGTCTCTTTTATTAAGACTACCACCGGAAGATTATCAGAATAGCAGCTCTGGATGCAATGCCAGAGTTGTAGCTGCAGTCAGACAAATAAGAAATATAACATCCTCTGGCTAAATAACGTGCAATGGTTAAAAACTAAATTATACATTATAATATATAGCTATTTTAATAATTATAATAAGTATAATTTATTTAAGTTTTTTGTATATATAAACAAATGAAATATTCTTGTACAAAAAGTAATTACATTTAAATAAACTATATGTATTTATTTGATTTTATATTGTACATTTTTTTAGAATTTATATTTTATTAATTATGTGTAATGTTATAATTAATGAACTAAGATGTAAATTTCTTAGTTCCTCTTCTTGTAAAAAAATATTTTTTTAAGTCATACAAAAATACTCTATATTTTCATTAATATATAAAAAACTAAATGGAAATATATTGCACATCGTACATCTAGCATCTATTAGTTATTTACATAAATGGTAGTTATATTACTTTTTTAATATTGCATCCGTAACTACATTTATTGCATCATTTACAGACCTGGAAAGATAATACTTTTAATCATATGATTATTATTATTATTATTATTATTATTATTTTTATTATTATTATTATTATTACGGTTAATACGTTATCATTTTTAAAATAAAAAATTAATAATACCTGTCAAAGGAAGTAATACAAGATTGTTCTTGGTAATGTACTTTGGATGCTAATGTAACATTCTTAAGTAAATTAGTAACTTTTTTATCATTTAATTTAAGCATTTTATATATTATTATCAAAGCAGATAACATGTCAATCTGAAATATGAAATGAATTAATGTAACTAATAATACATTTTAAACAGTATAAATATACTTACTTTTGTATAATTTGTTATTGTCTTTGTTAATACTTGTATGCTCAATTTTTGATATTTTTTTTGGTTGAATATAATTTTTAATATCTTCTTTGCTAAATAAGGAAATTGAATACTTAAAATGTATTCTTCCGTTATGTGTGAGCATTGTAACTCACATGTTATTTCCGTACTTACACTACTGATTGCAGCATTAAACATAGTAGTTATGTATGAAAAATACGAATTTTCGTTATGAAAGGTATTTTTAACAACAGAAAAATATTTTTGCGTTAATTCTTGCAGTACTTTTAAGTTCTGCAATTAATAATTTACTCATTGTTATTATAAAAAATATTTATCAAGTGTTTTTACATAATTCTGTATTATCATAATTCACAATACTTACATTTGTATATTTAAATAATATATCTTTGTTATATCTAGTTAAAGTAACCATCGTAATACATATAAAGTTTGGTATAATAGTCTTTAATAAATTTGGTTCTTTTTTGTCATAAGCCATTTTACTAAAATCTAATAACATCATTATTGCATCAAATGCATCATTTAAAAAAATGAAACCATTTGATGATGATAAACAATTGCAGTATAAAAGTACGATATCACAACATAGTTTTGGAGTAGCATTGTACTCTTTCACTAGTAAATTTGACACATCAAAAGTATTTTTTATTATTTTTATACAAATATGGTGATTTTCTATAATGTTCACATCTACATGCGATATGTGCGGCACTATCGTCCTACGTAAAAAAAAAGATATATTAATAACAATACTTTGAAGAAACGAATAAAAATTAATTAATTAATTTTCATACCTTCTGAGCCACAATAAAACTTCTGAAAAATGTTCTGATGCATCAAATACATCTTTTTTATGTAATATTGTAATCATTGATATATATACTTTAAAAAAATTTATAATTATATCTTTGGATATTAGACTTCTGATATTGCACTCATTATTTAATTCTTTTTCTATTAAACTTCTTAATTTATATAAAGTTTCCCAAAATTTAAGCATGTCTTTATGATATTTATTCATTAAAACTGATTGATATTCAATGTGTAGTAAATGTTTTAAAATTCGTAAACTTAATTCTAAACCTTTCTCATTAATTTGAAAATCATTTGTACAATTAATAGTATTCTAAAACATATATTTCACAGTATTATTTTACTTTCATCAATATGTTTATTACGTAATATTTGTACCTGATTATGTTTCGCACTTGTATTTAAAGATTCTGTAAAAAGGTGCGTCAATGTGAATAAAATTATATCTTCTTTATTCCATTTCATGAGAAGATATACAATTGAAAGAAGGGTTTCGTCAGAAGTATTGGGATCACACAATAGTTGTACCAACATTTCGGTAACTTCAATTTTATTCAGGAAAAATTTCGAAGGTATTAAAGAAAATAAAAATATTATTGAATCCTTTACAGGGGTTTCCTAAAGAAAAAAAAGAATTATATACTACGAGAACTTAAGGAATAAATTACAAAAACTTACCCTGAAATATTTAAAAAGTTCTGGTAAAGCATACGTTATTACTTGTAAAATATTCATTTCTTCATTATAGAATTTTTCTTCGTCTATATCTTTAATATTCGCCTTTAATAACATAGCAATAACATCAATATACATATTTATATTTCTATAATTATCAAAATCTTTATTACAGCTAACCGAAGAATCTGTTAAAATAAACGGAATTATTAACGTTTAAACTTAAATTTAATGTCGTATATAATTATGCATTATTACCATTTTCATAGTTACTGTCCTTATTGATAATTTTAGCTCTTTTATTACAATTTTTGCTTAATATTTTTGCTGCAGGTAAACATTCTATTTCCTTTTTTGTTATAGATAATAAAGTTTCAATAAGTTTTGTAGATGTACCCCAGCTTATAATAAATTTAGAATGCAAACAAAATCTTCTAATAGCATTTATATTGCGTGTGGCTATATACGCTAATTCATCCTTTATTTTATCGTAATGTGTACCATTTGATGATATACGTAACCAGACAAGTTTTATCAATTCTTGTAAAACAAATACATTTTGGGTGGTCTAAAAATAATAATAAGACACTGTAAATATAGTATTACCTTCATCTCTAAACAGCGAATGTTTGTATTGCGTGTACCTCTAAACGATCAAGAACATAGGTCAATGGTATTATATTCCAAAATGGTATTCCAAGTTTTTGTGCATGATAAAGAAGTTTAATTAATGCTTCTAATACCATTTGATCTTCATCGTAAATACTATTTGCAAAATTTGGTAGAAAATCTTTAACTATTCTATGAGATCGTTCTTTAACTAATATCTTTTTAAGACCAATAAAAATGCTTGCTCTTATTTCAGAATTATTAGCGTTTTTGGTATGATCTAATAAGATATTTAACCAGTTCTGAATAATATTAATTGGAACATGAGACCAATATTTTTCTAACATTTCAAACAGACCCTAAAAAGAGATAATTTTTGGATATTAAAAGTTCACTTAATAATTATTCTACAATTAGGCAAAAGATTAAAGCAATAATTACACAAAATTGGCTTACATTTATAGTAACAATGCATACTTCAGGATTCAAATTTTTTAAGAGATCTGTTATTGTTTTATAATATTTTTGAATATAGATTTTATTTTTGTCTTTTGAAACAAATGTATATTGAACAGAACTTGTTACAAAGAGAATCTCTATTGCATTACATTTGATGAAAGAACCAGATACCTGTGACAAAAATTTAAATTGTAGTACTCATAACATAACGTATGCCTATGTATGTATGTATATTTCATTTCGATAATACCTTTAAATATTTCCAAACTAAAGATTTACATTCATTGTGAATCATTAATCTTGCTGCACGTTTTTTGTTATCATGCATAGCAGCAAGAAATAAAAGTAGATTTTGACCAAGCTTTCCTCTTCCTGCGCTATCTCTACGTGCTTGAAAACAATGAAAAATAATGTCTTGTAAACAATTTTCAGCAATAAATTTTTTAAACTTTTCAGTTGCATTTAACCATGCTGTTACATACAAATCTGCATAAGCAGCAATATAATTGTGTTCAATATTTTGTAACACTACTTTTACATTATTATGAATTCCCTGAAACATCACTCATGTAAATATTAAATTTGATAAAAAATTGATATTTAAATATGTTGTTTATAACTTGTACCAGTATATATTGTTCTCCAAGTGTAAACAAATGCAATATCAACATTCGACCTTCTTCAAGTGACATCACAGTTTTTTCTCGAACAAGTTTAAGTAATTTTCTTACATCTTCTGTGCATTTTAACAACATAATAGCTGACCTTATCTCATATAAACGTTTTATATGTTGCTAAAGATATAATTAATCAATCAGTTACTTGAAGTTACACTGCACACACGCACATATTTATCTCTGACATATAATTACCAATGAAGATTTGCAACTCTGGATGAGGTATTTCAATGTATTTATTATCACTTTTTCTTTCCATAACATGTCTAATATCCACCATTTTTCCAATAAGTTGGATATTTCATTTTTAGCCTTAGAAGAATAATTATTTAAAATTAAAAAGAACAGATATTACAAGAATAAATCATAATATTTAAATACGAACTTGTTCGTCTTTTATGTTTGGTAATATAGCAGAATGTAGTAACATTATGTTCTGCAATAGAATATTGGGTTTAAATATTCGCTGTACAATTGTTTCAAGAGCCATGAGGGTTATTGTACGTATCAATTTGACCATAAGATTAAACTCCTGAAATTTACAATATAAATATATTTTATTAATGATAGTAATAATAATAATAATTATTATATTAATGATAAGGGAATATCTTAAAAAAAAAAAAATCATATAGAACATCTATATAAATGATCTTACCTTCATATATTTACACTTATCATTTGCTGCTTGTTTATACAATTTTTGTGCCTTTAGTAATATAGTTTTCACATGTCGCCACAGTTCACAAAGTTCATCTTCTGATAATAGGACAATGTTCTTTACATTGTTATTCTAAAATAACAATTCGTCGCAAATAAAAATTTATCGTCTGAATAAATCTTAACATGCGAAGATACATTGTAATTATTGTGAGTATTGTAATAATAATCGAATAACATGCGTTGCGACTCGCAGTTTAATAGCTTAATACTACGATATAATGCCAACAAAATATGAAGCCGTTATTCATTGATAAATACCAGTTTTTCGCATATGCTGCTAGCGGTTGAGCTTTTAGTTTTCAAAATTCGAAAAAGTACTCTATTCCTTGACAGTTGTTGTGACATTTTTTATTTCTCTTCCTTTTAAATATTTGTATGCAGCTTCGATCCTTAAAATTAAACGTGCGTATGTACATTATTTGCGCAATTTGTTAAGAGAAAAAATAGCGACAGTACCCGGCATATAAATCAGATAATTCTCGTGCAATAAAACAAAATCGTAAGATAGAGCAAGATGAAAATTAAAAATCTGGCGAGTTATTTAATTTGATCTAGTGTACTCTGTACTCTTTATAAATCGTGTTTACGACTGGAACAACTATAATGTGTAATGTTAATTGCAACGAGTGTCGCAGGAACATCTAAATTCTACATAAAAAAACAAAAAAAGAAAGAAATATTATGAAACGATCATCAAAATAATCTTTTCGAAACCAACAAGCAAACGAATGACGACGAAATATTGCCACGAGTTACTCTGAAAATAGATACATTTTATTTCAGAACTCCAACTTCGTTCGCGAATTTAAATTTGCAACGTGTTGCGAAATGCATGTTTACACACGTTAACAAAACACACGAGTATTGAGAGAAAAACGTACAGAAATAATGGAAAGTCCACTTCATGCAACGTGAATGTTGTTTGTCGTCATCCTGTAGTAATGGGTATTGTTAATAAAAGCAGTAAACAGCTGCACTTTTTCTATGAAATTTATTGAGAAATTCAACAAAAACCGATCACTTTTATTTTCTGTTTTGTAGAGGCCGCCATGTTGATTGTACGAGGATGGCATGCTTCTACAATAATGCATACAACTATAATTATGTACTTTGTGCATATTTCAAGTTCGATTAATACGAAGGAAGAGAGTTGGGGTTTCGATTAGAAAGAGAGAAAATATAAACGGTTAAAAATCAATCCTCTTAATCGGTTTTTCTTGCAAATGAAAGTTTCGTTAGTTCATGGACACTGAAATACTAGCGTCGCGTAGCGGTAAAAGCGTGAAATTAATATTTTCACACAAATGAGAAAGTAAATGGAATTTTTGAGTTGTTAACGAATCAAATTAACGTTCCAACTCTCAGAAGCTTCGTTTCTATATGTCATTTCCATTTTCTGCACAATTAAGCAAGCGTGTGGATCACCTAGGATAGGTGTCGGAGGTAATTTATATTGTTGTCCTTATCGCACGCTATCGCCCTTCCTGTTTACCGCGTGTATATGTCTATCCTTGTTCCACGCTATCGCCCACCTTGTTTACCGCGCGAATATGTCTGTCCTTGTCTACCGCGTCTAGATGTCTGTCACACGTTAGTGCCCTCCTTGTCTAATAACGCTAGACAAGTAAAGCAACAGTGTGCGAGAAGGACATCCTTCGATCTATTGAAAAAAAAGTTCAACTTTTTACACACACGTTTTTCTAGGACAAAACACACATAGAAAGAAAGCGGCGAGCCTAATTTTAAGGAGGCATATAAAAAAGTTCGCAAATTATTCCTCTTAATTAGGTTTTTTTCTTAATTAGTGCAAAATGTATCAAAATGGACATGGTGGCGCCATCTAGCGGTAACTCAGTGGTACTGATTTTTTATAAAAATACTTATTTCTGCATTTTATGAGTCAAATGGGGTATCAAAAGAAAGCTAAGGGTCTAATTAGGGTAATACAATCGCCAAAGTTCACAATTCTTTTCGTTAAATTAGGTTTTTTCGCAAATGAAAATTTCTTTGTTTTACGGGGTAAGAAACACTAGCGCCGCGTTGTGGCAGACCGGCGGAACTAAACGCTCTATATCCATATAAAGGGAATAATTAATTTTAATTTTTCACGCCACAAATTTGCACTCCACGAGCATATATTTCAAAGATAATGCTATCAATTACGTTCGCAAATAAATCTGAATCTAATATTCACTATAATTTGCGCGAAATTATGCACTCTACTGGCACTATTGCTAACGTAAACGAAATTGAAACACTCTTTATATACGTAAACTATACTTAAACAAATTATAAAACGCAAGCTTAGGGTCTAAAATTGAAGACGCAACCATAACAGTTCACAAATAATTCCTCTTAATTAATTTCTTCTCGCAATTTGTGGAAAAACTGTCATTTGTCAGTTTTGATGCGATGGTGGCGCCATCTATTGGCAACTCGGTGGTACTAAAAACAGAATTTTCTTCTTTTAGCACCACCGAGTTATCAATAGATGGCGCCACCGTCGCATCAAAACATTGACAGGTGACGGCAAAATTAGTTTCATCAGTCTACTGCTATGCGGCGCTTTTCAAAATTATTTGAAAACATTATTTTAAAATAATGAATTAATATTAATGTAATGAAATGATGAATTAAAATTTTTGTCACCTGGCAGAACTATTGAAAAATTCAAAAGATACTGAAAAAAACCTAAAGATACATGCAATACAAAGGAATCTCGATCGCTTAATTTCATTCTGGTAAAAATGTAAGTACTTTGATTTATTTTCCACAATAATACACAGATACGGAAATCTGCAAAAAAAAAAAAACATTCTGCATTAACATTATACACAATTTTCCAATACTTACATTTCGTCGAATTTCCAATACAATTAATACATCGTAAACAAATTTACATATTAATGTAATGCTTGAATCTGACTTTATTCACTACAGACATACTTATTCAACCGAAATACTGATTTCAACTGATTCTATTCACAATTTTCACAACGTTTCAGGTGCTTTCTTTCGCCTCTCTCCCCCCTCTCCTTTTTTTAATATTCAGAACACGTTTTCCTTATGTATATATATATATACATACTCTGCCAATATATATATAATTATAAAATAACATAAAAAGTTCGCAGCACCATAGAATTTTGCGATGCACTATCGAGTGCACCGAAAAAGGCTTATTTAACTTTTGACTAGGTACGTGGGGTTTAACAGACTTCAGCCAACTGAGAATTTTTCTTAATAAGAGAGTATTTTTTCACGTTTCATTCTGTTTCTCGAGTTTAACCCGTCGATATGATGGATTTCAGATTTTCTTTCCTTTTTTGTAGTTGAAGACAGATAGATTCGCAACGCGTTCTATAACGGTAGCTGATTTTTAATTGCTGTTTTTGTTCGTTCTGTCTTTGAGAATGAAAATCATGTTTCATTTCTAAATACAGAAAACACAAACTTTATATGTACATATTAATTATAACGAATGTTATATTCGGAATAGTAATAATGCCCAATAATAGTAATAATGTAGCAATAATGAGACGTCCTTCGTATGAAGGTTGGAGAAATCCCACGTAACCGGCCATGTGAACTTAAGGCACATGACCAGTCAAAGGTTAATCAGAAAGAACAGACCTCGAACGATATCAAGTTACCATAACAGTTTTTTTTTCTTTTTCATTTTCTTTATTTTTTTTTTTTTTTTTTTTTTTTTTTCGCGGCTACCGTTACACCCTCCGATTACTT